>NC_139226.1:6708305-7032910 GCF_055691185.1 Crinia signifera
CCACCGCAAGCAATACTTTGGAATAGAGAGCCTGATTCACGTTCAGTTGTAGTTTTCCCTCTGTAACACTTTTATTTTGCTTGCTTGTTGGAACGTGTTGCAGCTGTCCCTGCTCCCAGTTAGTTTTGTACCTACTGTCCTCTATGGGGAACCAGACCCCTCGCTGGCTGTGCAGGAGATGATATTCCTGGAGACACTTACCTGTCCAACCATGGTCTTTGCCAGTATCTCCGCCCTTCTGGGTCCGCTAAGAAGATCAGCGGCTTTAAAGAAAATCTGAGCGCGATCTTCTACCGGCCTGAGGTCCCATTCCTTGCGTGCGGACAGGGCAGCATTGATGGCTCTGTTGAGCAAGTCCTGTAACACAAGTCCCTGATTATCAGTGTGCGCTGCTTATATGCAGTTGTGTATGCGCCAACATAGAAGGCAGCGCAGTACAACGCAGGCACTGTCGGCCGAGAGATGGATCACTACTCACCTTGTCCGCGTAGCAGTATTTGGCGACTTTGTGCGAATGATTGAACGGCTGGAATGAGATGGAAACCAGTTGTTAGGAAAGACAGAGGCTGGTGTACCCCAACACGCCACTATAATTCTACCTGCTCACTGGTGTCATAGGGACACAGGGCTGGGGCGGGTCTCGTCCCTCTGGTGTGAGAACAATATAATCCAAGCACTATCCCAATATACACCCACTCCACTATACCGATCATGTATTTCTTAATGAGCCCCAAACCGCGGTCACTACTACTTTCTTGTTGGGCACCTAGCCCTATGAGCTGACACTCTCCTGGCTTTTCTCTTTGTGAATTAAAGTTGTGTTGGCCTATTAGATTTGATATGTTTTTTTCACACAATCCTGGTCCACCTAAATCAGGTGCTTGTATTATAATAGACAGAGGGGGAGATATATCAAACCTTCTAACAAGGACAGGGGCATAAGCTGCTCATGGCAACTAGCCAGCATTCGTTGCTATCGGTAACTTCTCAGCTAGTTCTCTAGTTAATAGTGCCCAACAAGAATGCACTGATTGATCATTGTATGGGGAAAATGCATAAATGGGCATTAGAATGTAAGCTCTGAAGAGCAGGGCCCTCGTCCCTCATGTGGTTTCCCTTCTCTAACTTAAACCATCTTTAATGGTATTAAATCCTGCCCCAACACTTATGTCAGTGCCGCCTGCTGATGCAGCTATGGTTATGTGCCCTGTACTTGTCCTCTATTGTATTCAGCTGTAAGTCACTGTCTCCTGGGTTATATACTCTGTAATAGGGTGCTGCGGTTTCCATGTTCTCTGCCCCCCTGATACTTATGTCAGTGCTGCCTGCTGATGAAGCTATGGTTATGTGCCCTGTACTTGTCCTCTATTGTATACAGCTGTAAGTCACTGTCTCCTGGGCTGTATACTCTGTAATAGGGTGCTGCGGATCCCTTGTTCTCTGCCCCCTGATACTTATGTCAGTGCCCTCTGCTGATGCAGCTATGATTATGTGCCCTGTACTTGTCCTCTATTGTATTCAGCTGTAAGTCACTGTCTCCTGTGTTATATACTCTGTAATAGGGCGCTGCGGATCCCTTGTTCTCTGCCCCCTGATACTTATGTCAGTGTCCTCTGCTGATGCAGCTATGGTTATGTGCCCTGTACCTGTCCTCTATTGTATTCAGCTGTAAGTCACTGTCTCCTGGGTTATATACTCTGTAATAGGGTGCTGCGGATCCCTTGTTCTCTGCCCCCTGATACTTATGTCAGTGCCGCCTGCTGATACAGCTGTGGTTATGTGCCTTGTACTTGTCCTCTATTGTATTCAGCTGTAAGTCACCGTCTCCTGGGTTATGTACTCTGTAATAGGGCACTGCAGATCCCTTGTTCTCTGCCCTCTGATACTTATGTCAGTGTCCTCTGCTGATGTAGCTATGGTTATATGCCCTGTACTTGTCCTCTATTGTATTCAGCTGTAAGTCACTGTCTCCTGGGTTATATACTGTGTAATAGGGTGCTGTGGATCCCTTGTTCTCTGCCCCCTGATACTTATGTCAGTGTCCTCTGCTGATGCAGCTATGGTTATATGCCCTGTACTTGTCCTCTATTGTATTCAGCTGTAAGTCACTGTCTCCTGGGTTATATACTGTGTAATAGGGTGCTGTGGATCCCTTGTTCTCTGCCCCCTGATACTTATGTCAGTGTCCTCTGCTGATGCAGCTATGTTATGTGCCCTGTACTTGTCCTCTATTGTATACACCGGTCAGTCACTGTCTCCTGGGTTATATACTGTGTAATAGGGTGCTGCGGTTTCCATGTTCTCTGCCCCCTGATACTTATGTCAGTGCTGCCTGCTGACACAGCTATGGTTATGTGCCCTGTACCTGTCCTCTATTGTATACAGTTGTAAGTCACTGTCTCCTGGGTTATATACTGTGTAATAGGGCATTGCGGATCCCTTGTTCTCTGCCCCCTGATACTTATGTCAGTGTCCTCTGCTGATACAGCTATAGTTATGTGCCCTGTACTTTTCCTCTATTGTATTCAGCTGTAAGTCACTGTCTCCTGGGTTATATACTGTGTAATAGGGCGCTGCGGATCCCTTGTTCTCTGCCCCCTGATACTTATGTCAGTGCTGCCTGCTGATGCAGCTATGGTTATGTGCCCTGTACTTGTCCTCTATTGTATACAGCTGTAAGTCACTGTCTCCTGGGTTATATACTCTGTAATAGGGTGCTGCGGTTTCCTTGTTCTCTGCCCCCTGATACTTATGTCAGTGTCCCCTGCTGATGCAGCTATGGTTATGTGCCCTGTACTTGTCCTCTATTGTATACAGCTGTAAGTCACAGTCTCCTGGGTTATATACTGTGTAATAGGGCGCTGCGGATCCCTTGTTCTCTGCCCCTGATACTTATGTCAGTGCTGCCTGCTGATAAAGCTATGGTTATGTGCCCTGTACTTGTCCTCTATTGTATACAGCTGTAAGTCACTGTCTCCTGGGTTATATACTCTGTAATAGGGCACTGCGGATCCCTTGTTCTCTGCCCCCTGATACTTATGTCAGTGTCCTCTGCTGATGCAGCTATGGTTATGTGCCCTGTACTTGTCCTCTATTGTATTCAGCTGTAAGTCACTGTCTCCTGGGCTATATACTCTGTAATAGGGCGCTGCGGATCCCTTGTTCTCTGCCTCCTGATACTTATGTCAGTGCCGCCTGCTGATGCAGCTATGGTTATGTGCCCTGTACCTGTCCTCTATTGTATACAGCTGTAAGTCACTGTCTCCTTGGTTAAATACTCTGTAATAGGGTGCTGCGGATCCCTTGTTCTCTGCCCCTGATACTTATGTCAGTGCCGCCTGTTGATGCAGCTATGGTTATGTGCCCTGTACTTGTCCTCTATTGTATACAGCTGTAAGTCACTGTCTCCTGGGTTATATACTCTGTAATAGGGTGCTGCGGTTTCCATGTTCTCTGCCCCCCTGATACTTATGTCAGTGCTGCCTGCTGATGAAGCTATGGTTATGTGCCCTGTACTTGTCCTCTATTGTATACAGCTGTAAGTCACTGTCTCCTGGGCTGTATACTCTGTAATAGGGTGCTGCGGATCCCTTGTTCTCTGCCCCCTGATACTTATGTCAGTGTCCTCTGCTGATGCAGCTATGGTTATGTGCCCTGTACTTGTCCTCTATTGTATACAGCTGTAAGTCACTGTTTTGCTTATGTACTTTGTAATTAGGCTATGTGGATCCCTTGTGATGCTAAATAAATAAAGGATAGTAATAATAATAATTTAAATAACTAGTTTGTTACCAAATCAAGTTTTACCGAAAAACAAATCTTTCCCTTCACTGCCCACGTCTTACCGAAACCTGGTATCGGACATCCTGCGTCCACACCTCTTCCCCCCCTACCACACACGGGATCTCCTCCGTCTTGTTCTGAAGGTCAAGTAGCGCCTAGTAAGCAACAGAGGAAAGGGTTAAAATATAAGGATCCCAATGTATTAATGGCAAACTAAGAGAGCAAGGAGTAAAGTTGGCGTTATCCTGCAGGTGAGACGAGGCCGTCTGCTGAAATCAGCACATTCACAGCAAATAATTCACAGTTCTTAACTGGGAATTCGGCTGCACAAACCATCTGATGAACTGGGAAACTGTCAGAGAAAGCTAATAATTGCTGGAGTTACACAACGGCCGTGCTGCCGATTCCCTCTTCCCAGACAGGATCACTCGGGGCTCATTCGCAGACTTTGCTAAACCGGCGCAGTTCCTCTCTCCTGCCTGGGGTGCGGCTCTGCGCTGTTGTGCTTCTAGCACAGACTGGCCTGTATCCCTGTGCTGAGATACAGAGCAGAAGCACCAAAGCAGAGAGGGACACCCTAGGCATGAGAGAGGAACTGCACCAGTTTAGAATGGTGCATGTAATGTGTTTACGTTCGCATTAGCGGTGGTGCTTGCCTAATTATACCAGGGCAGTCTGTATGATTCCTTGCAGGTCCCAGGACAGGTATAGAGAGCTGTATGTCTCTTTAGACAGCGCTAATGGGAGGGGAGCGGATAAAATCTGGTGGTGTTCAGGTGACTATACATTAGTGCGATTTATATTACTTCCGATTACGATGCGTGGTCCTATGTGTATCGGATCAGACCCAGAGAATCTCGTGGCTGCCACAAGGTTTTGTTATATCCTGTAGTCGTGAATGGGATCGCATGCGCTGGTGTACAGGGGCCTTTATTAGATTCAGTGTCCCATAGCAGACAGAGGGGTAGATTTATTAATTGTAATTGTGGGGCATATGCGCTATCCCCGTGCTCTAAAGCAGGGGATAGCGCTTCCCTTCATCGCTGTGCGGGTAGTGTAACGGCGGCGGTGCGGGGGAGGCTACCTAGCGCATGTACTATTTGAAGTACAGCGCTTAACACTCCTACCTAATTTACGAAAGTTCCTTATCTGCCTTCATTCGGCTGGGCATAGCTGTCTCTGGGGTAGATTTATCAATTCTTCCCTAACGTTCCTTATGGGCGCAGGTTCGCTTCACCACTTTATCGTGGTGAAGCTCCCCTGCAATTCGCCCAAATTTACCATTAGAGTGTGCTTCGTTATGGGAGTGCGTTATCCCCTGCTGCCGGGGATACGCTGCCTCCCATAACGTTTCCTGCGCTGCCGTCCGCCTGTTATCTGCGCATGCGCAGGATACCTTTTTCTTGCAATACGTACCCAGCGCATGCGCAGTTTTTCTTGTTAGGTGCCGCTTGTTGGTCTCCGGCGTCTTCAGTTTAATACTGCGCATGCGCCGGGTAATGTTTGCCGGGGATGTTGTGTACCCGGCGCATGCGCAGTTTGAATTTGCAAACGCCGAACACCAGTAAGCGGCAGGAGAGACCTGCAGCGCCAGACATTTATGGCGATAAGGACAGCGCCTCAGAGGCGCATAAAGAACTTTCATAAATGAGGTATGCAATAAGCGCCCTGTACTGAAAAAAGTACATGCGCTATCTCTCCACCCTCGCACCACCGCCGATATTTTACTAGTCAAGCAGGTTTGATAAATGAGGGGAAGCGCTATCCCCTGCTTTAGCGCAGGGGGATAGCGCAAAAACCCCTCTGCGCACAGTCGTAAATCTACCCCTCTAACACCAGACTAATCTGGCGGTGCAAGTTTCATGGTGACTTTTTTTTTTTTGTTCATTACAATAAACTTTATTGTATTCTTTGTATTCTCTTCCCGGCCTGGCTGTCTTGAGGTGGCGCTACGGGTGTTGGGACTTCTGTTTTTTTTGTATGTTTTTTTTTTTTGTCAATAAACTTTATTGTACTAATTGCTCTTGTCAAAAAAATAAAATAAACTGCGCATGCGCCGAAGATACGGCGCCGGGAAAGAAAGCAGAGCAACAAGCCGGGGAGGATCGCACAGCTGTTATGGGAGGGAGCGTATCCCCGGCAGGAGGGGATAACGCACTCCCATAACGTGCCGCCAAACAATAATAGATTCGGGTGAAAGTCAGGTTCTCTTCACCACGATAAAGTGGTGAAGCGAACCTGCGCCCATAAGGAGCCTTAAGGGAAAATGAATAAATCTACCCCAGAAACACAAAACGTAAGTCTCACTTTCTGCAGAGCGTCTCTCTCGGGACTGCCATGCCGGAACTCCAGGATCGGCTCATTCTTCACGTCGGCTGCTGCGATGTGATGTCGGCGGAATCTGAAAGAGACAACAGTAGATGTTTCGTGGTTATAGAACTAGGTCAGACATAGGGCTAATTCAGACTGGATCGCATGGCCGGGAATGTGCAGCGGCCAGCGTTCAGTTGTAAATGAACAAATAAAGTTTAGAAATTCCCTACAAACAGGTGAGGAAGCACGTGAGCGAGAAATACAGATTACGCCATACGTGAGCTGACTGACTGCATTCTACATTCTATACGGAACTTTCAACTGTTTCCTGTTAAATGATTAAAAATACATAAAATATGGTCATTCAGCCAGAACGCAAGACATTTTATAGTTTATAGTAACACCTCTGAGAATGGCCCAATGTAAACTGATCATATGCATTTGAGGTCGCCGACAGTGCGGCAGAACAGGTCAAACCGCTTAGAATCCCAGGCCAATTTCAAACCAGTTCAGATTATTTGTGTAAGAAGAAAGGGGCCACTGGCGTGGTACATTCAAGACAGTCAATAGGTCAACTCCAAAGAGTAGACATTCATTAGTTAGACATTGGCCAACATCAGATGTGCGTTAGTTAGTTAGACATTAGCCACTGTTAGACATGCATTAGTGAGACATTGGCCAACGTTCAACATGCAATAGTTAGACATTAGCCACTGTTATACCCCTTTCACACCAGCCTAAATTCCCAGGTTGAGTCAGGTAACAACCCGGTACTAGCAAGGGTGTGAAAGGTTCCCGGAACAAAATTACAGGGCTAATTTGCTGGCAATCCAACCAAGCTAGGTAGCAGGGTTGTTCCCGGGTTCAACCTCGGGGACCTGGCTGGTGTGAATGGTGTAGGGTATATTGATGGTCCTCAGTGTCCTGTCCGGCCGGGAATCCACGCAGGCGGTGGATGATGATGACGCAGCTCTCCGGCAGCAGTGAGGGCGCCGTAGAGATGCGTCATCTTCATCCAACGCATGTCCCATCATTTGCGCCGCCGCCTGTGTGGATCCCCGGCCTGCACAGAGGACAAGCAACCGGGGTGACTATTCTCCCCACCTCCGCCGACTGCCCGACGCCATCCCGCCGGCCTCCTCCGCACCTCCTGCCGGCCTCCTTCCCGCCCCCTTCACACACCAGAAAATGCAGGGACTTTTCTGGTGTAAAAGGGTCCCAATCTGGGAATGTCCCTGCTTGTCCCGGGAATGTAATTCCCGGGTTTGTCTCTGCATTTCTGGTGTGAAAGGGGTATTAGACATGCATTAGTGAGACATTAGACACTGTTAGACATGCATTAGTGAGACATTAGACACTGTTAGACATGCATTAGTGAGACATTAGACACTGTTAGACATGCATTAGTGAGACATTAGACACTGTTAGACATGCATTAGTGAGACATTAGACACTGTTAGACATGCATTAGTGAGACATTAGACACTGTTAGACATGCATTAGTGAGACATTAGACACTGTTAGACATGCATTAGTGAGACATTAGACACTGTTAGACATGCATTAGTGAGACATTAGACACTGTTAGACATGCATTAGTGAGACATTAGACACTGTTAGACATGCATTAGTGAGACATTAGACACTGTTAGACATGCATTAGTGAGACATTAGACACTGTTAGACATGCATTAGTGAGACATTAGACACTGTTAGACATGCATTAGTGAGACATTAGACACTGTTAGACATGCATTAGTGAGACATTAGACACTGTTAGACATGCATTAGTGAGACATTAGACACTGTTAGACATGCATTAGTGAGACATTAGACACTGTTAGACATGCATTAGTGAGACATTAGACACTGTTAGACATGCATTAGTGAGACATTAGACACTGTTAGACATGCATTAGTGAGACATTAGACACTGTTAGACATGCATTAGTGAGACATTAGACACTGTTAGACATGCATTAGTGAGACATTAGACACTGTTAGACATGCATTAGTGAGACATTAGACACTGTTAGACATGCATTAGTGAGACATTAGACACTGTTAGACATGCATTAGTGAGACATTAGACACTGTTAGACATGCATTAGTGAGACATTAGACACTGTTAGACATGCATTAGTGAGACATTAGACACTGTTAGACATGCATTAGTGAGACATTAGACACTGTTAGACATGCATTAGTGAGACATTAGACACTGTTAGACATGCATTAGTGAGACATTAGACACTGTTAGACATGCATTAGTGAGACATTAGACACTGTTAGACATGCATTAGTGAGACATTAGACACTGTTAGACATGCATTAGTGAGACATTAGACACTGTTAGACATGCATTAGTGAGACATTAGACACTGTTAGACATGCATTAGTGAGACATTAGACACTGTTAGACATGCATTAGTGAGACATTAGACACTGTTAGACATGCATTAGTGAGACATTAGACACTGTTAGACATGCATTAGTGAGACATTAGACACTGTTAGACATGCATTAGTGAGACATTAGACACTGTTAGACATGCATTAGTGAGACATTAGACACTGTTAGACATGCATTAGTGAGACATTAGACACTGTTAGACATGCATTAGTGAGACATTAGACACTGTTAGACATGCATTAGTGAGACATTAGACACTGTTAGACATGCATTAGTGAGACATTAGACACTGTTAGACATGCATTAGTGAGACATTAGACACTGTTAGACATGCATTAGTGAGACATTAGACACTGTTAGACATGCATTAGTGAGACATTAGACACTGTTAGACATGCATTAGTGAGACATTAGACACTGTTAGACATGCATTAGTGAGACATTAGACACTGTTAGACATGCATTAGTGAGACATTAGACACTGTTAGACATGCATTAGTGAGACATTAGACACTGTTAGACATGTATTAGTGAGACATTAGACACTGTTAGACATGCATTAGTGAGACACAAGTAAAATGTCGGCAGACAGATGAATAAGTTGACATGAGTGAGTTCGTCCTACTAAGCACAACGTATTCTACAACACTAGCGTCTGTTCATGGGAACTTACCATCTAGAATGCAAGACACGTTTCATTCAGTATGTTTGCTGTAGTAAATGTTAATAAGGCGTCATGGAGAGAGGGAATAGGCCGTAACTAGGGGTCCGCCTTCAATTAACCTTTAGTAAATCCCCTCCCTTCCCTATCTTTGTTTATTTGGAGGGCTCCCAGGGGAACCACCATTGCGCAATAATTAGCAGGGTCCCAACACTTACACCTCAGCTGATCACCATCAGCACTGTCCATAGCAGAAGAGACCTGTCACAGTGCAGTACATGAAAGCTGTCTTCAACAAGGTTTTATACAGACCTGCTACAATGGATCTCTCCTGCTGCAGACAGTGGGCCAAATTAAATAGGGGCCCATTTATCAAACCATATTTGCGGCTAAATCCCCGAAAACACACGTTTTCGGGGTTTAGCCGCAAATATTAAGTATCTCCTAAATGTATCAAAGGGGGATTGTAGCAGGGATCCCCCGTGGGCGGGAAAGAGTACCGTTAGGAAGGGTGGGCGGGAAAGAGTACCGTTAGGAAGGGCGGGCGGGAAAGAGTACCGTTAGGAAGGGCGGGCGGGAGAGAGTGCCGGCAGGAAGGGCGGGCGGGAGAGAGTGCCGGCAGGAAGGGCGGGCGGGAGAGAGTGCCGGCAGGAAGGGCGGATGGAGAGAGTGTCGGCAGGAAGGGCGGATGGAGAGAGTGTCGGCAGGAAGGGCGGATGGAGAGAGTGCCGGCGGGAAGGGCAGGCTGGAGAGAGTGCCGGCGGCAAGGGCGAGCAGAAGAGAGTGCCGGCGGGAAGGGCGGGCTGGAGAGAGTGCTGGCGAGAAGGGCGGGCTGGAGAGAGTGCCGGCGGGAAGGGCGGGCTGGAGAGAGTGCCGGCGGGAAGGGCGGGCTGGAGAGAGTGCCGGCGGGAAGGGCGAGCAGGAGAGAGTGCCGGCGGGAAGGGCGGGCTGGAGAGAGTGCTGGCGGGAAGGGCGGGCTGGAGAGAGTGCCGGCGGGAAGGGCGGGCTGGAGAGAGTGCCGGCGGGAAGGGCGGGCTGGAGAGAGTGCCGGCGGATAGGGTGAGCAGGAGAGAGTGCCGGCAGGAAGGGCGAGTGGGAGAGAGTGTCGGCAGGAAGCACAGATGGGAGAGAAGTTAAAAGTTATTGGATTCATCCCATAACAGAATAACCTCACATATACATTTATTTATTGTAAAAAAATCTCATGCAATACTATAAATGCACAATGATTGGAACCTGTGCGTATACAGAAACATCAGTAAATGCACAATGATTGGATCCTGTGGGTATACAGAAATGTCAGTGAATGCACAATGATTGGATCCTGTGGGTATACAGAAATGTCAGTAAATGCACAATGATTGATGCACAATGATGGGAACCTGTGGGTATACAGAAACGTCAGTAAATGCACAATGATTGGAACCTGTGCGTATACAGAAATGTCAGTAAATGCACAATGATTGGAACCTGTGCGTATACAGAAACATCAGTAAATGCACAATGATTGGATCCTGTGGGTATACAGAAATGTCAGTAAATGCACAATGATTGGATCCTGTGGGTATACAGAAACGTCAGTAAATGCACAATGATTGGATCCTGTGGGTATACAGAAACATCAGTAAATGCACAATGATTGGATCCTGTGGGTATACAGAAATGTCAGTAAATGCACAATGATTGGATCCTGTGGGTATACAGAAACATCAGTAAATGCACAATGATTGGATCCTGTGGGTATACAGAAATGTCAGTAAATGCACAATGATTGGAACCTGTGCGTATACAGAAACATCAGTAAATGCACAATGATTGGAACCTGTGCGTATACAGAAACATCAGTAAATGCACAATGATTGGATCCTGTGGGTATACAGAAATGTCAGTAAATGCACAATGATTGGATCCTGTGGGTATACAGAAACGTCAGTAAATGCACAATGATTGGATCCTGTGGGTATACAGAAATGTCAGTAAATGCACAATGATTGGAACCTGTGCGTATAAAGAAACATATTGTTTTCAGGTCGCGGTTACACAGTCGTGTTAGAGGCCTTATTCTAGTTCACTCTTTCTGACAAAGTCCTTCTTAGATGGACAAAACCCATGTGCACTGCAGGGGGGCAGATGTAACATGTGCAGAGAGAATTAGATTTGGGTGAGTTTTATTTTGTTTCTGTGCAGGGTAAATACTGGCTGCTTTATTTTTACATTGCAATATAGATCTCACTTTGAAGTAAAACCCCACCCAAATCTAATTCTCTCTGCACAAGTATCTTCTGCCCCACCTGCAGTGCACATGGTTTTGTCCATCTAAGGAGGATTTTGTCAGAAAGAGTGAACTAGAATAACCCCCTAAATGTTTTAGGTCTTAGGAAACCCTGGGCGAGATAATGAGGTTATTGTATGCGCACAAGTGCCAATATTTGTACAGCTGTGACACTTCCCAGCACACAACTGGAACACTACAACACAACATGTTAAACTGAGGAATTGTAGCCAGCATTGCTGGCCCGTTAGTACGCAGAGTGCAGTGGTAACGAGGGAAACCGAAGGTAAAATAATTACACCTGTGGCCTACAGCAATAGCCGGGGGGAGGGAACATACTACAGCAATAGCCGGGGGGAGGGAACGTACTACAGCAATAGCCGTGGGGGAGGGAACATACTACAGCAATAGCCGGGGGGCGGGAACATACTACAGCAATAGCCGGGGGGAGGGAACATACTACAGCAATAGCCGGGGGGAGGGAACGTACTACAGCAATAGCCGGGGGGCGGGAACATACTACAGCAATAGCCGGGGGGAGGGAACATACTAGAACAATGGCCACGGGTCATCCTGACACATTCACATTCTCCCTAGGAACTGGTTTCATATATATATATCTGGTTCCAGATGGTAGATCAGGGTTGCCTACCCTCCCGGAATGACCGGGAGGGTCCCGGAAATCGGGTTCCCCTCCCGGCCCCCCGGAAAGGGGGGCAACCCTCCCTCATTAACCCCAATCCCCCGCGGTCCGCCCCTCGGCGGGGGGGGGGGGGTCCGTGACTAAAATGACGCGATCACTGTAGGCACGCCCCCCCCAACAGGAAAGCCCGTCTGTGGCTCCGCCCCCAATCGGCCTCTTTTTAAGCTCCCGGCGATAGCCCCGCCCCCCTGTACAACAGAGCTGGCTGCCCTCTCCCGGAAGGCAGCCAGCAAAAGTCGGCAAGTATGTTGTAGATCTACAGTGTCTTGATACACAGATGTAGATTGACAGGGTCAAAATGTCGACATGAAAAAGGTAGACACATGTTTTTACTTCACCATCCATGTCAGCATAGAGGGAGAATATAATAGTATGCCAATTGTAATGAGGCACCGCGCCCAAAGCATGGGGAGCACAGTGAGCCATGCAAGGGTACGGGTTACACTAAATGGTCCATGTCGACATGTGCCGCCATTGGCATTAAAAATTGGGAAAAACTCATGTCGACATTTGCATGGAGCCCATTTATTAAGGATCACATATACAATGCGATCTGTGCAAACACATGGACAGGGCTCTTGGTCACGCTGCCCCCCCACTGCCCCGACGGCAGGATACAATGGGCTACCACCATCTCAGAATGGCGGTAGCCCAGGGACCAGAAGCCATGCTGCCTGATACATCGGACAGTTTGCATCACCCATAGTAACCGGTGCAGGAGGGACCGGAGATTCCCGCTGTGGTCCCTCCTGATACATTCCGGTGATACTAGCCACAAATATGAAATGATAAATGGGCCCCCATGTAAAATGATAAATGGACCCCCATGTGAAATGATAAATGGGCCCCCACCTTTTTCATGTCAACCTTTTGACCCTTTCAATATTGCATGATGACATTTTTTGGGTAGATCTGTCTATCTAATAATCCACACCCTTATAAACCTTTGCCCCATTCATAGTGGTGGCTGGGACAACACGGGGGCAAACAGAAGCCTCACAGCCTCTGTGCCCTGTCACCCTACACACCCTAGTGACCAGAGGTCGTCACCTACCCCTCGCCCCAATCCTGCCTCACAGAGGGGAACGTGTCTGCACATCCACCAGAGCTGTGTCTGCACATAGTGTACATTGCTGGGGGTCTCAGTTACTGCTAAATGCCAACCAGCGGTCATAATGGGACCACAGTTACTGCCCACCATAGCCCGGCTTCTGTCACTGCTCACAGGGTGTTAGATTGGCAGTGTGGGTTCGGCACAAGCGGGTGGATTTATCGACACACGTCTAGGATCTTGTCTGGCAATGTGGACACAGCTGTGATCTTATCCCGCAGTACAGGCATGTCGGGGGAGGGGGGGATCTCAGCACATGACTCTAGACTACCACTGTAGACATGGCATCGGGCACAAGGTTGGCAGTGCTGGCACAGCATGAGAATCTAAGCTGGCATTGTGAGCACAGAAAGTGGACACTAGGCTGGCAGTGCAGATATATCACTGTGTTCTAGGCTTGCAGTAAAGGTACAGTGCCAGGATTGAGAATGGCACAGGGGAACAAGGCTAAAAGTGTGGGCACAGAACTGGGGATGTAAGTTATTGGTATGGGCAGGCACAGCATTGGGATTAGGCTGGCACTGGGAGAGTATGGGCAGACTCACCTTAGGCAGGCAGGCTGGCTGGCAATATGGGCACAAGCTATCAGTATGGGCACAGCACTCGGAGAGGCTGGTGGTGGCACAGTGTGGGCACAGCACTGGGGTGGAAGCGAGTAGTGTGGGCACAGCACTGGGAGAGGCAGCTGATGGCACTGTGTGGGCACAGTACTGGGAGAGGCAGCTGATGGCACTGTGTGGGCACAGCACTGGGAGAGGCTGGTCGTTGCACAGCACTGGGGGTAGAAGCTAGCAGTGTGGGCATATAAATGTTACTGGGCTGGCACTGGGAGAGGCAGAAGGGGGAACAGTGGGCACAGCACTGGGGTGGAAGCTAGTAGTGTAGTCACAGTACTGGGAGATGCAGCTGATGGCACAGTGTGGGCACTGTACTGGGAGACAGCTGATGGCACAGTGTGGGCACAGAACTGGGTGGAAGTTATTAGTGTGGGCACAGCTATGGGACAGGCAGTCGGTGGCACAGTGTAGGCACTGTACTAGGAGATGCAGCTGTAGGCACAGTGTGGGCACAGTACTGGGTGGAAGCTATTAGTATGGGCACAGCAATGGGAGAGGCTGGTGGTGGCACAGTATGGGCACAGCACTGGAGTGGAAGCTAGCAGTATGGGCAGAGTAATGTTACTAGGCTGGCATTGGTAGGGGGTACCGTGTGGGCACAGCATTGGACTCACCCCGCACAGGACTGGCTCAGGGCCCTCCGGAGCTGCAGCATTGCCGATATCAGTATGTGTCTGTCCCGACTACACTCACCTTGCGCCCAGCACGGGGGAGGGGGAGGCCCCGCATGTAACGCCGCGTCCTATTGGCTGGGTTAGAGGAGGCGGCTGACACCCGGGGACAGAGGGTGACAGCTGCCCCTCCCCGCATATCCTGCAGCCTGCCCGGGTTACCGGGCCTCTCCGCGCTAATGTATCACCGGCTGCGGCAGCGGGATACAATGTATCGCTCACAGCGCTGGGTACTGCGGCCATTGGCTCAGCAGCAGCAGCTCTATACAGCAGCCGTCCAATGGGAAGCCGCGCACGAGGAGACGCCTCCATATCTGATGGGCTATCCGGTGACGTCATCTGCCTGCGGGGATCCCCCTGTTACCTCTGGCAGACACTGTGGGGCAGATGTATTAACCCTGGCAAAGGGATGAAGTGGGGAGAAGGAGATAATGCACCAGCCAATGAGCTCCCAACTGTCATGTTTCCAACACAGCTGATTGGCTGTTGTGTTATCTCCTTCCACTTTATCTCTAGTTTATCTCTTCGCCAGGCTTAATACATCTGACCTAGTGCAACAAGTAATGGCAGCCCTGTATACATCACACACAACTGTATACACGTATACATCCCCCTCCATGTACATAACCAGCCCTGTGTATATATACTTATGTCCTCGCTGCGGAATATGTGTGCGCTATATAAATAACTGGTAATAATAGTCTCTGTACAGCGCTGCAGAATATGTGTGCGCTATATAATAACTGGTAATAATAATCTCTGTACAGCGCTGTGGAATATGTGTGCGCTATATAAAAACTGGTAATAATATTCTCTGTACAGCGCTGCGGAATATGTGTGCGCTATATAATAACTGGTAATAATATTCTCTGTACAGCGCTGTGGAATATGTGTGCGCTATATAATAACTGGTAATAATATTCTCTGTACAGCGCTGTGGAATATGCGTGTGCTATATAATAACTGGCAATAATAATCTCTGTACAGCGCTGCGGAATATGTGTGGGCTATATAATAACTGGTAATAATAATCTCTGTACAGCTTCGCGGAATATGTGTGCGCTATATAATAACGGGTAATAATATTCTCTGTACAGCGCTGCAGAATATGTGTGCGCTATATAATAACTGGTAATGATATTCTCTGTACAGCGCTGTGGAATATGTGTGCTATATAATAAGTGGTGATAATATCTGTACAGCGCTGCGGAATATGTGTGCGCTATATAATAACTGGTAATAGTAGTCTCTGTACAGCGCTGTGGAATATGTGTGCACTATATAATAACTGGTAATGATAGTCTCTGTACAGCGCTGCGGAATATGTGTGCGCTATATAATAACTGGTAATAATAATCTCTGTACAGCGCTGCGGAATATGTGTGCGCTATATAATAACTGGTAATATTCTCTGTACAGCGCTGCGGAATATGTGTGCGCTATATAATAACTGGTAATATTCTCTGTACAGCGCTGTGGAATATGTGTGCGCTGTATAATATCTGGTAATAATAGTCTCTGTACAGCGCTGCCGAATATGTGTGCGCTATATAATAACTGGTAATAATGTTCTCTGTACAGCGCTGCGGAATATGTGTGCGCTATATAATAACTGGTAATAATAATCTCTGTACAGCGCTGCGGAATATGTGTGCGCTATATAATAACTGGTAATAATATTCTCTGTACAGCGCTGCGGAATATGTGTGCGCTATATAATAACTGGTAATAATAATCTCTGTACAGCGCTGTGGTATATGTGTGCGCTATATAATATAACTGGCAATAATATTCTCTGTACAGCGCTGCGGAATATGTGTGCGCTATATAATAACTGGTAATATTCTCTGTACAGCGCTGCGGAATATGTGTGCGCTATATAATAACTGGTAATAATATTCTCTGTACAGCGCTGCGGAATATGTCTGCGCTATATAATAACTGGTAATAATATTCTCTGTACAGCGCTGCGGAATATGTGTGCGCTATATAATAACTGGTAATAGTCTCTGTACATCGCTGCGGAATATGTGTGCGCTATATAATAACTGGTAATAATATTCTCTGTACAGCGCTGCGGAATATGTGTGCGCTATATAATAACTGGTAATATTCTCTGTACAGCGCTGCGGAATATGTGTGCGCTATATAATAACTGGTAATAATATTCTCTGTACAGCGCTGCGGAATATGTGTGCGCTATATAATAACTGGTAATAATATTCTCTGTACAGCGCTGCGGAATATGTGTGCGGTATATAAATATCTGGTAATAATAGTCTCTGTACAGCACTGCGGAATATGTGTGCGCTATATAATAACTGGTAATAATGGGGCAGATGTATCAACCAGCGTTAAGTGCAAAAATGCACTTAACGCTGGTTAACTGGGGGGGGTTACGTCTATCCCTAATGTATTACTAGCGCACCTAACGTGCGCTAGTAATAGCCCGCCGAGTTACGCTCGGCGGGGCTGTCCCTGCAATCCCCCCATGGATTAACGCCCGGGGCGATGTATTAACAGCCTTCAAGGCGTTAATTCGCCCTGGCCGCTTCGCCAGCTCAGGGCTAGCGTTGTCCTATCCCCCACTATGGGGACAACGCTAGCCCTGCGTCTGGCTTGGGCTGCGCTGGAGATCTCGCGGTATTAGCGAGATCTCGCGCATGCCCAGTAAGCCGGGCAGGGGGGGGGCGACGGCGAGTGCGCATGTGCGGGGCGGCGAGGGAGCCGATAAGGAGAGCCGTTAACGCTGGGGATAACGGCTCTCCTTATCAGCATGGGGGGTGTTAATACATCTCCCCATAACGAGTGCCCGCTTCTCCTCGTTATGCAGGAGAAGCGGGACGTTATTTCAGAAGCGCAGGGGGGGGGGGGGGGGTTAGTACATCTGCCCCAATGTTCTCTGTACAGCGCTGCGGAATATGTGTGCGCTATATAATAACTGGTAATAATAATCTGTACAGCGCTGCGGAATATGTGTGTGCTATATAATAACTGGTAATAATAGTCTCTGTACAGCGCTGTGGAATATGTGTGCGCTATATAATAACTGGTAATATTAGTCTCTGTACAGTGCTGCGGAATATGTGTGCGCTATATAATAACTGGTAATAATAATCTCTGTACAGCGCTGCGGAATATGTGTGCGCTATATAATAACTGGTAATAATATTCTCTGTACAGCGCTGCGGAATATGTGTGCGCTATATAATAACTGGTAATAATATTATCTGTACAGCGATGCGGAATCTGTGTGCGCTATATAATAACTGGTAATAATAGTCTCTGTACAGCGCTGCGGAATATGTGTGCGCTATATAATAACTGGTAATATTCTCTGTACAGCGCTGCGGAATATGTGTGCGCTATATAATAACTGGTAATAATATTCTCTGTACAGCGCTGCGGAATATGTCTGCGCTATATAATAACTGGTAATAATATTCTCTGTACAGCGCTGCGGAATATGTGTGCGCTATATAATAACTGGTAATAGTCTCTGTACATCGCTGCGGAATATGTGTGCGCTATATAATAACTGGTAATAATATTCTCTGTACAGCGCTGCGGAATATGTGTGCGCTATATAATAACTGGTAATATTCTCTGTACAGCGCTGCGGAATATGTGTGCGCTATATAATAACTGGTAATAATATTCTCTGTACAGCGCTGCGGAATATGTGTGCGCTATATAATAACTGGTAATAATATTCTCTGTACAGCGCTGCGGAATATGTGTGCGGTATATAAATATCTGGTAATAATAGTCTCTGTACAGCACTGCGGAATATGTGTGCGCTATATAATAACTGGTAATAATGGGGCAGATGTATCAACCAGCGTTAAGTGCAAAAATGCACTTAACGCTGGTTAACTGGGGGGGGTTACGTCTATCCCTAATGTATTACTAGCGCACCTAACGTGCGCTAGTAATAGCCCGCCGAGTTACGCTCGGCGGGGCTGTCCCTGCAATCCCCCCATGGATTAACGCCCGGGGCGATGTATTAACAGCCTTCAAGGCGTTAATTCGCCCTGGCCGCTTCGCCAGCTCAGGGCTAGCGTTGTCCTATCCCCCACTATGGGGACAACGCTAGCCCTGCGTCTGGCTTGGGCTGCGCTGGAGATCTCGCGGTATTAGCGAGATCTCGCGCATGCCCAGTAAGCCGGGCAGGGGGGGGGCGACGGCGAGTGCGCATGTGCGGGGCGGCGAGGGAGCCGATAAGGAGAGCCGTTAACGCTGGGGATAACGGCTCTCCTTATCAGCATGGGGGGTGTTAATACATCTCCCCATAACGAGTGCCCGCTTCTCCTCGTTATGCAGGAGAAGCGGGACGTTATTTCAGAAGCGCAGGGGGGGGGGGGGGTTAGTACATCTGCCCCAATGTTCTCTGTACAGCGCTGCGGAATATGTGTGCGCTATATAATAACTGGTAATAATAATCTGTACAGCGCTGCGGAATATGTGTGTGCTATATAATAACTGGTAATAATAGTCTCTGTACAGCGCTGTGGAATATGTGTGCGCTATATAATAACTGGTAATATTAGTCTCTGTACAGTGCTGCGGAATATGTGTGCGCTATATAATAACTGGTAATAATAATCTCTGTACAGCGCTGCGGAATATGTGTGCGCTATATAATAACTGGTAATAATATTCTCTGTACAGCGCTGCGGAATATGTGTGCGCTATATAATAACTGGTAATAATATTATCTGTACAGCGATGCGGAATCTGTGTGCGCTATATAATAACTGGTAATAATAGTCTCTGTACAGCGCTGCGGAATATGTGTGCGCTATATAATAACTGGTAATAATAATCTCTGTACAGCGCTGCGGAATATGTGTGCGCTATATAATAACTGGTAATATTCTCTGTACAGCGCTGCGGAATATGTGCGCGCTATATAATAACTGGTAATAATATTCTCTGTACAGCGCTGCGGAATATGTGTGCGCTATATAATAACTGGTAATAATATTCTCTGTACAGCGCTGCGGAATATGTGTGCTCTATATAATAACTGGCAATAATAGTCTCTGTACAGCGCTGCGGAATATGTGTGCGCTATATAATAACTGGTAATAATATTATCTGTACAGCGATGCGGAATCTGTGTGCGCTATATAATAACTGGTAATAATAGTCTCTGTACAGCGCTGCGGAATATGTGTGCGCTATATAATAACTGGTAATAATAATCTCTGTACAGCGCTGCGGAATATGTGTGCGCTATATAATAACTGGTAATATTCTCTGTACAGCGCTGCGGAATATGTGCGCGCTATATAATAACTGGTAATAATATTCTCTGTACAGCGCTGCGGAATATGTGTGCGCTATATAATAACTGGTAATAATATTCTCTGTACAGCGCTGCGGAATATGTGTGCTCTATATAATAACTGGCAATAATAGTCTCTGTACAGCGCTGCGGAATATGTGTGCGCTATAAAATAACTGGTAATAATAATCTGTACAGCGCTGCGGAATATGTGTGCTATATAATAACTGGTAATAATAGTCTCTGTATAGCGCTGCGGAATATGTGTGCGCTATATAATAACTGGTAATAATAGTCTCTGTACAGTGCTGTGGAATATGTGTGCGCTATATAATAACTGGTAATAATAGTCTCTGTACAGCGCTGCGGAATATGTGTGCGCTATATAATAACTGGTAATAATAGTCTCTGTACAGTGCTGTGGAATATGTGTGCGCTATATAATAACTGGTAATAATATTCTCTGTACAGCGCTGCGGAATATGTGTGCGGTATATAAATAACTGGTAATAATAATCTGTACAGCGCTGCGGAATATGTGTGCGCTATAACTGGTGGTAATATTCTCTGCACACCTATATATATTTGATTTCGTGCATTAAACCCAGATGAAGTTACTAGCTACTGTGACCCAAGATGTCTGTCTGTTTCTCTCTGGGACCACTATTACAATTAATGATTATTTACCGAACGGGTGTCAAACACAAGGCCCGCGGGCCAAATCCGGCCCGACAGACCTCGTCATGTGGCCCGCGCAGCCGCTGCCGCCAGCCTTCACCTTTTATTCTCTTTTTTTAGATCTTTTTTTTGCACTGCCGGCGGCCATGTTCCTGTGGTCTTTTAAGATGTCTGCGGCCACGGCTACGTGGAGGAGGGCCCGACAGCCTGTTCCCTCTTATCGAGGCAGTGGCAGACGCTGGGTGGGGACGTCATGACGATGACGCCTCCCACCCACGCATCTGCAGAGAGGAAGGAAGGCCGAGTCGAGGGTCCGCAGCAGGACAGGCCGCGGCGCAGAGGAATTGAAATTACTGGAGCTGCAGCAGCAGTTAAGGAGCCTGAGGGATAAAATACAGTAAGTTACATAAAAAAAACAATATATCTGGTGGTGGTGTCATGGCATTACTTTTATATTATACAGGGGGAGCAGGCTGTGGTGTCATTATTATTGTACAGGGGGAGCAGCCTGTGGTGTCATGGCATTATCCCATGACACCACAGGCTGCTCTCCCTGTATAATAATAATGCCATGACACCACAGGCTGCTCCCCCTGTATAATAAAAGTAATGCCATGACACCACAGGCTGCTCCCTCTGTATAATAATAATGCAATGACACCACAGGCTGCTTTCCCTGTATAATAATTTGTGTCATGGCATTATTATTGTTATATTATACAGCCTGTGCTGTCATTGCATTATTATTATACAGCGGCCCTTTGAGGGTGACCAAACTGCTGATGCGGCCCCCGATGAATTTGAGTTTGACACCCCTGATTTACCTGGATTCTTTTTTTCTGCATATAGGGTCTGACTAGATCTTATCAATTGAGTCTGACAGAGTATTCCACATCTTACTGTAAGTAATTCCCTCCTTCACTAGGGCCCTAATTCTGATGGAGTCGGACGGCCAATGTATTGTTGGAGAATGTGCGAACGCCGTGCTTGTCCGAATACGGCGTGAATTCTGTATAGAAAACAATCGGTCGGACCTATCCGAGCAGGGGGTGGAGAGGGGCGTGAAGGGATGTTTGGGCTCATTACCATATGCGTACTCCCCGCGTTTCATGGGCGTTCCCATGAAAACGCTGGGCGTACGTATGGTAATGCAGCCGTGACGCACGTGTGGGGGGGCGGATATATGACATAGCCGGATGCCAGCTGCCGCCCATATCCCTGCTTTCATACAGAGACATATCCGAGTGGTCTGGAGCACACGGTGCTGCCTGACCGCTCCGTCCATCATTCCATGGTCGGCGACCATCGGAGGATGGGGGAGGTTCCCACAGATGGGGGAGGTGTTCACATGAAACATCCACTCGCGGTCCATTCGCTCAGCGTCTTACCGCATTCGGACGGTGTGAGCTTTTTGTACGGTAGGCGGGGCTAAGAACGCTTGGATCCTGTCCGAAATACGCATCTGTCCGAGTCAACTAGAATAAGGGCCTAAGGGGGTTATTCAGGTTGATTCGCAAGGCTGCGAATTCGCAGCCTTGCGAGTCCACCAAACCCCGCCCGGCGAACGCACGCCCCCCCAGCAAAGTGCGGCTTCGCCCACACAGCAGCGAATGGATGTTTTGCATAAACATCTATTCGCTTTGCTGGGGTGTCCGCCCACATCATTCGATGGTCACCGACCATCGAATGATGTTTAGCGTGCACGCTTATATAAGTGACTTTTGAGTTACTTACATTTGCGTGCACGCTGGCGTGATATGGGCGGGCAGCTGACATCCGGTGATGTCAGCTACCCGCCCCACACACCCGCGTCACTGCCTCATTACCTGGGCGTTCCCATATGGTAGTGGGGCAGCCCGGCACCCCCCGCCCATCTCCGCCCCCCCCCCTCGCTGCCATGGGTGCGTGCACCCGGCGACCCGAAAGGTCGCCGTGGGTGCACGCACCATGCGCCTGCACATGCGTCGAAACACGCCTGCGCAAACGCACAACATCGGTACTGCGTGCGAATGCGCGCAGTACCAATGCAATCTGAATAAGGCCCTAAGTGTGAGACTTCCTCTCCTCTAACCTTAGGGGGTGACCGTGTGTCCTGTGTGCAGCCTTCCACCCGATTTCTGTATTGACCCTTAGGGTGTTGGTATGCAGGTGTGTGTGTGTGTAACCTTAGATCTGCGTGCACATTCAGAGGGAATCACCAGATGTCAGCGGCCCGGTCCCCCACACCCGTGTAAATCGGCCCATTAAAAAGCTGGGCTTTCCGATATGCTAATGGCCGCCCTGCCGCAAGGATGGGTGCGTGCACCCTGCGAACAGTTTGTTGGCAGTTGCCGCATGCACCCAGCGCATGCGCAAAGCAAAAACATCAGCCCCGTGCGAACTGACCAGAATAAGGTCCTTAATGTGGTACACAAAATTGCATTGCCTGAACAGTCTATTTATCCATGCAATACTGACCTCACAGGGCCGGCACTGGTATCGTAAAGCAGGGGAAACAGAGATTTGGGGCAACTTTCTATACGATTTTGACTATATAGTGAAGCCAAATCGCACCTTGTGTACACACCTTAATTAAACTTCTATATGGAAGTGACTGGGAACTTAAGTCATTTTGACATGACCTACCCCTCACAAATCCATGCTGGTTCCCACTAATAATATAATACTATTACACACCAAGTACTCTCCGGAATGCTATCCCTTAATATACCCTGCAGTAAATCCCACACCATTGGTGTCAGACTTACTGGTCTATAATTTCCTGTATGCGTTTCACTTCCCTTTTTAAATAACGGTACTACTGCTGCCATTTGCCAGTCTCTTGGTACCTAGACTGATGAAATTGAAACGGCAAAAATGATATTCTATAGCCTAGCTAATTTTGTGCTCAGATCCCTTGGGTGTAAGCCACCTGGCCCTGATTTATTTTAGAATTTTGACAAATTTTGACTTCTTCCAGTCAAACCAGTATTAAGTAGAAGGACATGATCATTAGTGCGTTACCAGACAGCTTTGTGTTTTCTTCTGATCACTGCTGAGATTGGGTCATTTGGAGCGACATTGTGTCAGATATAGACACATTCATTAACATTTCCTGATAAACTGGTGCCAGGTGTAGAAGTGCAGTGACTCCGCAGTAAGTGGTAATGGTCCATATGGGAGAGCTTTTCTTTGGAATGCTGGCAGCAGCTGATTTTTCTATTATTGTCAGTTGTTGTATTAGGAACTACATGTGTTCTAGCTGTCATTCCTATCCCATGCACAGTCCCAGCTGCTGCAGAACCTCAGAGCGGTCATTATTTTCCTGTACATGTTCCCAGCAGCTGCAGGATTTACTCCCAACATATGGGCCAGCACTGCCTGCGGGTCTGTAGTAAGTGTATGTTATGCGACAGTGGGGAGAAGGAACAATCAGCCAATACACTACTATAACACCTGTGCGATGGGTGTTCCCGTCCTTGTGACGTGGTGGGCATTAGATCCTCACAATAAGAGAGCCAACAACTATTTCAGAATTTTGGTGTTTATTGAATTTTATTTCCAAGAGGTAAAAAGTGCCAAATCCCAACAACCAGATTCATGGCCAGGGGGGGCCGCAACGCATCGCTCCGCAACGGCCGGCAGCCCCTCCGGGGGAAACAGATCAGTCAGTACTTTGCCATTTGTATGCGGACAAAACTGTTGTGAGACTTTTGTAGATAAACAAATCCCGGTAGGGTAAAGGAAGGGCAAAAATAATGAATTGAAAGAACAGGATATAAAAAGGGTTACATGGTCTACACGACAATTCCTGTACAAAATCCCCAATCCCCAAAACATAAAATGAGACATAGAAATAAAAGCAAAACATATACACAAAATCGTCTATTTGGCTGTAAGTGTTGTTCCCTCCTAGTAAAGGGAACGGCCATTGCATTTACACATCACCCGTACATCCACAATAAATAACGTCTTCACGTGGTGTCCTCATAGGAATGTACTGTAATCCAGGTAAAAATGCTGCATCGTTACCCCCTCGTTCTGCCACACGGATGCCAACTCCGGAAGAAAACAGGATCTAGTTATTGCAAGAGTCAATTTATGGCTGGTTGGATAAAGGGATATTTCAAGATGGCTGCCTACTGCTACTCTGTGGAATAGCTTTCTTAGTACTACCCCCTGCTGCACGGGAGGTGCAAACGCAGAATGAGGCAGCCAACGGATCCACTTATACACAAGACATGGTCTAAGGACAATACACATAGTAACACGCGATGCTCATATCAGGGACTTACATTCTCCAGTGTCAGGTTATGTCGGTCACAGACTGTGCAGAGATTTCACATTTATGCTTCTGATTCCGCCGCAATGAGGCGACGCTGGTGTACAGTAAGTTATAGGTCAGGCAGGACATAGGAAGGGTTTCAACACGTTAAAAATGATATAATAGTGTTCTTAAATCAGTGCTTTTGGTGGTAACAAGGGTATTTGTCACATCATGATTTAGGAGAGAGTCTTTTCTGTTGATTCCACAGCAGCAGGGAAATGGAATAGGGCTTGCAGAGGTCCATTTCGGATGAGATTGCAGTGTTAACAATCTAGGCTGAAATCCAGGAACTCTGCAAACTCCATCCGCTATATGGCCTGGACGGAGCGCAGCCAGAATAAATGGGCGGAGCCTCCATGTCCCCACTAACTCCCACACAAATAAGTGCCCAGAATAAGACCTGGCAGTCTTGCTGTGCTATTCCTCCACCAGGTCCCCAATGAAGGGAGGACATCCTGCTGTTCCCAACCCCATTCATGAACCATTTCTATTGGTCATTTAGGTATAAATCACAATACTGAATGGAGAACCGAACTCATTGAAAAAAAAAAAAATAAGAAAATAATATTTTTAGCTTTTTTTTTTTTGTTTTAGATTTTCCAAAAGTTTTGTTCACAAAAATAGAATATACACTATTTGCTTTATAAATAGATTACAATTAAGCTTGCCGAGAAGTTGCCCCCCCCCCCCCCCCCCAATATTGGTTGCCATTCTATTCTGTATCACCTGTCGTTTTATTGGTACGTTCAATTCTTCCAGCACGAGGCCACACCAACACGTTTCTACAGTTCTCAACATGCACAAGATCCACGCCTACCACTCCTTATGTATACACACAATCCCCCCATACATAGTGTGCTGTATATGGCTCCAAGTCACCGCAATGGGGAGGACAATGGCTACTTGTTCCATCACATGACTATATATATTTCCCCAGTGCCTTCTGTCACATGACTGTAGATTCTCCAGTGACTGACACTTCCCAGTCACATAACTATATAACATGATCTTGGTGGCTCTTGGAAGTAATCAACGCAGCACATAACATTGGTTGTAACTTATCCAACACGCTACACGCTTCTACTATTTCCCTTCCCACCACACGTGTCCTCCATTGTGTCCTTTGTAATAGTCAAGGCAAACAACCGCAGACACCCCCCTCCCACTATAAAAATGTATAGTAAAACAGTCCTTACAGTAATCATCTAAAAAACATGTCAATATGACACATCTATTCCGATACAAAAGAAGTATTTACAGTCTGCTGATACAGAAGAGAAAGATCTGCAACCCAGAAGGTATTTGGTTCATCTGTGACCCAGAACGTACGGAAGGCAAAATGATATCTACATAGGTGTCTGCGCTACGGCAATTAGGCAAGTTAGTTACACCCTTCACCACTAGAGGGGGCACTAGGAAAGTGCAGATGTGGTTCTGCCCTAAGCTGCTTCCACCTCTGTTGCAGGGTAAGTCACTATTACATGGGCAATATAGAAGAAACATTCACCAATCGGGTACTGTGGAAATAAGAATGATGTGTATCATGTATGTGTCTTCTGGCTACCACTTGTAAACCACAGTAAACGGTCACAAGTTTCTGACTGCGCCATAACATCAGAATCATGGAATAAGTCATTACGCCAAATCATCCAGTGCCTGTAACATTTCCCCTGTGTGATACCCCATCCAGAGACGGCCTTGGAAGCAGTTAGAACAACACCTGGCGCAGCTAAATGTTGCACAGTGGACAGTAGCGCCATCTGCTGCCCCCCCCCCCCCCCCAACACAGGTATTAAGAGTTTCGCTTTGGCTTAAGGGAGGTTGAGAAAATCTGTTCTCTGCAAAACGAACAAAACAGGAAATCTAACGAAACCGGTCAGAAGGCCACCAAGGTACGATAAATAACAATTCCTATGAAACAGTTCATTATATACAGAAATAGCATCAAAGTCCAAACCCATAAAAGCAACATATAATATTCTTACCAGCCACTTCCCAGTGATCGCCATAGATAAATAGGGTCAGTGGTGCATGACACGGCTGGGGGGTTCCACTATAGGACAGGCTGGTATACAGGGCGCTGTATGCATTGGACAGAATCCACTGTAATACTTTGTAAGTGGATGGCCAGAGGTCCTTTATGTCCCAGGCCGTCCCCAGTCTCACCTCTGTGACACACATTAGGGGAACTTCCGCTGTTTTTAAGTCAATGTAAACCACATTTCCAGCTTGTCCTGGCCGTCTCCATTATGGACAGGTGTGGGTTTTTGGGGCCTCTAATGAATAGGCAAACGGGGAGTTCTAGGAAAGTTATTAAATTCTGGAAAAGGTTCTAAGCCAGGCATGCCCAAACTGTGGCTCTCCAGCTGTTGTGAAACTACACATCCCAGCATGCCTTGCCATAGCTTTAGCATTTCCTAATAGCAAAACTGTGGCAAGACATGATGGGACTTGTAGTTTCACAATAGCTGGAGGGCGACAGTTTGGACATGCCTGTTCTAAGCAGATGTTAAGCTGGGCATTTGTACACATTCCTCATTTTGTTTAACCCGGGACAGACGCAAATGCTACAGCTACTATTATTATTTTTTTAATTACCCCCTAGCGTTACCCAGAAACATACGCTGATCTGTGCAACGCAAAGTGCAAGTTTTCTATCCGGTGACTGGATTGGTAAACGCCCCGCCACGTCATGCACCCCTCACCTCCCCCAACGGGAAGTATCTGACTAAAATAAGGCAAACGTATTGCATAGTGTCCCTACATACGGTGCCGTTCACAGAGCCCCCGTCTCCAGTTGCTGTGCCACATGTGCCGTGCAGGCCGGGAATAACCTTCCTTTTCCTAGATAAAACATACGTACCTAGAAGCACTGGGTAGGTTAAGATCTATTACACACCACCATTGTGACGGCCAGAAACACCCTGATCTACAGTATGTACAGACTGGGCGCAGTCACACTGTATAGTGCCAGGAGAAGGCAGCCAATCAGCAGTCCCAGGAACGCGGTGAATGAGGTCTCCACTTCCTAGGAGCTGGATAGGCTGCCGCTGCTGGGTACGGTGAGTGTGCACTAACATGCTGTACACGCGTCATACACACTTAATAATCCAGAATAAGAATTCCACGTGGCTCTGAAGTGGGGAAGGCACATGTGAAACAGCACTTCGTTTTGTTCTCAAGACTTCTATGTACAGAGTTATCCGTAGAAGAATAGACATTTACAGCACCAAATAAGGAGGGTTGGTAGTCCAGAGGGCATTTTGGGAGTCCTCCAAAGTCTCTGCTTTGTCCTAAGTGCAGTAGCAGGAGGCCCCAGTCATCAGCTGATGGCACTGTCTCCATCCCCGTCCTTCTCAAATTCCTCCTGCATCTCATCCGAATTCCCTGAGTCGCTGCTGGCTACGGAACTGGTGGACGGAGAATTTCTGCTACAGACAAAAGAAACCAGGAATAAATATTGGGAGATTTCCTTCTGTATCGCCCCATCCCAGCCCCCTACCCATCTTGTTTCCAACAGGAGAGCTGAAAATCCTAAACAGAAGCCCCCTAGAGAGCGGCCCTTTAGGCAAGGTCTCAGGGTCTTCCTGCAATGTTTGGCGGATAAAGGACCCTAGTCTGGGTCCACTAATGCTCGGACAGGGTCTGTAAACAGGCCATGACTGGAGCGGTGCCAGGGAGAGATTACGCAAGAACGGGCAGAACACAAGCTCTCCTCCGAGGGTCTGTCCCTCACCTTCCAGCCGATCCCTTTATTAGCCTCCTGCAGGTCTCCATCTGCACATCCAGGCCCCTCTTCATGCTGCACATTTCCATGTATTCGTGGAGATGCCGGTTCATGTCGCTCTTCGCCGTCGCCAGCTCCAGCTAGGTCACAAAACAGGCGCTAAGGTTACCGATCGGCATTTACTGGCCACATAACACAATAATACACAGTATATCTTTCCACTAGGCTGAAATGCATTGCCCGACCAGAGATGAACGCTAGCTCACAGCCCTGAATTAATACGGTCATTTTGTAGAAAGCATCTTTTGTGAAGTCTTTGCTGTGAGATGTGGAAAAGGGTCAAAGTCAAAGAATAGGAAGGACTAGTTGTCGCCGGCAAATGATCTAAAGTCAATGAATTGAAGTTTCGTTAAACATTGCGCCAACAAAAATGAGTCACTGTGAGCTCAACTGGCATTTGTAGCAGATATTTTGCACATCTCACAGCAACGTTGGCACTGAAAGGGTTAATAAACGCCGTCTGCCGCAGATCAGAAAACCGCCTAATGGCATTACTAGATGTAACCAGCATGGCCTCACCTCAATCTGATCGATTGTCTCCTGGTACTCCTTGTCCCGGGTTTTCAGGAACGTCTCCGTCTCCTGGATCAAACTGCCCAAGCTTTCTTCCTGCTAGAGAGGAGAAGAGGAGCTCAGTGAATGTACAGCCACTTAGTAGTGCGTCACAATACTGGCACAGGGCTAAGAGAAGAGACAGCGACAGTGAAGTCTCTGCAGAACTTGCCTCTCCCTGGGGCTCCACGGGTGGGTTACAGTTGGTGAAATCTTCCCACAACAGCAAAGTATCCTCGTTTTCTTCCCACGTTAAGCTGTCGCAGTCGTCGTCAAAATCGTACGTCTCCCGTCTGTGGAGAATATTACAGCACAAGATTAGGGAGGACTAGATCTGCACTTTTCTGTACCCGATCTCCATTTGTGGACTCCAAACTGTCTGCTTCTCATGAGCCCACCAGGTGGCGCTATTGGACTACATTGTAGCACAGACTGTAAACAGATCTTCCCAGTAAACTTTGTGTCTATAGAATAAAAAAGGAGAACACTGTCCAAACCCAATCTTCCCATGGTAACAATGACTTCCACCCCCTACTGAACAGAAGGCCATTGTAGTTGAGGAAGGAACAGTTCCCAGTAACTTTAAAGGTATCATGTCCTTTGCACACGCTTGGTTTACGGATTAAATGACTTTACGGATTCGGGATAAATGCAGTCAGTTCAGAGAGGCCGGAGGTGCAGGATTTTGTCTGAGAACCGATGTATTTTTAAAGTGCCAATCATTAACAAGGCAAAAACCTCCCAGTTTTTGAAAGTGGAAGATTGCCGCTTTAACAGTACAGCCAACTCCTGACCCTTTATAATCGACAACATTGTTTATTCTACAAGTAGATATAATCGTTTCAGGTACAATATAGTTATTGTAACCTGACACAATAGGACTATAGTCATCAGACCACTGCCTATTACAGGAGCCCGATACCAGACCGGCCACAAGGATGGCGGACGGTGCTGGGTAACTGGTAAAATTCCCACACGGGTCACAACGACGTACTGGTTACTGGCTGCATCTTTTTTTTTATGGCTGATCGGAGAGGAAATAGATTTAAAAAAATGCTGAGATTCATTTGTGGTGATGTCAGCGGGAGAACGTTGGGGCCTGGAATAAAGCAGACGCTGATGATGGGGCTGCTGGTATTTTAAGAGGCCTTCCAGCTTTGTCAGCATTATTCTTGTAGCACCCTCCCCCTCCCGACTGCTTCCCAGCCTCAGACTTGGCCGAGATCTCTAGAACGTCCGCCGCTCACATCCCTTCCCGGTCTGGACTCAGTCACAGGAAGCGGAGCTGTGTAATACAGGGGCACACAACTCATGCATTAGGAATGCCTTAAATCCAGGACCCTGGTCCTTATCTGGGACCTATACTTTGTGTAAGGAATTGTATGGATTTGTTTTTACTTCTGTTCTGACATTATCGATCTTTCTGTGCGAACGAAACACCTAAAGTAAAGTAGAAATAACTAATTTTGTAGCGTCAGAGCATTGCACATGGCGGCAGCAGACTTACAGCTGGTTAAACATCCGCTTCATCTCATCGGTGATATTCAGAGAGCAGCTGACCTCATCGTCTGAGAACCGGCCAGCGTCCCCATCCTGCTCCGCGAGGTCATCCTCAGGCGCCAGCTTCCGTTCACGCTTTTTGGACACCGTTCCCACCTTCAAAAAATGAGAGAAAGGAGTTCCAGCTCCGTTAACAACAAGTACAGTCCGCAGAGTAGTCCTGGCGGGGTAGAAGGAGGGCGTGAGGGAGAGTTATGGATTAACAAGCAGCAAACCTGCGCCGCGTGCTTTCAGTGCCAGCCATCAGCCTGTGGCATGCATGCAATGCACAGCAGAGAGCAAGCCCCTTCCGTGTCCTACTCTATCCACGCAGAGAATACAGAGGAAACAGAGCACCGGTCTGATAGTTTATTCGCTGCCCGCCATTGGCCTAGAGAGTGGGGAGGAGCCTAATCTCACCAACAGTGATAGTAAATAGAGTGCGGTACACTACCCGCCAGTGACCCGGTCCTAGCTGGAATTGGGTTATGCAGACATATACAGGGGCAGGTCAGAGAAAGACAAGGCTGGGTCACCTGGAACATCTTGGATACATCCTCGGAATTTCTCTGCTGTGCCACATCACACAGCTTGGCGGTGATATCAATCCGCCTGCAGATATCCATGTCCACCTTCATGGCTTTTTCCTGGATCCTTGAGTCGAGATCGGTCATTGGCTGTGGGGGATATTGGGATATTATCTCCTCTAGTAAACCCCCTCATTTTATAGAACAAACATCGCCCCCTTAGGGTGAGAATAACAGGTCTCACCGTCGTCACACCCAGAATCCCTCCTCTAATATACAGGATCTTACAGGTCCAGCTACAGCTTTGGCACATTCTGAAAACCTGGCATGTCAGCACCCAACAGCAACAGGGCATAACCCTCTCACTGCACAATGGGAAATGTCTCACAGATGATCTTCCCATATTCAGTGTGCCCGGGCAGCACCGCAGCATTGCCTCCTACACCCAGGTTACCACCTCACATCACCCATACACAGTGTGCCCGGGCAGCACCGCAGCATTGCCTCCTACACCCAGATTACCACCTCACATCACCCATATACAGTGTGCCCGGGAAGCACCGCAGCATTTCCTCCTACACCCAGGTTACCACCTCACATCACCCATACACTGTGTGCCCGGGCAGCACCGCAGCATTGCCTCCTACACCCAGGTTACCACCTCACATCACCCATACACAGTGTGCCCGGGCAGCACCGCAGCATTGCCTCCTACACCCAGATTACCACCTCACATCACCCATATACAGTGTGCCCGGGAAGCACCGCAGCATTTCCTCCTACACCCAGGTTACCACCTCACATCACCCATATACTGTGTGCCCGGGCAGCACCGCAGCATTGCCTCCTACACCCAGGTTACCACCTCACATCACCCATATACAGTGTGCCCGGGCAGCACCGCAGCATTGCCTCCTACACCCAGGTTACCACCTCACATCACCCATATACAGTGTGCCCGGGCAGCACCGCAGCATTTCCTCCTACACCCAGGTTACCACCTCACATCACCCATATACAGTGTGCCCGGGCAGCACCGCAGCATTTCCTCCTACACCCAGGTTACCACCTCACATCACCCATATTCAGTGTGCCCGGGCAGCACCGCAGCATTGCCTCCTACACCCAGGTTACCACCTCACATCACCCATATACTGTGTGCCCGGGCAGCACCGCAGCATTTCCTCCTACACCCAGGTTACCACCTCACATCACCCATATACAGTGTGCCCGGGCAGCACCGCAGCATTTCCTCCTACACCCAGGTTACCACCTCACATCACCCATATTCAGTGTGCCCGGGCAGCACCGCAGCATTGCCTCCTACACCCAGGTTACCACCTCACATCACCCATATACTGTGTGCCCGGGCAGCACCGCAGCATTTCCTCCTACACCCAGGTTACCACCTCACATCACCCATATACTGTGTGCCCGGGCAGCACCGCAGCATTGCCTCCTACACCCAGGTTACCACCTCACATCACCCATATACAGTGTGCCCGGACAGCACCGCAGCATTGCCTCCTACACCCAGGTTACCACCTCACATCACCCATATACAGTGTGCCCGGGCAGCACCGCAGCATTGCCTCCTACACCCAGGTTACCACCTCACATCACCCATATACTGTGTGCCCAGGCAGCACCGCAGCATTGCCTCCTACACCCAGGTTACCACCTCACATCACCCATATACAGTGTGCCCGGGCAGCACCGCAGCATTTCCTCCTACACCCAGGTTACCACCTCACATCACCCATATACAGTGTGCCCGGGCAGCACCGCAGTATTTCCTCCTACACCCAGGTTACCACCTCACATCACCTATATACTGTGTGCCCGGGCAGCACCGCAGCATTTCCTCCTACACCCAGGTTACCACCTCACATCACCCATATACTGTGTGCCCGGGCAGCACCGCAGCATTTCCTCCTACACCCAGGTTACCACCTCACATCACCCATATACTGTGTGCCCGGGCAGCACCGCAGCATTGCCTCCTACACCCAGGTTACCACCTCACATCACCCATATACAGTGTGCCCGGGCAGCACCGCAGCATTTCTTCCCACACCCAGGTTACCACCTCACATCACCCATATACAGTGTGCCCGGGCAGCACCGCAGCATTGCCTCCTACACCCAGGTTACAATGTTACCACCTTACATCACGTTTGTACCCCACACTACGTGCGAGCAGTGATAAAGGGAGAGCATACTGCGTCCTACACAGCGCTGGAGCTAGCGGAGTATACACGCACTAGAGACAACCGCATGGTCAGTGTTATGCTGCAGCAACCGCCAATTCCCAGAATGGAGAATGTTGACATTAGAACAATATTGACATACTGCAGTTGCCGACATGGATATCAGAGTTAAATGATTAATCATTACTGTCGGCTTTCTACTGATGTGACTGATGAAACCTGTACAGTGCAGAGTAATGGCAGGCTCTATGGAAAAGGTTAATAAAGGACTTTTACAAACAATCCTTTGTTCAGGTCAGTGACACGGAACAGTGACCCGGCGAGATCTGAGAGACTCCGGAGCGCGCCAGGTACAGCAGAGAGCGGGCGGGTTACCCCTTTATAGTGACACAACAGAAAGGGCTCTCCTGTTACGGTAACACCTGTAGCGTTTGCACCATGTACTCTAACACAAGCGGCAGGACGAGCGTTAGCTCGTCATTGTGTGGTCACCTCCCCTCTCTCCTCAAACACGGCTCTTACTGGGAACAATCATATAGAGAATGTTGTTATTTATAGAGTCGGATTCTCCGCCCCGGCTACACCTGTCCTTAGTAACGCTGCATTGTTATCGTACACATGTAGCCGGCGTGTAATATACGCATGCAGGGATTAGGGTTGGCAAGGACGGGTGTCTGGGAACCGGCCTTGAAGGGCTCAAACGCGCTGCAAGATAAAAATGGAACGAAAGGGAAAAAAAACAACACAACCAAAAAGGAGTTGGCCGGGAGAACAGTCTGGAATGAGATGCGGACACAATGGAACCTTGTTTTGAAGAAGCCAACATTAACTCTTTCTGCACCAGGCCAGAAGAGTTATCAGTATTGTTAGACCCAGCGAGCGGTCCAGACGCCCAAGTGACGGACACAATTCCATCCACTTACAACCGGATGTAGATCCCGGGACATTTCCCAGGATGGTACACTATAAGTCTGCGGCAGATTAGGTGCAGGATGCAGACACGCTGGGTGAGGGACGACATGCTGACGTAGCAACGCAGGGAGAGGGACAACATGCTGGCGCAGAGGCGCTGGGAGAGGGACGATACGCTGACGCAGCAACGCTGGGAGAGGGACGACACGCTGACGCAGCAACGCTGGGAAAGGGACGACACGCTGGGAGAGGGACGACACGTTGGCGCTGACGCAGCAACGCTGGGAGAGGGACGACACGCTGACGCAGCAACGCTGGGAGAGGGACGACACGCTGGGAGAGGGACGACACGCTGGCGCAGACACGCTGGGAGAGGGACGACACGCTGGGAGAGGGACGACACGCTGACGCAGCAACGCTGGGAAAGGGACGACACGCTGGGAGAGGGACGACACGTTGGCGCTGACGCAGCAACGCTGGGAGAGGGACGACACGCTGGGAGAGGGACGACACGCTGGCGCAGACACGCTGGGAGAGGGACGACGCGCTGGGAGAGGGACGACACACTGACGCAGCAGCGCTGGGAGAGGGACGACGCGCTGGGAGAGGGACGACACACTGACGCAGCAGCGCTGGGAGAGGGACGACGCGCTGGGAGAGGGACGACACACTGACGCAGCAGCGCTGGGAGAGGGACGACACGCTGGGAGAGGGACAACACACTGACGTAGCAACGCTGGGAGAGGGACGACACGCTGGCGCAGACGTGCTGGGAGAGGGACGACATGCTGACGCAGCAACGCTGGGAGAGGGACGACATGCTGGGAGAGGGACGACACGCTGGCGCAGACACGCTGGGAGAGGGATGAGGCTTTTCCTGCTGCTACAGAGTCAGATTACACAGACATCATTCAGCCTATTGTTTCCCTGACTTTACAAACCTAATATGGCTTCAAGTCTGCATCTCGCTGCGCACTTCCAAACGGGAACCAATTAACTATTTCAGCGCTAGTCAGCAGTATACAGGCCCATGTCTAAACCTTTATTATACAATGTTTATTCATTTACACCAGACCCTGCCCAGTGGAGCTTACAATCTAATGCTCTACACTAGGGTGGTTTCATCAGAAGACATTGACCAGAAAACCATAGGTTGACTTGAGAAAGGTCACGGGGCACGGTTGGCACACAACTACATTCTCCCACTATGCCCACTGAGATGGTTAAAGTATGAGTAAGTCGGTAAAAAAATCTCATGAAAAATTCAATGCCTTTTGATTGCATAACCCCCCCCTGCACATTTCTTTATTTCAGCTTTTCTCAATCTAAACCCTCAAGAACCCACCAACAGGTCATGTTTTCAGGATTTCATTCTGTGGAAGCATCTGGCATATTTATGTACCCAGCAATATAGTTGAACTCACTAGACCATGATTAAAGAGACCCAGAAAACATGTCCTGCTGGCAGTACTTGAGGAATGGAGAGGAGGAGAACTCAGATTTATTTAATAAAGTCTATATAACCTGCATTCAGGAGGATTACCCTGCAGTGACAGAGTTACAAATCCAGGTGTGAGGGGCCCCTGAATAACGCTGGGTGCCCAGTAACAGAACGGATGGCTCCTTGGGCCCCAAGGAAAGCCAGTGATGTCACACAATCTATACCAATATATCCCGCATCTTCCCTTTAGCACGGACGCCTGCATTCTAGCTGGACATGCTCAGAACGCACCATGCATGTACAGTCCTGTTAGTCACACGCACACACACACACACACACACGGTTACTTAGGTCAGTACACACTTCAGTCCAAGTCACAAGCCTAACGGCTGGGGAAGGGCTCATTCATGGTCACATCGCCTGATGGAGAAGGCTTCCGATACAGCAATACACAGTGCTCAGCATCTGACATGTAGAAGCGGTGTGGGCTGTACATTCCGCAGTGATTGTGCCGGGACAAGCGGGACAGCTACACGGAGTACTTACGTCACTCATCAGACCCTTGAAGACCACCAACTCCGATTTCAACCTCTCGATCTTCTCATTGAGTTCATCGTGGACACTGTACGCCTCTTGGGCCTCCTGGTGAAGAGGACAGGGGTTAGGGAACAGGTAACGTACCTGGTTGGGGGTCTACAGCCCCCTCTTCTCAGCAGAGATTGCCCCATCTTACCTCCTGGAGAGTCTCCACCATGGATTCAAGATTTGTCCTCTTGGCAAGCTCTTCCTCCCACCTGTAAGAGAGACAGGCCTGGTCAGTAAGTTCTAACCAGGAATAATAACAGAAACGATGGAAAATTGGGGGTCCACAAGTTACAGATTTACAGGTCACATTGCAGGAGACAAGGTGTGAAAGTTACGGGCTCATCCATACCCCTGCGCCCCTACCCATCGCCCGTACTCCACAGCACGCGTGCCACACAACCAGCCGGTTACTTTATAGGGTTTGGTGTTTTCCTTTGTGCTGAACAAGCTCTAAAACCGGACACAGCGCGCAAAATGTTTATGTACGGAATTACCCATTACTGATCCCCCCCCCCCCCCGCCCGGATTAAGCCCGGGAGAGTGGGAGTAACCACCCCCAGACTTTAGTTAGAACGTACATTAAATCATCCGCAAAACATTTCTATAGAAAAAAAGAAAAAAAAATGTCGACATGAAATTTTCACTTTATTTAAATTCGTAGATTTAACGTCTGAGTGCCGACGGTGCTGTGACAGATCCTCAGAATATGCGCTACAAATGCCAGCGCCACCCACAGCGACTGTTCTTAGTATAAATACAGATACAGCCGAGTCAATGAACTGAAGTTTATTTAAATATTGCACCCAAAAAAAAAAAAACGAACAGTCGCTGTGAGGGGCGCTGGTGTTTTTAACGAATATTTTTAAGATCTCTCACAGCAACTTTGGCACTCACAGGGTAAACCACGTGTACCGCTTCGCTCGCCATGCTCGACCTACCTAACCATTCCCAAAGGTGCCCATACACTAGTAAGATTTATCTTCAGATCTGGCTGGTTGGAACAAACACCTGGTAATATCTGAGTGACAGTTTGTCAGTTTTCCAAGCAAATGGTCAACTGTCATTTGCTCTCATCCATAACCAGGTTTTTGTTCCAACCAGCCAGATCTGCAGATAAATCTCCGTGTGTGTGGCCGCCTTAATCACTGGCATGTCTGGAGCAGTTGTAGGACGGGCTGCAGTGGCGTGACGTCACGAGCGGCCAAACACATGGCTGCCCTAAAGAGGAGACGGCTTCACTAGACCTGGCACAAGAGCCATGAGATTACAGGGATGGAGCCAACATGCAGTGCTGTCTTCCCCTGCCGCCCAATGCCAGCACCATGATTTGTAGTTATATCAATCAGACCCCATATCGGCTATCGGATACCGGTCACCTTATCGGTGTATAAAATTCTAATATATAAAACATGCAGAGTCGATATAACTCCAGGGTACAGAACACATCTCCTGTGCGTTGTGTTACAGGGATTTAGGTGATAATCTCCGCTCAGGTCTATAGATAGTAACAGCCGGGGCTCCCGCTGTGCTGCAAAACCCTCATTTCAGAAGGAGCCAAAGGCCACATCTGGAGACCGCCCCAATCTATAGCTCCGTATCAATATGTATTTTAGTCTGAAGCTGGGACGTGTCTATGTCAGATCACAGCCACTCAATCGATCCTGCAGGTCGGATACACAGCCAGGAAGCGGGTAACACAAGACATCAGCACGTGATCTAGTGCATATATGGGGATAGCAGACCATTACCTAGGTCCTTACACAAGACGTCAGCACGTGATCTAGTGCATATATGGGAATAGCAGACCATTACCTAGGTCCTTACACAAGGCGTCAGCACGTGATCTGGTGCATATATGGGGATAGCAGACCATTACCTAGGTCCTTACACAAGGCGTCAGCACGTGATCTAGTGCATATATGGGAATAGCAGGCCATTACCTAGGTCCTTACACAAGACGTCAGCACGTGATCTAGTGCATATATGGGGATAGCAGACCATTACCTAGGTCCTTACACAAGACGTCAGCACGTGATCTAGTGCATATATGGGAATAGCAGGCCATTACCTAGGTCCTTACACAAGACGTCAGCACGTGATCTAGTGCATATATGGGAATAGCAGACCATTACCTAGGTCCTTACACAAGACGTCAGCACGTGATCTAGTGCATATATGGGGATAGCAGACCATTACCTAGGTCCTTACACAAGGCGTCAGCATGTGATCTGGTGCATATATGGGGATAGCAGACCATTACCTAGGTCCTTACACAAGACGTCAGCACGTGATCTAGTGCATATATGGGGATAGCAGACCATTATCTAGGTCCTTACACAAGGCGTCAGCACGTGATCTGGTGCATATATGGGGATAGCAGACCATTACCTAGGTCCTTACACAAGACGTCAGCACGTGATCTGGTTAATATATGGGAATAGCAGACCATTACCTAGGTCCTTACACAAGGCGTCAGCACGTGATCTAGTGCATATATGGGGATAGCAGACCATTACCTAGGTCCTTACACAAGACGTCAGCACGTGATCTAGTGCATATATGGGAATAGCAGGCCATTACCTAGGTCCTTACACAAGGCGTCATCACGTGATCTAGTGCATATATGGGAATAGCAGACCATTACCTAGGTCCTTACACAAGACGTCAGCACGTGATCTGGTGCATATATGGGAATAGCAGGCCATTACCTAGGTCCTTACACAAGACGTCAGCACGTGATCTGGTGCATATATGGGAATAGCAGACCATTACCTAGGTCCTTACACAAGGCGTCAGCACGTGATCTAGTGCATATATGGGAATAGCAGGCCATTACCTAGGTCCTTACACAAGGCGTCAGCACGTGATCTAGTGCATATATGGGAATAGCAGACCATTACCTAGGTCCTTACACAAGGCGTCAGCACGTGATCTAGTGCATATATGGGGATAGCAGGCCATTACCTAGGTCCTTACACAAGGCGTCAGCACGTGATCTAGTGCATATATGGGAATAGCAGACCATTACCTAGGTCCTTACACAAGGCGTCAGCACGTGATCTAGTGCATATATGGGGATAGCAGGCCATTACCTAGGTCCTTACACAAGACGTCAGCACGTGATCTGGTGCATATATGGGAATAGCAGACCATTACCTAGGTCCTTACACAAGGCGTCAGCACGTGATCTAGTGCATATATGGGAATAGCAGACCATTACCTAGGTCCTTACACAAGGTGTCAGCACGTGATCTAGTGCATATATGGGAATAGCAGACCATTACCTAGGTCCTTACACAAGACGTCAGCACGTGATCTAGTGCATATATGGGAATAGCAGACCATTACCTAGGTCCTTACACAAGGTGTCAGCACGTGATCTAGTGCATATATGGGAATAGCAGACCATTACCTAGGTCCTTACACAAGACGTCAGCACGTGATCTGGTGCATATATGGGAATAGCAGACCATTACCTAGGGCCTTACACAAGATATAAGCACGGGTCGGCGATGGCGTGCATGTAAATATTGCACTGCGCACAGATTTTAGGCCCCGATTCTGTGTCACAGAACAGCCTAAATATAGCCAAGTCTCACTCCAGCACGCAAAAAGCTGAAGAGATCGTCTGCCTCAGCTCTTGGAGACCGTCCAAAATCCTCAGAGAAGTCATTTCTGTCTTCATACTGCGGCATTTCAAACATGTCTATATTAGCTGCATTCCGGGCCCTTGGCAGCAAATGGTTTTAGCAGATCGGGGATTGGCGAGGAGAGGCTACGGAATAGTCACAGCGGAGCAGAGGAGACCAGGACTGAGTGATCACCGATTCATCCAGAGGTTTAACCAAACCCAACACAGCACACTCTGATCTGACCAGCTAGTGGTACAAGCGTAAGGGGGCAATAAAGTTTTTTATAAAAAAAAAAAAAGCAACTTTTACTATTGTCATTTTCAGAGTCTTAAAATGGTATTAAAACGGCCCCATCAACCATACGCAGTGCTATTGCTTCTCCTGACACACCCACCAAGCTTGGTCTGTAACCATGCAGCCTCACCAAGATTGACACCCATGGTACGGCCCTACTTTCCAGCAGTTAAAGCAGCCATTTTGTAGACAGAACAGATATCGCCATGACATCACGGAGGCCATTTTGTGCCGAGGCTGATGAGAATGTAACCTATTAATTCCTAGAATGTTTATGTTACATTTGCCATCAGCGGTCTCTGCTATATATACGGGTGAATAGAGCTTACAGGTACGAGAGGAACGTCTCATTCTGCCGCTAACACACCTCAGATCATACCGTTTGCCAAACCCTGAGGGGTGTGACAAATACAACAAGTCAGATTGCTGCCTACTCCAGGGAAGGAACAAGCTACTTTAATCACGGCGATAAACGATGATAAATACCTCAGGTATGAGATGTCTGACATTCCTGAGAGCTCAGACTATCCCCCAGCAAGATGCACCTTGCTCACATATTACACAAAGTACTGGAATGCGTGACATTTGGACAAGACCTGGCTTCATGCTTCACGGCATATAGATATTAATGCAATAGATCTGGACTGGTCCCCTACGCAGCGGCCATTTTGTGATCCAAACAAATCTTCATGAGCAGGGAGCCCAGCACTCTGCAGGATGAGTGGGCAATGAGCATGTAGTAATGTCAGCATCAGAACTGGACATTGTAATGTCGACACTACGTCCGGTTTTGAGCATTCTCACAGCGGACAAAGAACTATAGATTGTAAGCCTTCGAGCAGGGCCCTCCTATGCTGTCTGTTATCACCTAATCTTATTTTATTACTGTTCTGTTCCCATCTGTACAGCGACATATATGCTGGCACTACATCGGTCACTATTAATAATAATAGTAGTAGAGGACCATATAAAAGTGTAATAATGCTAAATATTCTGGACACGGGTCCTGGCACCGTAGAAACCATATTTGCCAGGATGATACTAAACTGCAGACAAGAGAACTTGCTCATAAGCAGGGTAAACGTTACTTGTAACGGCCTAGAACAATAGTAGTTACACAATAGTGTGTGCATGAAGGGGTTACACATGTTGTGTCATCACTAAAGAGACTACCCGGGGTCTGTGTCAGCAGTGACAGCCATCAGACAGGCCCTGCTAAGCGCACAGCGCTCCAGCACATAATTACAGGCCGCCGGAGTGCTGAGCAGCCAGATGCCGAATCTTAATTCAAGCTGCATTTCCTGGACGGGATCCAGAGGAAGCATTAAACTGATAAAACCGTTATAAATCACCGCTCGGCGGCAGCAGCACCTGGCCCGGCGCCGGCAGCCTGGGAGAACACGCAACCTGTGCTACACTAATGCACGCAGCGCACAGATCATGCAAACATTAACCCTTTCATTGCCTCTCTGCAAGCAAAGAACTTACCAGAGCCAAGCAGGCTGTGCAACCTGGGGCTCTCCCGCTGATGTGCAAGTGGCAGGGCATGCTGGCTTTTGTAGTTCCTTGTACACTTAGAAACTGTTCGCAAGTTGCATCTGGGTTAGTTAATGCGTGTTCAGACAAGAACGGTTATCTTAACATTAACTATATAGTGGGTACACACTAATGGATATGAGCGATAATATAGTGAATATCGTTATCGCGCATAACATTTATTAAAATCGGATAGCGCATACCCAGCTTGAAGCTTTGCAGCATGTGTGGGCTGCATGCAGAAGCAGACCGTATTTACCCTGCATGCAAACATATAACATTTGCCTCCCTTAAGCTATAGAACGGATTCTGAGTTGGGTATAAAATTAAAAGAGAATTTAACAGTCGCGCTTCTGCACTGTGCCACAGGCGCCATTATGGATTATTGACTGATAGACACCACCATACACAGCAGCGTGGGAACACAATGCTCATGTACAAACACTCAGACGAAAACAATGGCAGGGTGTTTCCTGAGCCCAGGAGCTTACGCTATGGAACAGCGAGCAGGTCTGCTACTGGAGCATTGCAGCTAGAGGAAGTTCCTTTGCCCCCACAAGTCTGGTGACGCCATGAGGGAGTTATGCAGAGGAGACGGCCTGTATATGGGCCATGTGACTGAAATCACTCCTTATTCTGCCCTGGGATATTTACCAGGCAGCTGCTATTTCCCTGACAGCCCATGTACCATCTGGGCCACATTCCCAGCACCGCAGTCACCAAGCACCATCCTGGCCACATTCCCAGCACCGCAGTCACCAAGCACCATCCGGTCCACATTCCCAGCACCGCAGTCACCAAGCACCATCCGGGCCACCTTCCCAGCACTGCAGTCCCCAAGCACCATCCGGGCCACATTCCCAGCACCGCAGTCCCCAAGCACCATCCGGGCCACATTCCCAGCACCGCAGTCCCCAAGCACCATCCGGGCCACATTCCCAGCACCGCAGTCCCCAAGCACCATCCGGGCCACAATCCCAGCACCGCAGTCCCCAAGCACCATCCTGGCCACATTCCCAGCACCGCAGTCACCAAGCACCATCCGGTCCACATTCCCAGCACCGCAGTCACCAAGCACCATCCGGGCCACATTCCCAGCACCGCAGTCACCAAGCACCATCCGGGCCACATTCCCAGCACCGCAGTCACCAAGCACCATCCGGGCCACATTCCCAGCACCGCAGTCACCAAGCACCATCCGGGCCACATTCCCAGCACCGCAGTCACCAAGCACCATCCGGGCCACATTCCCAGCACCGCAGTCACCAAGCACCATCCGGGCCACATTCCCAGCACCGCAGTCACCAAGCACCATCCGGGCCACATTCCCAGCACCGCAGTCACCAAGCACCATCCGGGCCACAATCCCAGCACCGCAGTCACCAAGCACCATCCGGGCCACATTCCCAGCACCGCAGTCCCCAAGCACCATCCGGGCCACATTCCCAGCACCGCAGTCCCCAAGCACCATCCGGGCCACATTCCCACCACCGCAGTCACCAAGCACCATCCGGGCCACATTCCCACCACCGCAGTCACCAAGCACCATCCGGGCCACAATCCCAGCACCGCAGTCACCAAGCACCATCCGGGCCACATTCCCAGCACCGCAGTCACCAAGCACCATCCGGGCCACAATCCCAGCACCGCAGTCCCCAAGCACCATCCGGGCCACATTCCCAGCACCGCAGTCACCAAGCACCATCCGGGCCACATTCCCAGCACCGCAGTCACCAAGCACCATCCGGGCCACATTCCCAGCACCGCAGTCACCAAGCACCATCCGGGCCACATTCCCAGCACCGCAGTCACCAAGCACCATCCGGGCCACATTCCCAGCACCGCAGTCACCAAGCACCATCCGGGCCACATTCCCAGCACCGCAGTCACCAAGCACCATCCGGGCCACATTCCCAGCACCGCAGTCACCAAGCACCATCCGGGCCACATTCCCAGCACCGCAGTCACCAAGCACCATCCGGGCCACATTCCCAGCACCGCAGTCACCAAGCACCATCCGGGCCACATTCCCAGCACCGCAGTCACCAAGCACCATCCGGGCCACATTCCCAGCACCGCAGTCACCAAGCACCATCCGGGCCACATTCCCAGCACCGCAGTCACCAAGCACCATCCGGGCCACATTCCCAGCACCGCAGTCACCAAGCACCATCCGGGCCACATTCCCAGCACCGCAGTCACCAAGCACCATCCGGGCCACATTCCCAGCGCCACAGTCACCAAGCACCATCCGGGCCACATTCCCAGCACCGCAGTCACCAAGCACCATCCGGGCCACAATCCCAGCACCGCAGTCACCAAGCACCATCCGGGCCACAATCCCAGCACCGCAGTCCCCAAGCACCATCCGGGCCACAATCCCAGCGCCGCAGTCCCCAAGCACCATCCGGGCCACATCCCCACCACCGCAGTCACCAAGCACCATCCGGGCCACAATCCCAGCACCGCAGTCACCAAGCACCATCCGGGCCACATTACCAGCACCGCAGTCACCAAGCACCATCCGGGCCACATTCCCAGCACCGCAGTCGCCAAGCACCATCCGGGCCACATTCCCAGCACCGCAGTCGCCAAGCACCATCCGGGCCACATTCCCAGCACCGCAGTCGCCAAGCACCATCCGGGCCACATTCCCAGCACCGCAGTCACCAAGCACCATCCGGGCCACATTCCCAGCACCGCAGTCACCAAGCACCATCCGGGCCACAATCCCAGCACCGCAGTCCCCAAGCACCATCCGGGCCACATTCCCAGCACCGCAGTCACCAAGCACCATCCGGGCCACAATCCCAGCTCCGCAGTCACCAAGCACCATCCGGGCCACAATCCCAGCACCGCAGTCACCAAGCACCATCCGGGCCACAATCCCAGCACCGCAGTCACCAAGCACCATCCGGGCCACATTCCCAGCACCACAGTCACCAAGCACCATCCGGGCCACATTCCCACCACCGCAGTCCCCAAGCACCATCCGGGCCACAATCCCAGCACCGCAGTCACCAAGCACCATCCGGGCCACATTCCCAGCACCGCAGTCACCAAGCACCATCCGGGCCACATTCCCAGCACCGCAGTCACCAAGCACCATCCGGGCCACAATCCCAGCACCGCAGTCACCAAGCACCATCCGGTCCACATTCCCAGCACCGCAGTCCCCAAGCACCATCCGGGCCACATTCCCAGCACCGCAGTCACCAAGCACCATCCGGTCCACATTACCAGCACCGCAGTCACCAAGCACCATCCGGGCCACATTCCCAGCACCGCAGTCGCCAAGCACCATCCGGGCCACATTCCCAGCACCGCAGTCGCCAAGCACCATCCGGGCCACATTCCCAGCACCGCAGTCGCCAAGCACCATCCGGGCCACATTCCCAGCACCGCAGTCACCAAGCACCATCCGGGCCACATTCCCACCGCTGTCACTGAGTAATCACAGCAACTCAGTGTAATCACTTTAGGGGAGGCAATAACCGGGTAGTATGCCTATAGGGAGATACACACACACACACACACACAATGCATTCTGTCCACCGAATGGCATTACAGTATCAAAATCTGCCTTTAAGTGTCCCAACATCTACTCTGGCATGGTGGCCATTTTGAACCAACATTGGTGGGAAACCCAGCCAATCATTGCCTGAGGGCTGCGGTTTGTAGTGAGCCGATGGGCAGGAAGTCTGTTCAGCCCATAAAATGGCCGACTCCATCAGGTGCAGGCGGCATGGAAATCTACAGAATTCTTTGCAGACGATGTAACTGTGTGTACGCCGGCGCCGTGGAGATCTGTGTCACACTTAACATGTAAAGGTTTCCTTACAATCCCCCGCTGACATAGAAACCACTTCAAGTGATTATGTGGTAAAATCATCATCTAGATCCTTCACTACAAAGCCTTTAATGGTTCACAATACCGACACTGCAGGCAAGATGCTGGAAGTGACAGATTACCAGGGAGCAATGTGACGAGAGAATCCTGTATAATTGCAGCGAGTGTCAGCAACGCATTACATAAATAATAATCAAATATAAAGTCTCGCCCGATTGATGCCGTTCTGTGGAATCTGATGCTCCACTTACAGGCGGTACAGGTGCGAGACAATGAGAACGTAATCCATGAGAGGAAGCAGAGGAATGAGGCTGCAGCCAGCGGAGAGAGGGATTTACAGGGATTTGTGTCTGACAAGATGTTGGTCGCACCCAAAGCTCCACACCCCGGTGATGTAACAACGCAGATCCCACCTCTGGCAGGACGGAATTCATGGCGTCTCCGAGTAGTGCAGCCCAGTTTATTATATAGCGCAGCATGTTCCGTTTCACTTTGCAACTGGAAACAGTGATAAAACAAAATGGTGTTATACCAGTCAGAGGTAGGAGGGCCCTGCTCATAGGCTTACAGGTTATAAAGAAACAGGCATTGATACACAAGTATAGGTGTTATCCATGATGTAATGGCCACCAGATTGCAGAGGCTATTGGTGGGCTGTATGATACGGTGACCCAGCAATGTTGGCCAGGGGTCAGGACAGTGAGACAATAAGTGAGGGTATGTGAGGACGGTACAGTGAGGATGTGACTGGGCAGGAGAGGTATATGGAGGTTATGTGGCTGGTTCTGGAATCTGATAAGCTGCCCGAAGCGGTGAGTACTCAGGTTAAAAGCTGCGTACACACGTACAGATTTATCTGTCCGATCTATCTGGTGGGAACAAAATCCTGGAAATGTATGGGAGCATATGGACAAACAAAAAATTGGAGAGGCAGACAGGGGCACTCACAAAATGGAACGTTCAGTAGGTGTGTTCATGCAAATGCGTTGCTCTCTGACCAGCAATTATGCGCCTCTTAGGATACAGATCTTTTGATCTGCTGCACGATTCAGAGTTAACTTTCACCTAATGCCGCATCTGGCAGACTCTATGTGGGTCTGGATGATGCTGCTGCTGCAGGAGGGGCAAAAGGAAGCAGCGATAACAAAACCACTGCTTGGGCAGAAGCCGCACCCAAATGAGACTCCAGCTAGGTTTCCCAATACCACTGAGAAACCGGTTGATCAGATAGCAATCCAAACCCAGTGCAAGTACAGGGACCCCATATAACCAAGACGGCGGGTGAGGGGAATTCCTAGAACATCCGCATGACATTCACTTAATATTATATATAAAAGAAACGTAAGAAAATAATAAAAAGCAACGAGACTCCCTGGACACCACGTTGCTATGGTATAGAAATAAACTGGTACATTTTGTACAAACTCTGCAGAAACCACTTCCTCTGTGTACTCCTTACACCTACTGATCAATGTGGGGCCGCGGTAGCAACCAGTCACTTCCTCCCAGATCTCGGCAAAGCCCAAAGATAAACACTGCATACCAACACAGTCACCCACGCCAACAGCTTCTGACTGAGGCAGCGCTGGGAATAGGCCTGTTCCTCAATGTAAGCACCACACACTTTCACCCACCGACTTCCCCGAGTTGTGTGGTCAGCTGCTCTGCACCCGCATTCTAGCTAAACGCCTCTGACTACTGCGGGACCTGCAGCATCTCCAGTTACTAATGCACAGAAGTACAACGGACGTCCACATAACCGGCATCAGGCCTAGCACCGGCTTATACTGGGAATCAGCCTCTATACCCTCCAGACCAGAATATGCAGGGCTGGTAAAATAAGTACCAATACTTTAGGCTTCTAAATCAGGATAACCGGTACGCCAACCATTTAGGAAAAAAGTTAGTTACAAATTGTCACCAGGCAGCGATAAACATCACTGGAAGATTGCTGCTAGGATAGGAGAGTGGGTCCTCCATTGTGGTCAACAAGATTTCATTGGAAGAACGGCATTCTATAGCGATCTTACAGGGTACACAATGACTTCCCTCCTGTCCCAATACACTGGATTCTTCAAAAAATAAACCAAAACCACAACCAAAAAGTGGGATTAGGTCTAGTGATCCGGGGTGGCCAAGATGCCCGAAAGTAGCAGCAGATCACCTGTTCTACAGTGTTTTGAAATTGTAGCTCTTTGTATCACTACCTGGATATATTTTAACGTACACCTCTCACCAAATAGCCAGCACATCCTCCTGAGTCCCGCTGTCCAATCACCAGCTCAATACAAGTCTTAGAACAAGCCCCAGAGCGCTCAGGTAGAGATACCAGCCTAGTGTAGGATTTACCCAGGTTCCCATACATCTGACATAACTTGTGCCTTAATGAGGCACTACACATAACTGGGCAGAACTTCACGCACACATTAATCAGATTAGTCACTGTACAAGCCCCACCACCTGCTTATGACATTTCCTATACGTTCCATGACTAATGGGGACGTGCACTTGGAAACATTCTATATGAAGATGCAGGCTTCCAACTATTTCATCAGCTTCCCGGCTTCACACTTGGGGCCCTCCTGGAACGTAACCTCGGCGCTTATTCTGGTACTGGCAGGGCTGACGTGGATTTTCTGTGTGAGATTTATAGGACACACTGCCTGGCAACAGTCAGATCTCTATGTAACCCCCCACAGGTCTGGTCTGAGAACTGGGGAGGGGGATAGTTCACCAAGAGGGTGTTATCGGATACAGACACAGGAGGAGAAAAGCCCATTGTTCAGCTGCAAGAAAGATTTATGAAGTGGAGTAAGGCTGCAGCTGGGGAACTACAAGTACCAGCAAGCCACCTCACCCATCATTACTGTGTCTTTGGGAGAGATTAATACAAAGACACAGCAATGATTTACCAAGAACCCAGAAGTCCCGCAGATGTACTGTATATCAGCAAGGAGATATGTCATGGAAAATATCCAGAGAAAAAGGACGAGCAAGTTATCCATCAGTAACCAGAGTCAGGGCCGGTGCTAGGGTGTCCGGCGCCCTCCTGCAAACCATACATTTTGCGCCCTTTCACATTGCCATTGCAACAAGCTGCAGTCCGATTGTGGGAGCGTTATGCAAAATGCGATCCTATGGAGGATCTCGGGTGCATGTACATGTATGCATACACCATCTCAGTGCTGTGTCCGCAAAATGTTGCAGGCACTAAAGGTGCCCATATAAGCTGCGAGAATCTAATGCGTTATGGGCTAGATCGCATTGCACGGCATGAATGCAATGTGTGTGCGATGCGATCCGGAAGCAGTACAAAAAGTATGTGCAGCACTCGTGACTGAGGGGGAAAGGAGGGGAGAGGAGGAGGAGATGGAAGAAGAGGGGAGGAGAAAGAGGGGCCGGAGTGTTGAGGACTGGCAATGGCACTGGCACAGCACACTGAGAAGAGCGAAGGAAGGGGAGGCGGCGCTGCTGCCTGTTCGTCATTTGATTGACAGCTGACAGGCGCAGGGAGCAATGGGTAGGGGGCGGATCCGGACATGACATGTCATCCAAGCATTCACAGACAGCGCTACATGCCTCAACGCAAGTGTCCGTGAGAAAGAGGGGCCAGGTCGCAGGAGGAGGAGTGTGTGCGCGGTGCAGGGAGCTGCTCTTTATACAGCTGTCAGACTGGTGCTGCGGGCGGCGTGCAGGAGGCAGTGACAGTGAGGGCTGAGGCAGCTTTAGCAAAGCAGGGAGGGAGACAGCGCCTTTTCAGCATGGCGCCTCCCTGCTTTGCAGGAGCTGCTGAGTGGGTAGCGCCGGCCCTGACCAGAGTAACTGCATCTCCCCCCACCAATAGTACATTCCCTATACAGTCTATAGGCGGGAGATCGGCCACATGACTTTCCTGGCGCTTCTATTAACCTCGCCTCTCCCGGAGCCCAATTATACAACATTCTGCTGTATGGTCGGATTGGCATGGTGTGGGATTGTACAATGATCCTCCATTACTACGCTCTGATGTCACGTGCAGGGACCGGAGCTACATGTATAATAACAACCAATCGTATACAGCAAATCCGTCCCGAAATCTTTAATGTTTAACTAATTCCGTCTCTTCAAGGTCGCCTTGTCCTGTAGCACAGCGAAGGCATAATTACAGCGAGCTTGCCAACATCTATCCATATTCATCAAACGCAGCCTGTCCGGCCACCAGGAGTCATAAATCAACCAAAAAGGGGAGACGGCAAAGTCAAACTATACAAAGGGCTCAACACAGGTCGTTCCATGGAGCAGAGATACAATAATCCAGCCACCTGTAGTTCTGTGGATATCAAAATGCATAACCTAGTACCGAGGCCCTGGCCATGCCACCTTCCTGTATAACCTAGTACCGAGGCCCTGGCCATGCCACCTTCCTGTATAACCTAGTACCGAGGCCCCTGCCCATCCCCACCATGCTCACTTCCTGCATAACCTAGTACCGAGGCCGCTCTCCCTACCTGCCGCCTCATGTCCTGCCCATCCCTGCCACGCTCACTTCCTGCATAACCTAGTACCGAGGCCGCTCTCCCTACCTGCCGCCTCATGTCCTGCCCATCCCCACCATGCTCACTTCCTGTATAACCTAGTACCGAGGCCGCTCTCCCTACCTGCCGCCTCATGTCCTGCCCATCCCTGCCACGCTCACTTCCTGCATAACCTAGTACCGAGGCCGCTCTCCCTACCTGCCGCCTCATGTCCTGCCCATCCCTGCCACGCTCACTTCCTGCATAACCTAGTACAGAGGCCGCTCTCCCTACCTACCACCTCATGTCCCGGCCATCCCTGCCACGCTCACTTCCTGCATAACCTAGTACAGAGGCCGCTCTCCCTACCTGCCGCCTCATGTCCCGGCCATCCCCGCCACGCTCACTTCCTGCATAACCTAGTACTGAGGCCGCTCTCCCCGCCTGCCGCCTCATGTCCTGGCCATCCCCACCATGCTCACTTCCTGCATATCCTAGTACTGAGACCGCTCTCCCTACCTGCCACCTCATGTCCCGGCCATCCCCGCCATGCTCACTTCCTGCATAACCTAGTACCGAGGCCGCTCTCCCTACCTGCCGCCTCATGTCCTGCCCATCCCCGCCACGCTCACTTCCTGCATAACCTAGTACCGAGGCCGCTCTCCCTACCTGCCGCCTCATGTCCCGACCATCCCCACCACGCTCACTTCCTACATAACCTAGTACCGAGGCCGCTCTCCCTACCTGCCGCCTCATGTCCCGGCCATCCCCACCACGCTCACTTCCTGCATATCCTAGTACTGAGACCGCTCTCCCTACCTGCCGCCTCATGTCCCGCCCATCCCCGCCACGCTCACTTCCTGCATAACCTAGTACCGAGGCCGCTCTCCCTACCTGCGCCTCATGTCCTGGCCATCCCCACCATGCTCACTTCCTGCATAACCTAGTACAGAGGCCGCTCTCCCTACCTGCCGCCTCATGTCCTGCCCATCCCTGCCATGCTCACCTCCTGCATAACCTAGTACCGAGGCCGCTCTCCTTACCTGCCGCCTCATGTCCCGGCCATCCCCGCCATGCTCACTTCCTGCATAACCTAGTACCGAGGCCGCTCTCCCTACCTGCCGCCTCATGTCCTGGCCATCCCCGCCACACTCACGTCCTGCATAACCTAGTACCGAGGCCGCTCTCCCTACCTGCCACCTCATGTCCCGGCCATCCCCGCCACGCTCACTTCCTGCATAACCTAGTACCGAGGCCGCTCTCCCTACCTGCCGCCTCATGTCCTGGCCATCCCCACCATGCTCACTTCCTGCATAACCTAGTACAGAGGCCGCTCTCCTTACCTGCCGCCTCATGTCCCGGCCATCCCCGCCATGCTCACTTCCTGCATAACCTAGTACCGAGGCCGCTCTCCCTACCTGCCGCCTCATGTCCTGGCCATCCCCGCCACACTCACGTCCTGCATAACCTAGTACCGAGGCCGCTCTCCCTACCTGCCGCCTCATGTCCTGGCCATCCCCGCCACACTCACTTCCTGCATAACCTAGTACCGAGGCCGCTCTCCCTACCTGCCGCCTCATGTCCTGGCCATCCCCGCCACACTCACTTCCTGCATAACCTAGTACCGAGGCCGCTCTCCCTACCTGCCGCCTCACGTCCTGGCCATCCCCGCCACACTCACTTCCTGCATAACCTAGTACCGAGGCCGCTCTCCCTACCTGCCGCCTCATGTCCTGCCCATCCCCACCATGCTCACTTCCTGTATAACCTAGTACCGAGGCCGCTCTCCCTACCTGCCGCCTCATGTCCCGGCCATCCCCGCCACGCTCACTTCCTGCATAACCTAGTACTGAGGCCGCTCTCCCCGCCTGCCACCTCATGTCCTGCCCATCCCCGCCACGCTCACTTCCTGCTTTTACTAGTACTGAGACCGCTCTCCCTACCTGCCACCTCATGTCCCGGCCATCCCCGCCACGCTCACTTCCTGCATAACCTAGTACTGAGGCCGCTCTCCCCGCCTGCCACCTCATGTCCTGCCCATCCCCGCCACGCTCACTTCCTGCATATCCTAGTACTGAGACCGCTCTCCCTACCTGCCGCCTCATGTCCTGGCCATCCCCGCCACACTCACTTCCTGCATAACCTAGTACCGAGGCCGCTCTCCCTACCTGCCGCCTCATGTCCTGGCCATCCCCGCCACACTCACTTCCTGCATAACCTAGTACCGAGGCCGCTCTCCCTACCTGCCGCCTCATGTCCTGCCCATCCCTGCCACGCTCACTTCCTGCATAACCTAGTACAGAGGCCGCTCTCCCTACCTGCCGCTTCATGTCCTGCCATCCCCGCCATGCTCACTTCCTGCATAACCTAGTACCGAGGCCGCTCTCCCTACCTGCCGCCTCATGTCCCGGCCATCCCCGCCACGCTCACTTCCTGCATAACCTAGTACTGAGGCCGCTCTCCCCGCCTGCCACCTCATGTCCTGCCCATCCCCGCCACGCTCACTTCCTGCTTTTACTAGTACTGAGACCGCTCTCCCTACCTGCCACCTCATGTCCCGGCCATCCCCGCCACGCTCACTTCCTGCATAACCTAGTACTGAGGCCGCTCTCCCCGCCTGCCACCTCATGTCCTGCCCATCCCCGCCACGCTCACTTCCTGCATATCCTAGTACTGAGACCGCTCTCCCTACCTGCCACCTCATGTCCCGGCCATCCCCGCCACGCTCACTTCCTGCATAACCTAGTACAGAGGCCGCTCTCCCTACCTGCCGCCTCATGTCCCGACCATCCCCACCACGCTCACTTCCTACATAACCTAGTACCGAGGCCGCTCTCCCTACCTGCCGCCTCATGTCCCGGCCATCCCCACCACGCTCACTTCCTGCATATCCTAGTACTGAGACCGCTGTCCCTACCTGCCACCTCATGTCCCGGCCATCCCCGCCACGCTCACTTCCTGCATAACCTAGTACCGAGGCCGCTCTCCCTACCTGCCGCCTCATGTCCTGCCCATCCCCGCCATGCTCACTTCCTGCATAACCTAGTACAGAGGCCGCTCTCCCTACCTGCCGCCTCATGTCCCGGCCATCCCCGCCACGCTCACCTCCTGCATAACCTAGTACAGAGGCCACTCTCCCCACCTGCCGCCTCATGTCCTGCCCATCCCCACCATGCTCACTTCCTGCATAACCTAATACAGAGGCCGCTCTCCCTACCTGCCGCCTCATGTCCTGGCCATCCCCACCACGCTCACTTACTGCATAACCTAGTACCGAGGCCGCTCTTCCTACCTGCCGCCTCATGTCCTGGCCATCCCCACCATGCTCACTTCCTGCATAACCTAGTACCGAGGCCGCTCTCCCTACCTGCCGCCTCATGTCCTGCCCATCCCCACCATGCTCACTTCCTGCATAACCTAGTACAGAGGCCGCTCTCCCTACCTGCCGCCTCATGTCCTGCCCATCCCCGCCATGCTCACTTCCTGCATAACCTAGTACCGAGGCCGCTCTCCCTACCTGCCGCCTCATGTCCTTGCCATCCCCGCCATGCTCACTTCCTGCATAACCTAGTACTGAGGCCACTCTCCCCACCTGCCGCCTCATGTCCTGACCATCCCCGCCACGCTCACTTCCTGCATAACCTAGTACCGAGGCCGCTCTCCCTACCTGCCGCCTCATGTCCCGCCCATCCCCGCCACACTCACTTCCTGCATAACCTAGTACCGAGGCCGCTCTCCCTACCTGCCGCCTCATGTCCTTGCCATCCCCGCCATGCTCACTTCCTGCATAACCTAGTACTGAGGCCACTCTCCCCACCTGCCGCCTCATGTCCTGACCATCCCCGCCACGCTCACTTCCTGCATAACCTAGTACCGAGGCCGCTCTCCCTACCTGCCGCCTCATGTCCCGCCCATCCCCGCCACGCTCACTTCCTGCATAACCTAGTACCGAGGCCGCTCTCCCTACCTGCCGCCTCATGTCCCGCCCATCCCCGCCATGCTCACTTCCTGCATAACCTAGTACCGAGGCCGCTCTCCCTACCTGCCGCCTCATGTCCCGCCCATCCCCGCCATGCTCACTTCCTGCATAACCTAGTACCGAGGCCGCTCTCCCTACCTGCCGCCTCATGTCCTTGCCATCCCCGCCATGCTCACTTCCTGCATAACCTAGTACCGAGGCCGCTCTCCCTACCTGCCACCTCATGTCCTGTACATCCCCGCCACGCTCACTTCCTGCATAACCTAGTACCGAGGCCGCTCTCCCTACCTGCCGCCTCATGTCCTGCCCATCCCCACCACGCTCACTTCCTGCATAACCTAGTACCGAGGCCGCTCTCCCTACCTGCCGCCTCATGTCCCGGCCATCCCCACCACGCTCACTTCCTGCATATCCTAGTACTGAGACCGCTGTCCCTACCTGCCACCTCATGTCCCGGCCATCCCCGCCACGCTCACTTCCTGCATAACCTAGTACCGAGGCCGCTCTCCCTACCTGCCGCCTCATGTCCTGCCCATCCCCGCCATGCTCACTTCCTGCATAACCTAGTACAGAGGCCGCTCTCCCTACCTGCCGCCTCATGTCCCGGCCATCCCCGCCACGCTCACCTCCTGCATAACCTAGTACAGAGGCCACTCTCCCCACCTGCCGCCTCATGTCCTGCCCATCCCCACCATGCTCACTTCCTGCATAACCTAATACAGAGGCCGCTCTCCCTACCTGCCGCCTCATGTCCTGGCCATCCCCACCACGCTCACTTACTGCATAACCTAGTACCGAGGCCGCTCTTCCTACCTGCCGCCTCATGTCCTGGCCATCCCCACCATGCTCACTTCCTGCATAACCTAGTACCGAGGCCGCTCTCCCTACCTGCCGCCTCATGTCCTGCCCATCCCCACCATGCTCACTTCCTGCATAACCTAGTACAGAGGCCGCTCTCCCTACCTGCCGCCTCATGTCCTGCCCATCCCCGCCATGCTCACTTCCTGCATAACCTAGTACCGAGGCCGCTCTCCCTACCTGCCGCCTCATGTCCTTGCCATCCCCGCCATGCTCACTTCCTGCATAACCTAGTACTGAGGCCACTCTCCCCACCTGCCGCCTCATGTCCTGACCATCCCCGCCACGCTCACTTCCTGCATAACCTAGTACCGAGGCCGCTCTCCCTACCTGCCGCCTCATGTCCCGCCCATCCCCGCCACGCTCACTTCCTGCATAACCTAGTACCGAGGCCGCTCTCCCTACCTGCCGCCTCATGTCCTGTACATCCCCGCCACGCTCACTTCCTGCATAACCTAGTACCGAGGCCGCTCTCCCTACCTGCCGCCTCATGTCCTGCCCATCCCCGCCATGCTCACTTCCTGCATAACCTAGTACCGAGGCTGCTCTCCCTACCTGCCGCCTCATGTCCTGTACATCCCCGCCACGCTCACTTCCTGCATAACCTAGTACCGAGGCCACTCTCCCTACCTGCCGCCTCATGTCCCGCCCATCCCCGCCACGCTCACTTCCTGCATAACCTAGTACCGAGGCCGCTCTCCCTACCTGCCGCCTCATGTCCTGTACATCCCCGCCACGCTCACTTCCTGCATAACCTAGTACCGAGGCCGCTCTCCCTACCTGCCGCCTCATGTCCTGCCCATCCCCACCACGCTCACCTTGTGACACCCAAATAAAATAAAAATCACAAAAAGCAGCATTACATGTCATACGGCTTATAACAGTTTCCCCACAATGGCCCCATTGCCGCGGGGAAACGCACAGACTGAGGGTATAATCCCCAGCACAGCCGTTCATCTCTGGCGAGTACCGTGCATGTAATATGATAACTCCGGGATAAGACCCCGCCAGGCTGTACACATCTAGGCACAGATTATAAGATTATTCATACAGGAGACAAAGGGATTCCTGAGGAATAAAATAATTGCCAGTTTCATCGCTCAGGTTGTGATCTGTACCTGTCAAAGAACCAGGGGCGTCAGTCACGCACCTGCGGCCCCCCGGACAAGACGTCACATGAACGCTACAAAAGATTTAATACCGCTGGAGGTGGGGGAGCTCAGATATCCCCTGGCCATGTCTCATTTATTGATGGTGTAAGAATAAAAGAATGGGATAAGTGACAGCCGGGATAAGGAAACACAAACAGCTCCGCACCCAGTCTGTAGGAAGTCTAGATTACTATAAATAAAGAGGTGACGGTGAGAGATTCCGTATACAAACCAGGCGATTGGGGACTGTCAGAAGGAAGATTGAGATAAACCACGGTCTCTGGCCATAAGAAGGGGGTGATATTTATTATCAATTGGTCCACAATAAATAAGTCAACACTACTGGTTCAAAATGAAAATGTTCAACAAGTTTACTCAACTTTTATATACATGTTTAACCATACAAAACAGAACAAAATAAAAAAAATAATTATGTCAACCGTTTGTGTCGACCAATTCACTGTGTCGCCTCTTCTGGATGTCCAACAGTTACCCCACACCCCAGAGCCAACCCAAGGTTCATGTAACTGAGCCATACATAGCGATTCTGCAGAACTCCTCCTGTAATCAATGCTTGGCTGGTTACACAACCTCTGTAATGGGACCAAACAATTAAATATCTGTTTAATTTCTTCAACACAAGGAAATAACGACGTGAATATTTCATGAGCACAGAGGACGATGCGGCAATCAGCGGATATTTACACCGCGCCGGGCACATCTGTATTCGGGCTGAGCAGTGACCGCACCAGCGGCTGGGGTGTAGCCGGGAGCGACACCAATACACTCAGCACAAATATTAGGTCATCTCAACTGCAAACACAGAATCACCTTTTCGCTGTGATTGATAGAGATATAACTACAGTCGCGGCCGTTCCTGGGAACATTCGTGCAAAGGCTACTGATTAAACAGACACCACAAAGGCCGTTCGGCTACATGCGGCACACTGGCACAGGCTGAGCAGGGTATGCTGAGACTTGTAGTTCTGCCATTGCTGGCAAGCACAGTGGCTTAGGTAGTGGTGCAGTCAGATAATGAAGGAACAGATACAGTAAATGGATATAAAGTTCTCCTGACAATGAGTCTTTGGCTTAATAGGCTCCTTGTGTCCAGAAACCGAATCTATATAGAAGTGGAGGAAAGGGCAGAGGGCCCTGCTCGTGACAGCTTACATGATAAAAATGAATGTATTTAGTGGATACAACCTTCCAAATGGATGTAAATGTATCTGGAGGTGAACACCTAAGGTTCTATTATCTCTTTGGAGAAATCCCTCCCTGACCCTGTGCTACTTCCGGACCCAAGGTTCTCCCAGATTACACATTAAGGACGACATGACGATGGCTCCTTCCCGTCTGTCCACTGCTAATGCGGCGGTCATCGGTTAACCCCGGAATAACCCGTTATAAATAGAAGGACCGGTTCTTACGGACTCCATTCTGATCTAGTTTAATCTCCGCTTACGTGCGGATTCTCGCTACGCGCACAATGTATGGTACTGGGAGAAGCGCACTGCGCAAGACGACAGCAGCAGGATATTATCATTGTTCCCACAGTGTGAATAAGCCAGAAAAGGGGAGATGGGGAAATGTTCCCTACAGAGGTGTCCAAATAGCCCTGCGGAGACTGGCAGACGTCACAGACATCATCATCATCAGCCCAGTCCTGTTTATGTCGCTGCCCAGACAGATGGGCTTTTATATAAAGAAGAGATTCCGGTCCTCGCAGCAGACAGTGTGTTACCGCTTGGTATGCAGGAGCCGTGTCCCCACCACGCCCTATAAATCACAGCACCTACATACACGTCCCCGGCCACCCTGCCTGCTGCTAGGGCCCCGTCATGTGTGTTACCGCTTGGTATGCAGGAGCCGTGTCCCCACCACGCCCTATAAATCCGTGCATCGCCCTGTACACAGCACCTACATGCACGTCCCTGGCCACCCTGCCTGCTGATAGGGCCCCGTCATGCGTGTTTGATGTGACAATCTGAATACAGACAAAGGCTGAAGGGTCAGTGACTCTGGGTATAAGTCTCCCAGGGGTCAGATCTCCGCCTGACTCGGCCTGGGAGTCCCAGCATTCCCCAGGACAAAGCGTGTGTTACTAACAGGCACAAATGAGATTTTGCACTTCCCTGGGGTAACGTGTACAGAGAATTGGGGAATTGGGACCTTATCACTATAGTGAAGCGATAGCTGCCACCAGGACAGAAAGAAATCCCGTCAGACCGGCTAGCCATTCGCAGATCCATACGCAATTCACTCATTGCCGAGTCTGTGCAAATGTGCGTAACTCTGACCCTACCACAACTCTGCGACAGAAACAAGCTGATTGCGGCCAGCGCGGATGTCACAGACCCTCCCCTTAAATGCCTGGGAAACGCCTGCGTTTCACTGGACACTCCCAGAAATCATCTGGTTACCACCCACAACGCCGGCCTACTGTCAGTCTATCTGTAGGGGGTGGAATGCAATTAGTTCCTGGCGCTATTTCTGTTTGGGCTCGCCGCAAGGTACGATCAATACGCTTGCGCAGCAAATAATTGCTTGTTCTGTGATCTGGCATAACTGCAATCAACTCTGAATCAGGCCCTTAGTGCGGTACCCACTCACACCTTGGGGAAGCCACAGGGACTGAACCGCACATGGTCGCCTGATGCACACAGTGTTATGTGGGGTACACACCAGAACGACCTCGATCGTCCGCGACCGATAGACGACCATGGAACGATGGACTGCCCGGGAGCTCCTGGGCAGTCCCCAGCTAACGATTTGCAAAATGTGGGGGTTTTTTTTGCGAAACGATCTTGATCCGATCCCGATGAGGCGGTATTGGACTGTCTGCGACAGTCGGTCGGACTGGTATCTACCTGCAGCACGTAGGACCAAACGACGCGACCAAACGAGTAGCGGTTACACGCATCGGATCAACAAAATGACAAAAAGGCCCAAAAGTACATACAATTGGTCGGTATTGTATCTAGATTGACTGGATTGAGGGAAAATCGTTCTGGTGTGTACCCAGCATAACACCATGCTGGTTACTGTGCGGTGAGAACCAGGATACACGGTTTAATAACATCCTCCATGTACACAGGGGGATAACGGGTCATTACTATGGCTACAGGGATGCCAACTGCACCAGGTTATAAAGTAAATGTACACAATAAGGTGGTCTCGCTGTTTCCTTTTCCAGCAGAACAGATCGGTCTCTTCCCAAGCTGCAGGCCCAGGCCCACCTCACCCCTCTCTCTCCCCCCACCCTCTGGGACACAGGGCCGCTGCTTGGAGACAGCCTGACCTGACTGCCAATTCCTGAGCAGCAGAATCAGCCGACGCAGCAGAACACAAAGCGCTGTCGCTCTGCAGTGCCGCAACCTGCTGTAATGCACAGAGGGCATAGGCTGCCAGCTTTCCAGTACAATGTCATGAGTCTGTAGAAAAGAAACACAGGCCTATTACTTATTCATTATTCCAGAGCCTCAGTCTCTAGCCCAGGATATAACACGATATCAGGTGCTGATCGCTGCAATTAGCGCTGAGATTACCAGCAATGCCTATATAGCGCATCAGAGGCGGGTATGAGGACTGGGGTACAGGTGGGGGCTGTAACCACCTGTAGTACAAAGTACTGTGTACATACCCCCGGGGCCACAATCTGCGGGTCATTGCCCCAGCACAGCGCAGCTCACGGACAGCCAGCGCTGCAAGATTTATATTGTGTATTTACCACTACCGTGGCGGATTCCATTGCATCACACCTCGTAGTGATGTGCCTCATGCCTCAACTGAGGTAAACATGAATTTGCACCTGTAAAATGGAAAGATACCCGTTCTGGGGTTCTCATACATACGGCAGGGAGGTGGTCGGGGGGGGGGGGGGGGTTGGCGGTGGCGGTGAGGCATTGTAGGGTCACACATAGAGGTTGCGAGTCTCTTGAAATGTACCCGCATACAGAGCCCCAAACATATTCCGCAGTGCTGGACAACCCGGTTCCCCTAATATACACGCATGCTGTGACCTGTAACATGACCGCAGAACACGCAAACTCCATGCACACAGAAAGATGGTGGGAATACAGGCCACAGCATTGAGAGATGGGATTGCCAAAGACCACGGTGCCACCATCCTCCTCAATGATCAAGGCTGCGCACTTTATTTATACTTTTATATTATACAGAAGAACGCAATGGTGCGTATCTAACTGGCACCGAGGCAAAGGATACTGGGAAACAATCAGCGGAGCGTTTCACAATGAAGGTCAGAGGCAATTCTAAAACTTGCTCATTGTCCCACATCCCAGAAGTCTGCAAGTCCGGCTCACTGCGGGGACATGGCCTGACTCAGACTCGCAGCGGCAGAGCGGGCGCACAGACCCACAGACCCTGACTCATGGCTGCTTTCTGGGCTCCGGCCAAATGAGCCAATTAGCAAATAACCCAGCAGACAAAACAAGATGCTTATTAAAGCCCAGGCTGCAGTCTGTCACTCCATGGACCTTTAACCGCAGTCAGCGGGCGAGCAGGAGGGCGCAGCGCCCCGAGATGCCCACACAGATACTCATTACACATGAATTCAAAAGTAATTAAAACTAGGAACTGCAGATGCTGGATGTCATATCAAGTGGCCTATAATAAGTGTTATATAAATATCCAGCGGCCTACACCACATGCGATGGCCTATTCTGGGAGACGGGCCTGGATACATCCCGGATTCAGCATCACCGCTCGTTGCTCAGACAGCATCACAGAGTATGGGGTATTGTATACCGAAATAAAGCACAGCTGCAGGGAACAGAGGCCCCCCCCCCCCAGTCACACAGAGAGCCCCCCACGCACAGTCACACTGAGCCCTCCACCCCTCTGTGCACCACCCCTGCCTGCGGTACAGAAGCACCTGGCACCCTTCCACAGTCCTCTGACGCATCTGCTACCAATGTCTCATGTCGCCCCATCTAACTATCCACTTTCTAAACGTGGGAGCACAGACATGTGCGGACAGCACCCCAACATTACCACAGAACGCCGGTGAGCCAACGAAAGTTATCCAAATCGGTGATCCACAAGAGAAAACACGTCAGCACCCACGTAACTAACATCCCAACATTCCTCATCCATGCCTCAGACAGGTGGGGAAACAGTAACCCTTCCCCTGCCAGACAGCCCTCATCCCCCCTCACAGTACACATCATCCTGGGACATCCATACCTCACACAGACAGGACGGGGGCACAGTAACCCTTCCCCTGCCAGACAGCCCTCATCCCCCCTCACACAGTGCACATCATCCTGGGACATTCATACCTCACACAGACAGGAGGGGGACACAGTAACCCTTCCCCTGCCAGACAGCCCTCATCCCCCCTCACAGTACACATCATCCTGGGACAGACAGGGGGGGGGACACAGTAACCCTTCCCCTGCCAGACAGCCCTCATCCCCCCTCACAGTACACATCATCCTGGGACAGACAGGGGCGGGACACAGTAACCCTTCCCCTGCCAGACAGCCCTCATCCCCCCTCACACAGTACACATCATCCTGGGACAGACAGGAGGGGGACAGTAACCCTTCCCCTGCCAGACAGCCCTCATCCCCCCTCACAGTACACATCATCCTGGGACAGACAGGGGCGGGACACAGTAACCCTTCCCCTGCCAGACAGCCCTCATCCCCCCTCACACAGTACACATCATCCTGGGACAGACAGGAGGGGGACAGTAACCCTTCCCCTGCCAGACAGCTCTCATCCCCCCTCACAGTACACATCATCCTGGGACAGACAGGAGGGGACACAGTAACCCTTCCCCTGCCAGACAGCCCTCATCCCCCCCTCACAGTACACATCATCCTGGGACAGACAGGAGGGGACACAGTAACCCTTCCCCTGCCAGACAGCCCTCACAGTACACATCATCCTGGGACATCCATGCATCACAGACAGGAGGGGACACAGCCATAATTAAAGTCACCATGGGACATTCACCACAACATACAGGACCCCACTCCTCACACGTTGCCCTGGTAGTTGACGCTTTTTAACCCCCTGAGATCGCTATAGGACAATTAAGGTTCTGGTCATCGCAGGTCGCCATGTTCTAATCTGATGCATCGGAGCTGACAGGGGACAAGTGACGCGTTCTGTATAAATTCATCCCAAATCTGGCACTTAACACGAGCTCCTGACAAATGCCCAACGCTAGCTCAGCGGGCACTGCCAGCTCCCCGGTGTAACCGACGCCAAGAGCCCCATTCTTACGCGCAGGATACAATGAGCACGATGTTGGAGTCTGAGAGGTTTATTGTGTGATATGGGAAAAACGCCCTAAATTGTCCCAAATATAGATTTGCGGAAACTAAAATAATGGTAATGAGGCCACTGCTCCAGATCATTTATTCCAGTGCTAAAGGGGATCTAGCTCCCGAAATAATGTAACAGGCCTACAACTTCTGCTGGAAACACAACCGTGGCTGCGGGACACGTGGCCCAGACCTCAATTTAAAAGTCCATTATGTGGGAGATCTCGTTACTATTTTCATCCATCCGTTTGCTGTAGAGTAGAAGTTAATTATCCAGTATACAAGTATCCGCTAGGAGAGATTCTATATGGTAGTTTCCACGACGATGGGAAAAGTCTGCGCAGGAAACAGAATACTATTGGTCGGCTGGTATTCTTGTATCCCCAGAGAGGGGTCAGACTGCTGGGAACGGGTTACAAATCTCATTTATACACAGGAGGCATTTGGAACTTGTCGGCTGAGGAGCTGCAGATTGCTCTGATCTCTCACAAGCAAAGACTCACTGCAGAAAGTTATCAGGAGGCTGCAAGAACAGTGGCGGGACCTCTCCGTCTGCCGCCAGTTTACACCTCAGGCTACTGTACGGAAAGTCAGACTGTAGGCCTGAACTAACCTGATCTCACTGCATATTAGCGGGGAGCGCCATGTCCCCTGCTCATCCTGTTCTAGGTCAGGCAAAACAACATTTCTGCAAAAATATAAAGAATATACAATTATAGCAGAGGAGTGAAATGATTCACTTTGCCAGCATTAAGGATCGGAATTTTAAATCTATAGGTAAATTCTTGTAGACGTTGATAGCACGGTGCCTGGCTGGTTGATAGAGATACAGTGTCTGGGTCAACAGTAAGTCAACACTTTGTCAACTCTCCCCCCCCCCCCTCCCAAAAAAAAGAAAAATAATTTTTTAACTCATGTTGACCTTTCATCCAAACCCAAATTGCACGTCTGTCCCGACACCTGGAGCATTAGAAGTTGGTCTCTGTACACAATAAGACAGGGGCGTTCATTGTTAGAGGACAGGTTTAAAAAGTTTTAGAAGAGATGATTTATTGAATGCTTTATATACAGAGAAGTGTTCCCAGTTTGGTCCAATCATTACACGGAATCCCTCGGCCTCTCTGCTGCTGTCAGATAGTAATTGTAATGAAAGCTTGTTGGCCTCACAGCACCACACATACACAGCTGACACTGCTGCGCGCCTATTTACTCTCCCGGGGTCACAGCACCACACATACACAGCTGACACTGCTGCGCGCCTATTTACTCTCCCGGGGTCACAGCACCACACATACACAGCTGACACTGCTGCGCGCCTATTTACTCTCCCGGGGTCACAGCACCACACATACACAGCTGACACTGCTGCACGCCTATTTACTCTCCCGGTGTCACAGCACCACACATAAACAGCTGACACTGCTGCGCGCCTATTTACTCTCCCGGTGTCACAGCACCACACATACACAGCTGACACTGCTGCGCGCTTATTTACTCTCCCGGAGTCACAGCACCACACAAACAGCTGACACTGCTGCGCGCCTATTTACTCTCCCGGTGTCACAGCACCACACATAAACAGCTGACACTGCTGCGCGCCTATTTACTCTCCCGGAGTCACAGCACCACACATACACAGCTGACACTGCTGCGCGCCTATTTACTCTCCCGGGGTCACAGCACCACAAATACACAGCTGACACTGCTGCGCGCCTATTTACTCTCCCGGTGTCACAGCACCACACATACACAGCTGACACTGCTGCACGCCTATTTACTCTCCCGGTGTCACAGCACCACACATACACAGCTGACACTGCTGCGCGCCTATTTACTCTCCCGGGGTCACAGCACCACACATACACAGCTGACACTGCTGCGCGCCTATTTACTCTCCCAGTGTCACAGCACCACACATACACAGCTGACACTGCTGCGCGCCTATTTACTCTCCCGGTGTCACAGCACCACACATACACAGCTGACACTGCTGCGTGCCTCTTTACTCTCCCGGTGTCACAGCACCACACATACACAGCTGACACTGCTGCGCGCCTCTTTACTCTCCCGGTGTCACAGCACCACACATACACAGCTGACACTGCTGCGCGCCTATTTACTCTCCCGATTTCACAGCATTTGTTTTATGGGCGGGCAGGTAGACCAGGACCACGCCAGCGATAATGACCAGCTGCTTGGAGGCAGCCCGAGGTGGTGACATAACTCCTCTCACAAACATCCCAGGAATGTCCATGTACACCGGCCACACCAGTCACAGCACCGCCCGAGACACAAACACGCACAATGACACAACTGTGATCAGCAACTGCTGTATAACTAATAATCACTTCTACACTTAATTACATAGCGCACACATATTCCGCAGCGCTGTACAGAGATTATTACCAGTTATTATATAGCGCACACGTATACCGCAGCGCTGTACAGAGAATATTACCAGTTATTATATAGCACACACATATTCCGCAGTACTGTACAGAGACTATTACCAGTTATTATATAGCGCACACATATTCCGCAGCGCTGTACAGAGATTATTACCAGTTATTATATAGCGCACACGTATACCGCAGCGCTGTACAGAGAATATTACCAGTTATTATATAGCACACACATATTCCGCAGTACTGTACAGAGACTATTACCAGTTATTATATAGCGCACACATATTCCGCAGCGCTGTACAGAGATTATTACCAGTTATTATATAGCGCACATGTATACCACAGCGCTGTACAGAGAATATTATTACCAGTTATTATATAGTGCACACATATTCCACAGCGCTGTACAGAGAATATTATTACCAGTTATTATATAGCGCACATATTCCACAGCGCTGTACAGAGACTATTATTACCAGTTATTATATAGCACACACATATTCCGCAGCGCTGTACAGAGAATTTTATTACCAGTTTATATATAGCGCACACATATTCCGCAACGCTGTACAGAGACTATTATTACCAGTTATTATATAGCGCACACATATTCCGCAGCGTTGTCCAGAGATTATTATTACCAGTTATTATATAGCGCACACATATTCCGCAGCGCTGTCCAGAGACTATTATTACCAGTTATTATATAGCGCACACATATTCCGCAGCGCTGTCCAGAGACTATTATTACCAGTTATTTATATAGCGCACACATATTCCGCAGCGCTGTACAGAGAATATTATTACCAGTTATTATATAGCGCACACATATTCCGCAGCGCTGTACAGAGAATATTATTACCAGTTATTATATAGCGCACACATATTCCACAGCGCTGTACAGAGAATATCATTACCAGTTATTATATAGCGCACACATATTCCGCAGCGCTGTACAGAGAATATTATTACCAGTTATTATATAGCGCACACATATTCCACAGCGTTGTACAGAGAATATTATTACCAGTTATTATAAAGCGCACACATATTCTGCAGCGCTGTACAGAGAATATTATTACCAGTTATTATATAGCACACACATATTCCGCAGCGCTGTACAGAGAATATCATTACCAGTTATTATATAGCGCACACATATTCCGCAGCGCTGTACAGAGAATATTATTACCAGTTATTATATAGCGCACACATATTCCACAGCGTTGTACAGAGAATATTATTACCAGTTATTATAAAGCGCACACATATTCTGCAGCGCTGTACAGAGATTATTATTACCAGTTATTATATAGCACACACATATTCCGCAGTGCTGTACAGAGAATAGTAGAACATTCCCATCAGTCCCTGCTCCAGTGAAGCTCACAATCTATATCCCTTACCACACACAGAGGGAGCCAATTATCCTACCAGGACAAGATCACTGCAACGTAAACAATGGCTGTATACCAGAGAGTGATCATATTGGGCTTTACAAACTTAAAAAAGTGATTTTGAAGTGACAAACCACCAGCCAAGTAGCTCCTAACTGTCATTTTTCAAACCCAGCCTATAGCATGTCAGTGAGGAGGGGGATTGGCTGGTTATCGCTTTTTGAAGCTTGAGTAACCACCGTACAGGTACAGTCCCACAGAAGGGTCACCAATGTAATTGTGGTCTTACACCCTCAGTCACAGCGTAAAACCAGCCACCCTGTATACCATCCCTCCCGCCGCCTGTACAGCTGCGTATGAACAATAACTTTTGGGAGGGGCTGTTTATGTGTGTAGTAATCTGTATAATGCTACAGTAATGTGCATTAAGCTACAGATCTCAGTGTGTGGCAAGGGATTAGACCAATGGGGCAGGAACGGAATGACAAATAGTCTGCACAGCGCTGCGTAATTAGTGGCGCTGTATAAACAACAATAATAAAAGTCTGTTAATAAAAGTGGTTTGTACAAGGTCAGAAGGAAAGTGAAGAAATAAGGCAATGAGCCCCGGCAGCGGCAGACAGGGATTACAAGGGGTGTAACGCCACCGTTTCGGGGTCCAGCCCTGTATTATGTCATCAGCATTACAAGGAGTCCCAGCAGCCAAATCACAGAGAAGGAGGATTAATCTGTTTATTGTATAAAACTCCCAACTCATCAGAAAAGATCACCATAAAACGCTCTATAAAAACAACTTTTAATTTAACTTAGATGTCGGCGTTTGTCCCAAACAATTGCACAGAGACCGTCATGTTCTCATCTTCTCTGTCCTTAAAGTTATTTAACACTTATTTGCCCATTTTCATTCCAGCGCAGTCTGGTCTGTTACTCAGCACAGATATACAGACCTCTCTGTGCTAGAAGCACCACAGCAGAGAGACACCCCTGGCAGGGAAGAGGAAGTGCAAGTGTTTTGCAAGGTGCTAGAATGAACACTAGTCTTAACTTTATGGAAACTTTTCACCAGAACCAAAGTTGTACAGCGATTGACGATCAGGATCCTCTCAGTCAGTGGTTCTCAACATCAGTTCTCAGTAGGGTTACCACCTAGTCCCTTTAATTCCGGACACATATTAATTACACAGGTTCTGTGGCTGGCTGACTTCAAGACTCCACTTCACCTGATTTTAAACTGCCACAGAACCTGTGTAATTAACATGTGTCCGGAATTAAAGGGACTAGGTGGTAACCCTAGTTCTCAGGACCCCACACAGTTCACGTTTACCAGGTCTCCTCACAGAATCAGTGAAATAATGATCTCCACCTGTGATCTTTTAAAATGTGTCAGTGAATAATGAGTGCACCTGTGCACCTGCTGGGTGACCTGCAAAATGTGCACTGTTGGGGGGTCCTGAGGACCGCGCTTGAGAACCACTGTTTTAAGTGCATCTTTAACATTCAATAGACATAGGCTGCAGAGGGCGGTAGGTGCATTATAGCCAGTGTTCCCTGCCTGGGTATAAAGGTGGTTGTGTGGTCTGCCTACATCATACAGGCCAAGGTCACTGAACACGTTACAGGGATCACGTCTGCATTATTGATGCATGTGTCACCAATTACATAGCACAGAACCGCATTAGACATATGCCCCCCACCCCTGCCTACTGCTACCCCACACAGCGGCAATGACAGAACTACGCAAACGAGCGAGAAATAAGATCCGGCAGCCACGAAGACCCAGGCTGCCGGGGAAGAAACATTACCACCTGTAAATGAATAACACCTTCCAGAGATGGGCCCGAAATCCCTTCTATATTAGCACGGAATGGCGTAAGGCGCTGCAATAATAACCCACAGCAATAAGGCAGTCGGGCTTTCCTCTGCACAAACGTTTAATATAGTGTCCAGTTACGCTCGCAGCTTGTCCGCATTAGGCCCGGGATGAACGCTAAGCTGCTGGAATATTAAAGGGCTCCGAACATAAACTTCAATGCTCAACTTGTGGGAGAAAGGGTAACGCATCGGATTTAGGAGTCTGGGGATGTGCCCGCAGGTAACTGCCAAGTGCACCAAACAAAAGGTCTATTATGGAGTCACACACACACACACACTACCAGCTCGCGAAAATGACGGATCACCATAACACTGAACGCAAATATCAGTGTGACCTCATAAATCGCCGTATCCATGGTGACCAGTATCTTACGTGCATTAATCTGCAGCCAATCAGATACACATATTAGTGAAGGTCATTTCGGAGCGCTGTTTGCCCGGTTTGATCCTTTGGATCGCATTAGAGAAGTAAACAGCACAACAAGAGACACAACACACTTATGGCACAATAGGACAGGAATTATTATGTGCAATATGTAAGACAATAAGCTTGCAAAAGGCAAGTCAGAACACGATGCAAGACAATGATGCCACGAGCAGGGGCCACACACCCCGGGGTCACCCTGTCCATTCCATCTCAGGCGAGGAAACCTTAGACCTGGCGAGCAGCATGGCATTACGTCCCACAGCACAGAGCCCAAACGTGGCCCCCAGTGCAATATGGTCAATGCACCTGTATAGTACTTACGGCCTAAGAAGAGCTCTGAGTGGTCCCGCGATGGTACCGGTGCGCTTCCGATACTCAATGGAGTTGTTAGTAGGTTTGAGTAGCGTAGAAGAATGTAACGGACACAGGTGGAGGACGGGCGAGTGATCCAGGGGATAATACAGAATCAGAGGAGGGACCCTGGGAAAAGCCCACAGATTCTGCAGGATGGATAGAAGGAAAGTCCTGTAGGAACTACCGGGTAATTAGGGTTTAATACGATGTAAATGCGGCTACAATCTGTCATCGGGTATCTGCTGGTCTGTTTGTAGGAGGAATTATGTTACTGAGCTTTCAGCCCTGTATTAGAGATGGCAGCAGAGCTGGAAATACAAGTTCATATAATACCCAGCGGTAAGTAAGAGGCACAGGAGTATAGGTACACGGTGTCATGCTCCGACAGATGACGGGGTACACGCGGTATCCAATACCTGTACGGCCACTCAGGGGAAGGCACAGGAGTACAGGTACACAGTGTCACGCTCCGACAGATGACGGGTTACACGCGGTATCCAATACCTGTACGGCCACTCAGGGGGAGGCACAGGAGTACAGGTACACGGTGTCACGCTCCGACAGATGACGGGGTACACGCCGTATCCAATACCTGTACGGCCACTCAGGGAGAGGCACAGGAGTATAGGTACACGGTGTCACGCTCCGACAGATGACGGGGTACACGGGGTATCCAATACCTGTACGGCCACTCAGGGGGAGGCACAGGAGTATAGGTACACGGTGTCACGCTCCGACAGATGACGGGGTACACGGGGTATCCAATACCTGTACAGCCACTCAGGGGGAGGCACTGGAGTATATGTACACGGTGTCACGCTCCGACAGATGAGGGGGTACACGCGGTATCCAATACCTGTACGGCCACTCAGGGGGAGGCACAGGAGTACAGGTACACGGTGTCATGCTCCGACAGATGACGCGGTACACGCGGTATCCAATACCTGTACGGCCACTCAGGGGAGGCACAGGAGTACAGGTACACGGTGTCATGCTCCGACAGATGACGGGGTACACGCGGTATCCAATACCTGTACGGCCACTCAGGGGGAGGCACAGGAGTATAGGTACACGGTGTCACGCTCAGACAGATGATGGGGTACACGCGGTATCCAATACCTGTACGGTCACTCAGGGGGAGGCACAGGAGTACAGGTACACGGTGTCACGCTCAGACAGATGAGGGGGTACACGCGGTATCCAATACCTGTACGGTCACTCGGGGAGGCACAGGAGTACAGGTACACAGTGTCATGCTCCGACAGATGACGGGGTACACGCGGTATCCAATAACTGTACGGCCACTCAGGGGGAGGCACAGGAGTATAGGTACACGGTGTCACGCTCAGACAGATGACGGGGTACACGCGGTATCCAATACCTGTACGGCCACTCAGGGGGAGGCACAGTAGTACAGGTACACGGTGTCCTGCTCCGACAGATGACGGGGTACACGCGGTATCCAATACCTGTACGGCCACTCAGGGGGAGGCACAGGAGTACAGGTACACGGTGTCACGCTCCGACAGATGACGGGGTGCACGCGGTATCCAATACCTGTACGGCCACTCAGGGGGAGGCACAGGAGTACAGGTACATGGTGTCACGCTCCGACAGATGACGGGGTACACGCGGTATCCAATACCTGTACGGCCACTCGGGGAGACACAGGAGTATAGGTACACAGTGTCCTGCTCCGACAGATGACGGGGTACACGCGGTATCCAATACCTGTACGGCCACTCAGGGGGAGGCACAGGAGTATAGGTACACGGTGTCACGCTCCGACAGATGACGGGGTACACGCGGTATCCAATACCTGTACGGCCACTCAGGGGGAGGCACAGGAGTATAGGTACGTGGTGTCACGCTCCGACAGATGACGGGGTACACGCGGTATCCAATACCTGTACGGCCACTCAGGGGGAGGCACAGGAGTATAGGTACACGGTGTCACGCTCCGACAGATGACGGGGTACACGCGGTATCCAATACCTGTACGGCCACTCAGGGGGATTCACAGGAGTACAGGTACACGGTGTCACGCTCCGACAGATCGGGGTACACGCGGTATCCAATACCTGTACGGTCACTCAGGGGGATTCACAGGAAAACCACTTCCCCCACAAATCATTGCCCCGTCATTGTGAGAGCTGGAGCGAGAATTATACATTGGGATGTGATTATAGAAGGCAGGAGCCTGAGCTGTACTTAGTACACAGTCCTGACAGATGGGACAATGACCTCCACAGTGTACATTACTGAAATGTGGGGGATGTTATATAAACAAAGCGTGACAGTCAGTGGTGTATACTGTGCCTCCGGTGTATACTGTAGCCAGGGCAGAGGTCAACATTACCAGCTTTGCTACTGCTCCCATGTACGGCCAATGGCAGGTGCCAGCAGTTACCAGCCAGGTGGTTATACATAAGGGGGCACAGCTACTGCTCCCATGTGCGGCCCGTGCCAGCAGTAACTAGGTGGTAATACACAAGAGGGGCACAGCTACTGCACCCATGTGCGGCCCGTGCCAAGTGCCAGCAGTAACCAGCTGGTAATGCACAGAGACCAGACATCGTGTTGCAGCTATTCGTGTCCCGGTCTGTGACGGGCTGAGCTCCAGTTACCATGTGGACTCCATCACCAAACAGTGACATACAGAACCGTGACACGGACAGGACCCGGCCCTTCATCAACAGACTCCTCACTGGACCGTCCCCTTTATGCTGAAATATTTGGAAACATCATGAAAATATTCACCAAGCAAAAAGCCCGGGGACATTATTGTCCCCACACAGGTGAGGCAGTGCCCCCCCCCCCCCCACACAGGTGAGGCAGTCGTCGTCTCTCCCCACCCCCCCATTCACAGGTGAGGCAGCCCCAGCCGGCACAGGTGAGGCAGTCATAGTCGTCGTCGTCGTCCCCAGCCAGCACACAGGTGAGGTAAGCCCCCCCAGCCGGCACAGGTGAGGCAGCCCCCCAGCCAGCACAGGAGAAGTATTTCTCCCAGGGAGCACCTGCCAATCATATCACTCACTCCCCAACCACTTTATTCAGAGAAGTGACAAGTACAAATCCTGACCGCCGCGGGGGAAACACAGAGCACTGGGCTAACACCTACAGAAGGTATTCATTACAATCCAGCATAACTACAAGAGTGCGGTAACAACACACAGCTATATACTAAATCGCTTACACTAATGTGCAGTGGTGGTGAATAAGGGACCGGGTCCAGCGCCGGAGACAGATATACCTCTCCCAAAATACACATGCATGGAAATAAAGTGTAAATCTGCAGCGACAGATTATCCCAAACCCCAACTGTGTATCAGCCCAGTACCATGGATAGAACGCACAAGTGCATACATCTCTGCGGGACCCCAGCAGTGCCCGCGCCATCATCATGGTGAATAAGAGCAACCGGCTGAACCAGTCCCGTGACAGACAGACCAGGGCGTCCCAATCACCCCAGGACTAATAAGTCTAGTGACCCTTGTACAGAGTGTAGGAGCCATCGCTCCCCCATTCATCAGACAAGTGACTGCGGGGACAATCCCTGGATGTGACTAGGGACAGGCTTCCTGACAATTTCCAGGAAAGCTCTCCCAGGATCCGGGCCGCAGACAGAATGGCAGCATTTACCCTGATCACAAAGGGTTAAGCATGAAGCGGATGCAGCGTAAGTAAGTTACAGTGGTCTGTCTGGCGCTAATCCCGGGATGAGGAGCGAAGATCAGAGCTTCCAAGTATTTATAGGCGAGGAGATACAGGAGACGGTCTGCTCAGCATCAGTGTGAGATAGAAAATATATATATATATAATATATATATATATATATATATATATATATTTTAATACAAAGGGAAGTAATTATAAATTAATTTATTCACAGGCCACATAAGACTGGCACACTACTAATCAATTAAATTATTAATGGCATAATCCTAATAAGGTATGTATTATCACTAAAATATCACTATAATTATCCTCACTATAATATAAATTTAATAATCAAATAGGAAGCATACATGTATATATATTAAAGAATTATTTTGTAATTTAAAAGGGTCTAAGATCACCGTATCCTGGAAATAAAAAAAGTCCAGGAGACATCTTATAAAGAAGAATATGGTCTGTTTATTTCACAGTCATTGATTAAAAGATAATTAACTAGGAAATATACGGGTTTAAATAATAGTATTTTTCACCATATTTATTAGAAATAAGAATAAAGAAACACTTTTATTCACGTCCTTTCACACTCTTTCTTTGAATCACCACCGGTTCTTCATCATGTTCTATCTCTCTTTCTGGTCCTCATTGTTATGGGGAATTTCCCCTTTTTAAATTTTTGATGTAAAAACGAAATTTGTTACTGTACATTGAAACAATGTTTTGCACTTGTAGACCGTTGTACTCCCCTGATGAAGTCTCTATGAGACGAAACGCGTTGGGGTTCTCTACAAGCGTTTTTATCAATACTACCCCGTGAAGTTGAATAAAAGAAATATTGGAACTAAACAACTCCGGCTTACTTCACTGGATGTGGATCTTGAAATAGTGTATTTGGACATTTGTAATTTAATTTGGCGCCATACCACTATTGAGTAAAAACATTGGGCTGTGGTTGTTCCCTACCCCTCAGGGAACTTAGTGGTGAGGCTGCCTTATACATAATTGTAAATTAGATATACTGAAAACAATCTGTAAAGAGGCATAGCGTGAATTGGAATATTGGGGATACACACACATATATATATATATATATATATATATATATATATATATATATATATATATATATATATATATATATATATATATATATATATATATATATATATATATAACATACATATATACATACATACACATACCCCACCTTCCATCCAAACAAAGGATGCTGATAACATTGAACCCAGATTAACCCCTCGTTGGCTGATATTCCACAGGACAGACCCAGGATTCCTGTCACACCCAGGGATGGAACCACAAACACCACGTTAGACATAAGGGGGTCTTGGATAATTAACCCCCCCCCCCCAGTAAGTGAGCAGCTGCTGCTGTCTGCCCCGTCCTAGGGAACCATCCCTGCTCGTCCCGCTACAGCCAGAGCCACACAGAATCTCCCTGCTGGCAGCCCACATGGGCACAGCAGCACAAGATGCTATTTACAGGCACCATCTGGTCCCTACCCTGCAGCCACCTGTATAGATGGAGGACAGACAGGCCAATATACAGCAGCCCGGCCCATTACCCTACAGAGCCCATAAGCTGCAGGAGCAATCAGCACTGACCACGGCCTATAGGACAGATGGAGATGTGACTTATCCCCACGTGCGGGTGACTAGTGGGCATGTGCCCAGTCAGCTGCATTACTAATCACTGCAACAGTGGCACCTGTCATATCGCAACAGTGGCACCCGTCATATCGCAACAGTCTATCAGAATATTACTGTCCCAGCATGTTTACAAACAGCAATGAATGGGGGACAGAGCATAAGAGGGGTGTGGGGGTGACATGGACAAAGTGACGTTAGGATGATGGATCAGTACAGGGGTTATTATTATACATCAGATCTAGCATATTTGGGTGCAGAATACAGGGGGGGGGGGGTATGAAGGGCAGGACCAAGGTATGTTGGTGCAATATAAATAAAAGGGAGAGATAGATGATGGATATGTTGGGGCAGATTATAGAGGGGTATATGACCCAGATGTGTCGGGGTACAGTATGGGGGGGGGGGGGGTATGATATGTAGGGTGTAGGGGCAGAGTATATAGATGGGGTAGGATGGATATGACCCTGTACGCAGGATCGGGGGATTGGCAGGGGAAGGGGCCACAGCAGTAAGGAGGGGGGGTGGCAGGGGCCACAGCAGTAAGGAGGGGGGGTGGCAGGGGCCACAGCAGTAAGGAGGGGGGGTGGCAGGGGGCACAGCAGTAAGGGGGGTGGGTGGCAGGGGGCACAGCAGTAAGGGGGGTGGGTGGCAGGGGGCACAGCAGTAAGGGGGGTGGGTGGCAGGGGGCACAGCAGTAAGGAGGGTGGGTGGCAGGGGGCACAGCAGTAAGGGGGGGTGGCAGGCGGCACCTACCTCCTCCTGTACTCGTCCCTCTCCCGCTTGACCTTAGCCAGCACGTTGTAGAGGGCCCGGAGCTCCGGGGTGATGGTGTCTATCTGTACTCCCACCCCGTCCGGATGGGTCCAGGACACCCCCGGCCCCTGGAAGGTCTCCAGGCCGCCCCCGGTGCGCCGCACGTGGGTGTAGCTCCAGATGTGGCCGGGCATGCGGCCGTAGGTGTGGTTGGCATTGGGGGCCTGGTTGGCATTGGGGGGCTCGGTCTGCACCGCCTGGTCCCGGTAGAAGGTGCGGTGACGGCGCTGCTCCCGCTGCTGGGAGTACTCCTGTTGCAGCTGCTTCTCCAGCAGCCGGTTGCGGCGCTCCAGCTCATGCACCTTGGCCAGGAAGCAGCGGAACCGCACGTTCAGGGTCTTCAGGACGTGGATGTTGGAGCCCAGGTCATTGCGCAGGGCCATGGTGACAGGGGTGCCCGAGGAGGGGGCGGCGGTGCCCGGGCCGGACTCCAGCTCCCGCATCATGTCCCCGAATACCATGGAGTTCATCATCCTCCCCCCCATCCGCCCAGGGGACTGCTATGCGGCATAAGGCACATCCATGGCTGCAGCAGCTGCTCCGTGTCCTCTCCCCGGCAGCCGCAGCTCCTGCGCTATGTAACTGTACAGGGGCCCCGCCCCCCGGCTCCGGGACACGCCCTATAGCGCAGCCTGGCCCGCCCGCTACTGTGTGTGTGCTGCTGCTGGTGATGCTGCTGCTGCTGGTGATGACATCAGGTCGGTGCTGCTGCTGCTGCTGTGTATGGGGGACTGCTACTGTATGTGCTGGTGACATCAGGTGCTGCTGCTGCTGCTGTGTATGTGGGACTGCTATGTGCATGATAACATCAGGTGCTGCTGCTGCTGGGTATGGGGGACTGCTCTGTGCATGGTGACATCAGGTGCTGCTGCTGTGTATGGGGGACTGCTACTGTGTGTGCTGGTGACATCAGGTGCTGCTGTGTATGGGGGACTGCTCTGTGTATGGTGACATCAGGTGTGACTGCCCTGTGCATGGTGACATCACCTATGACTGCCCTGTGCATGGTGACATCACGCGTGACTGCCCTGTGCCCTGGTGACATCACGCGTAACTGCCCTGTGCATGGGACATCACGAGTGACTGCCCTGTGCATGGTGACATCACGCGTGACTGCCCTGGTGACATCACGCGTGACTGCCCTGTGCCCTGGTGACATCACCTGTGACTGCCCTGTGCATGGTGACATCACCTGTAACTGCCCTGTGCCCTGGTGACATCACCTGTGTCTGCCCTGTGCATGGTGACATCAGGTGTGAGTGCCCTGTGAATGGTGACATCACCTGTCACTGCCCTGTGCCCTGGTGACATCACCTGTGTCTGCCCTGTGCATGGTGACATCACGCGTGACTGCCCTGTGCATGGTGACATCACGCGTGACTGCCCTGTGCATAGTGACATCACGCGTGACTGCCCTGTGCCCTGGTGACATCACGTGTGACTGCCCTGTGCCCTGGTGACATCATCTGTGCCCTGGTGACATCACGCGTGACTGCCCTGTGCATGGTGACATCACCTGTGACTGCCCTGTGCATGGTGACATCACCTGTGACTGCCCTGTGCCCTGGTGACATCATCTGTGACTGCCCTGTGCCCTGGTGACATCACCTGTGTCTGCCCTGTGCCCTGGTGACATCACCTGTGTCTGCCCTGTGCATGGTGACATCACGTGTGACTGCCCTGTGCCCTGGTGACATCATCTGTGACTGCCCTGTGCATGGTGACATCATCTGTGACTGCCCTGTGCATGGTGACATCACGTGTGACTGCCCTGTGCCCTGGTGACATCATCTGTGACTGCCCTGTGCATGGTGACATCATCTGTGACTGCCCTGTGCATGGTGACATCACTTGTGTCTGCCCTGTGCTTGGTGACATCACCTGTGACTGCCCTGTGCCCTGGTGACATCACCTGTGACTGCCCTGTGCCCTGGTGACATCATCTGTGCCCTGGTGACATCACGCGTGACTGCCCTGTGCATGGTGACATCACCTGTGACTGCCCTGTGCATGGTGACATCACCTGTGACTGCCCTGTGCCCTGGTGACATCACCTGTGACTGCCCTGTGCATGGTGACATCACCTGTAACTGCCCTGTGCCCTGGTGACATCACCTGTGTCTGCCCTGTGCATGGTGACATCACGCGTGACTGCCCTGTGCATGGTGACATCACGCGTGACTGCCCTGTGCATAGTGACATCACGCGTGACTGCCCTGTGCCCTGGTGACATCACGTGTGACTGCCCTGTGCCCTGGTGACATCATCTGTGCCCTGGTGACATCACGCGTGACTGCCCTGTGCATGGTGACATCACCTGTGACTGCCCTGTGCATGGTGACATCACCTGTGACTGCCCTGTGCCCTGGTGACATCATCTGTGACTGCCCTGTGCCCTGGTGACATCACCTGTGTCTGCCCTGTGCCCTGGTGACATCACCTGTGTCTGCCCTGTGCATGGTGACATCACGTGTGACTGCCCTGTGCCCTGGTGACATCATCTGTGACTGCCCTGTGCATGGTGACATCATCTGTGACTGCCCTGTGCATGGTGACATCACGTGTGACTGCCCTGTGCCCTGGTGACATCATCTGTGACTGCCCTGTGCATGGTGACATCATCTGTGACTGCCCTGTGCATGGTGACATCACTTGTGTCTGCCCTGTGCTTGGTGACATCACTTGTGTCTGCCCTGTGCTTGGTGACATCACCTGTGACTGCCCTGTGCCCTGGTGACATCATCTGTGCCCTGGTGACATCACGCGTGACTGCCCTGTGCATGGTGACATCACCTGTGACTGCCCTGTGCATGGTGACATCACCTGTGACTGCCCTGTGCCCTGGTGACATCATCTGTGACTGCCCTGTGCCCTGGTGACATCACCTGTGTCTGCCCTGTGCCCTGGTGACATCACCTGTGTCTGCCCTGTGCATGGTGACATCACGTGTGACTGCCCTGTGCCCTGGTGACATCATCTGTGACTGCCCTGTGCATGGTGACATCATCTGTGACTGCCCTGTGCATGGTGACATCACGTGTGACTGCCCTGTGCATGGTGACATCACGTGTGACTGCCCTGTGCATGGTGACATCCCCTGTGACTGTCCTGTGCATGGTGACATCACCTGTGACTATTACTGTTACTATTGGCGATCACATTAAGGTGCTGTACCGTCACGTGTCATGTAAGGGTGGAGCCCCTTATACCCGCCGGGGGCACGGTGTGTTTGGGTGAACCTACCCAGCACCAGGCTGGCAGCTATTAATAGTTTGCGGCACACAGGAGAAGCTGGTGAAAGTCTGATGCAATATCTTAATCATTTATCATAATTATTTCCTAATTATCTAATTAAAGAGAAGCCAGTTGCCCAGGTGGCATTACCAGGTGAGATTCCCACCCATCTATATGGTGCGTGACAGGTGAGGAACATCGTGTTTATCACCCAGACATACATTTATCATTTACTCATATGCACATGTCCATATGAGGGCCCACAAGAGGCTGCAGCCACTGAGACTCCACACAAGACGCTGCAGCCACTGAGACACCACACAAGACGTTGCAGCCACTGAGACACCACACAAGACGCTGCAGCCACTGAGACACCACACAAAACGCTGCAGCCACTGAGACACCACACAAGACGCTGCAGCCACTGAGACACCACACAAGACGCTGCAGCCACTGAGACACCACACAAGACGCTGCAGCCACTGAGACACCACACAAGATGCTGCAGCCACTGAGACACCACACAAGACGCTGCAGCCACTGAGACACCACACAAGACCCTGCAGCCACTGAGACACCACACAAGACGCTGCAGCCACTGAGACACCACACAAGACGCTGCAGCCACTGAGACACCACACAAGATGCTGCAGCCACTGAGACACCACACATGACGCTGCAGCCACTGAGACACCACACAAGACCCTGCAGCCACTAAGACACCACACAAGATACTGCAGCCACTGAGACACCACACAAGACGCTGCAGCCACTGAGACACCACACAAGACGCTGCAGCCACTAAGACACCACACAAGACGCTGCAGCCCAGGCAACCATAACATACAGCAACCACCACTAAGACATCACACAAGACGTTGCAGCCAATAAGACACCACACAGGACACTGCAGCCACTAAGACACCACACAGGACACTTCAGCCCTGGTGGGCTAATATTACATACAGTATGAAGACAGCAGGAAGCCACAGACTGAGAGTTATATAGTGGGAGGAGCAGGGTCCCCAGCAGCACAGAGTATATCAGGAGATGAGGAATGTGTCAGTGAGGACAGGGCTGCATGTGACAGGGGCAGTGACATGATGTGAGGAGGGGAATGGAGGCAGCAGGAAGCCACAGACTGATAGTTATATAGTGGGAGGAGCAGGGTCCCCAGCAGCACAGAGCATATCAGGAGATGAGTGATGTGTCATTGAGGACAGGGCTGCATGTGACAGGGGCAGTGACATGATGTGAGGAGGGGAATGGGGGCAGCAGGAAGCCACAGACTGAGGATTATATAGTGGGAGGAGCAGGGTCCCCAGCAGCACAGAGTATATCAGGAGATGAGGGATGTGTCAGTGAGGTCAGGGTTGCATGTGACAGGGGCAGTGACATGATGTGAGGAGGGGAATGGAGGCAGCAGGAAGCCACAGACTGAGAGTTATATAGTGAGTGGAGCAGGGTCCCCAGCAGCGCAGAGTATATCAGGAGATGAGTGATGTATCAGTGAGGACAGGGATGCATGTGACAGGGGCAGTGACATGATGTGAGGAGGGGAATGGGGGCAGCAGGAAGCCACAGACTGAGAGTTATATAGTGGGAGGAGCAGGGTCTCCAGCAGCACAGAGTATATAAGGAGACGAGTGATGTGTCAGTGAGGACAGGGCTGCATGTGACAGAGGCAGTGACATAATGTGAGGATGGGAATGGAGGCAGCAGGAAGCCACAGACTGAGAGTTATATAGTGGGAGGAGCAGGGTCCTCAGCAGCAGAGAGTATATCAGGAGATGAGTGATGTGTCAGTGAGGACAGGGCTGCATGTGACTGGGGGCAGTGACATGATGTGAGGAGGGGAATGGGGGCAGCAGGAAGCCACAGACTGAGAGTTATATAGTGGGAGGAGCAGGGTCCCCAGCAGCACAGAGTATATCAGGAGATGAGGGATGTGTCAGTGAGGACAGGGCTGCATGTGACAGAGGCAGTGACATAATGTGAGGATGGGAATGGAGGCAGCAGGAAGCCACAGACTGAGAGTTATATAGTGGGAGGAGCAGGGTCCTCAGCAGCACAGAGTATATCAGGAGATGAGGGTGCTGTCAGTGCTTTGTCTCTGTGTAATATGTTGGTTTGCCAATATAGGATATTAGTAGATAATAATGTGACTGTAGCCAGACTGTTCTATGTCCCAAGGCTGTTACCAAATGTTATTTTACAACTGTTATCTTTAAACCAAATCCAGGGAAGTGTGGCGGAGATGCCTCATTTCTCTCACAGCCTGTGATGGTGCAATCAATCTGTCTGCAGGAGGTAATTACTGACGGCTTTGTCACTTTCACACATCCATATGTATATTATCTAGCTCCTTATCTACAAGGTGTTTACCTGTAATGATGTGGCCTCAGGTACAGGTGATACAAGCAAAGAGTATGTGGGGGTCTAACCAGCTTACGTCTCATCCTCTCTGAGGCACAAGGGCTATTTACAAAGAGCAGGATTCTAGAGCCCAGCGTTCCCATCGTGTTTATTCCGGAGGCAGAGATATTACTGGCCGTTTTCTACTAATAAAATCATTGGCACAACCATAATCGGAATCACAGAACAATCCACACAATATCAGGTGACACCAAGTACAACACCCGTGTCTGGAAGTGTCGCATGGGGGACGGCGGCTGTCACGGCGTCATCTTCACACCTCATTCTGTGGCCAACTACACTGCAACCAGAACCTGATATTAGACTGGAGAGATATGATTGTTCTGCTTGGTGTCATTTATCTCTTTGGAACAACAAGGTCATTATTATTTCCCCACCCGGCAAACTTCTCTAGGAAATGGGTGGGATGTGGGAGATCCACTTACTCTGCCAGGGTGCAGTGGACTGCTCAAAAAATCTGGAGTTTCCCGCAACTAGGATTTGCCTTCATCGGCCCCTGCATCTACCACTACTAAAATGTCCATTATATAAAACACGTCACAGGGAATGGGGACCAAGGGCGTAACTACCATAGGTGCAAGGGGTGCAGCTGCTATGGGGCCCAGAGCTGAGAGGGGCCACCTTCCCTGTCACAGTTACATGTGTTATATACAGGGTGTAGCTACCATAGGTGCAGGGTGTGCAGCTGCTATGGGGCCCAGAGCTGAAGGGGCCACCTTCCCTGTCACAGTCACATGTGTTATATACAGGGGTGTAGCTACCATAGGTGCAGGGGGTGCAGCTGCTATGGGCCCAGAGCTGAGAGGGGCCACCTTCCCTGTCACAGTCACATGTGTTATATACAGGGGTGTAACTACCATAGGTGCAGGGAGTGCAGCTGCTATGGGGCCAGAGCAGAGAGGGGCCACCTTCCCTGTCACAGTTACATGTGTTATATACAGGGTGTAGCTACCATAGGTGCAGGGGGTGCAGCTGCTATGGGGCCAGAGCAGAGAGGGGCCACCTTCCCTGTCACAGTTACATGTGTTATATACAGGGGTGTAGCTACCATAGGTGAAGGGAGTGACGCTGCTATGGGGCCCAGTGCTGAGAGGGGCCACCTTCCCTGTCACAGTTACATGTGTTATATACAGGGGTGTAACTACCATAGGTGCAGGGAGTGCAGCTGCTATGGGGCCCAGAGCTGGGAGGGGCCACCTTCCCTGTCACAGTTACATGTGTTATATACCTGGTGTAACTACCATAGGTGCAGGGAGTGCAGCTGCTATGGGGCCAGAGCTGAGAGGAGCCACCTTCCCTGTCACAGTTACATGTGTTATATACAGGGGTGTAACTACCATAGGTGCAGGGGGTGCAGCTGCTATGGGACCAGAGCTGAGAGGGGCCACCTTCCCTGTCACAGTTACATGTGTTATATACAGGGTGTAGCTACCATAGGTGCAGGGAGTTCAGTTGCTATGGGACCAGAGCTGAGAGGGGCCACCTTCCCTGTCACAGTTACATGTGTTATATACAGAGGTGTAACTACCATAGGTGCAGGGGGTGCAGCTGCTATGGGGCCCAGAGCTGAGAGGGGCCACCTTCCTTGTCACAGTTACATGTGTTATATATAGGGGTGTAGCTACCATAGGTGCAGGGGGTGCAGCTGCTATGGGGCCCAGAGCTGAGAGGGACCACCTTCCCTGTCACAGTTACATGTGTTATATACAGGGGTGTAGCTACCATAGGTGCAGGGAGTGCAGCTGCTATGGGGCCCAGAGCTGAGAGGGGCCACCTTCCCTGTCACAGTTACATGTGTTATATACAGGGTGTAGCTGCCATAGGTGCAGGGGGTGCAGCTGTTATGGGGCCCAGAGCTGAGAGGGGCTACCTTCCCTGTCACAGTTACATGTGTTATATACAGGGTGTATCTACCATAGGTGCAATGGGTGCAGCTGCTATGGGGCCCAGAGCTGAGAGGGGCCACCTTTCCTGTCACAGTTACATGTGTTATATACAGGGTGTAACTACCATAGGTGAAGGGAGTGATGCTGCTATGGGGCCCAGAGCTGAGAGGGGCCACCTTCCCTGTCACAGTTACATGTGTTATATACAGGGTGTAGCTGCCATAGGTGCAGGGGGTGCAGCTGTTATGGGGCCCAGAGCTGAGAGGGGCTACCTTCCCTGTCACAGTTACATGTGTTATATACAGGGTGTATCTACCATAGGTGCAATGGGTGCAGCTGCTATGGGGCCCAGAGCTGAGAGGGGCCACCTTCCCTGTCACAGTTACATGTGTTATATACAGGGTGTAACTACCATAGGTGAAGGGAGTGACGCTGCTATGGGGCCCAGAGCTGAGAGGGGCCACCTTCCCTGTCACAGTTACATGTGTTATATACAGGGTGTAGCTACCATAGGTGCAGGGTGTGCAGCTGCTATGGGGCCCAGAGCTGAAAGGGCCACCTTCCCTGTCACAGTTACATGTGTTATATACAGGGTTTAGCTACCATAGGTGCAGGGGGTGCAGCTGCTATGGGGCCCAGAGCTGAGAGGGGTCACCTTCCCTGTCACAGTTACATGTGTTATATACAGGGGTGTAGCTACCATAGGTGCAGCTGCTATGGGCCCCGAGCTGAGAGGGGCCACCTTCCCTGTCACAGTTACATGTGTTATATACAGGGTGTAGTTACCATAGGTGCAGGGAGTGCAGCTGCTATGGGGCTCAGAGCTGAAAGGGGGTCACCTTCCCTGTCACAGTTACATGTGTTATATACAGGGGTGTAACTACCATAGGTGCAGGGAGTGACGCTGCTATGGGGCCCAGAGCTGAGAGGGGCCACCTTCCCTGTCACAGTTACATGTGTTATATACAGGGTGTAGCTACCATAGGTGCAGGGTGTGCAGCTGCTATGGGGCCCAGAGCTGAGAGGGGCCACCTTCTCTGTCACAGTTACATGTGTTATATACAGGGTTTAGCTACCATAGGTGCAGGGAGTGCAGCTGCTATGGGGCCCAGAGCTGAAGGGGCCCACCTCTACTGTCTAAGTAATATATTTTACATACATTTATCACAAATTTGATATCAAATCACAACAGCCAAAATCCCGAATGGGTCAAAATACCGACATATAGAATGTACAACAGTCAACAGTCAACATGACTTTCGGTCGACAGGTCGCGAGGTCGACATGGGGTTTTCAGTTTTTTTACCCGAATGTCGACACAGTCAACATGGACACAGTTGGAAGTGAACTGCAGCCCCTCGCTGCGCTCGGCACACTATTTTATTCTCCCACCACGCCCTAGTGGATGGTAGGGCAGGAAATACCGCCTGTCGGCACATGTCGGGTCAAAAAACTGAAAAAAAAAACCATGTCGACCTCGCGACCTGTCGACCAAAAGTCATGTTGACTGTTTCACCTGTACATTCTATATGCCGGTATTTTGACCTTGTCGGGATTTTGATTGTTGGGATTTTGACCATCCCTTTATCACCATCACTTGCTAAATAGGGGGCCCTTACAAACTTTTGCTATGGGGTCTACGAATATCTAGTTACGCCCCTGATGGGGACACTACCTAATCTGCCCCACTGGATACTCACACCTAAACGGGTACCTCATTCCTCACAGCCCCACCCTCTCCTCACAGCCCCACCCTCTCCTCACAGCCCCACCCTTTCCTCGCAGCCCCACCCCCTCCCCACTGCCGGTATCCAGGCAGGTGTCATTACATCACGTCAGGATTAAATGCTCTGTAGTGAGTCTCTCAGGAGATTATCACCAGCAACAGACTTCTTCACTTCCAGGCACTTGAACGTGAGATTAATGCTGCGGTCACCAGCAAGATTACATTGCTTACAATTATTAAACCATTTAATATATCAATATTTATTCATTCATCTCTGTAAAAACATTGTTCTGCCTGAGGCCTCCGCGGCACCCCTGCTATGTGGTACATCACCATCTCTGTTTATATATGGGACAGCGGAAATTGGGACATCAGGGGAATGGGGCTGCGATCAGCAACAGTGAAATATCACCCCATACAAGTCCGCAAATGGATCACTGATCGCCAGACAGTTACAAATCCATCTGCAAGCCCTCCCCATGTAATGATTCCCCAGTGTGTGCGTAGCCCAGGACTTACTCAGCGGCTGTGATTTAGGCCCTTATTCTGATCGGTGCGGATATTCCCGCTTGCGTACGGGCCGCCGATGTTTATCGTCTGCGCATGTGCAGAGGTCACTCTGCGCATGTGCAGGCGATTTCGCCGCATGGATTCTTTATACGCCGCACAGGGGGCGTAGAGGGGCGTGAGGGGCTACTTAGCCTCATTACCCTATGCATACGCCCCGCGTTTCATGGGCGTTCCCATGCAAACGCGGGGCGTATGCATGGTAATGAGGCCGTGACGCGTGGGTACGGGGCGGGCATCTGACATCGCCGGATGTCAGCTGCCCGCCCCCATACAAGATTTCACACGGACAAGTGTCCGTGTGGTCTTGTGTTGCGGGACCTGGTGGAGCGTGCGGCCCTGCATTCGATGTTCAGCGACCATCGAATGCAGGGGCTGCTCCCACCATGGAGGAGGCGTATCCCCGTCCACATTCATGCGGACCGCCACATATCCGCGTACGGACGGAGGTGGCGATCCGTATGGAAGGCGGGGATTCGCCAAGACGGACATCACCGCATATTTCTGATCGGGCCGCACCGATCAGAATAAGGGCCAGAATCAGGCTGATCGGGGGCGGAGCTGACATCACATGACTTCCCCTCACACACCTGGCCACGCCTGCGTATTCCCTGACACTCCCAGATAATAGCTGCTCACCATGTAATGATTCCCCAGTGTGTGCAGTGTGTGCATAGCCCAGGACTTACTCAGCGGCTGTGATAGAATCAGGCTGATCGGGGGCGGAGCTGACATCACATGACTTCCCCTCACACACCTGGCCACGCCTGCGTATTCCCTGACACTCCCAGATAACAGCCGCTCACCATATAATGATTCCCCAGTGTGTGCAGTGTGTGCATAGCCCAGGACTTACTCAGCGGCTGTGATAGAATTAGGCTGATCGGGGGCGGAGCTGACATCACATGACTTCCCCTCACACACCTGGCCACGCCTGCGTATTCCCTGACACTCCCAGATAACAGCTGCTCACCATGTAATGATTCCCCAGTGTGTGCAGTGTGTGCGTAGCCCAGGACTTACTCAGCGGCTGTGATAGAATCAGGCTGATCGGGGGAGGAGCTGATGTCACATGACTTTCCCTCACACACCTGGCCACGCCTGCGTATTACCTGACACTCCCAGATAACAGCCGCTCACCATGTAATGATTCCCCAGTGTGTGCAGTGTGTGCATAGCCCAGGACTTACTCAGCGGCTGTGATAGAATCAGGCTGATCGGGGGAGGAGCTGATGTCACATGACTTCCCCTCACACACCTGGCCACGCCTGCGTATTACCTGACACTCCCAGATAACAGCCGCTCACCATGTAATGATTCCCCAGTGTGTGCTGTGTGTGCGTAGCCCAGGACTTACTCAGCAGCTGTGATAGAATCAGGCTGATTGGGGGCGGAGCTGATGTCACATGACTTCCCCTCATACACCTGGCCACGCCTGCGTATTACCTGACACTCCCAGATAACAGCCGCTCACCATGTAATGATTCCGCAGTGTGTGCATAGCCCAGGACTTACTCAGCGGCTGCAATAGAATCAGTCTGACTGGGGGCGGAGCTGATGTCACATGACTTCCCCTCATACACCTTGCCATGCATGCATTATCCCTGACACTCCCAGATAACAGCCGCTGATTTTTGTCACCGTACGCATGCACGGTTTAATCATTGATAAATTATGAAAATTTGCACAGCAGCGATCAGGTGTGAACAGGGGAGGATCGAGCTCAAAATTCAAATTCATACCCACTGCCACCAACTCAGGGCCGGATTAAGGGGAGGGGGGGGGGCACAGGGGGTCAGTACCCCTGGGCCCCCTCTATCTAGGGCCCCCCCTGTGGTTGACATGTATTTTTGATAAAAAAAATATATTTATATTTTTTTTTTAGCTAAAGGTTTTGTGCATGGCAGTGGGGTAGTGCTGCGGCGTCACCTATCTGCCAATGTGACCATTATTAATAGTGCTGAGCATTGGGAGCCAAGGCATGCTGACTGCACAAGTGTGCAGTGCATTACTGGGAGTTGACAAGTTCCCATGAGACTAGGAGGTCAGAGGCTGAGAGACTTGTGCTGAGCTTTGATTGGTGGAGCTCACCACATGCTTCTCAGGCCCATGGAGGACCGCAGCAGTAGGGGCCTCGTCATGGGAGAGTTTTTAATCAGAGGCAGTGCTGAGCCTGTGAGGTCTCCTATAGAACGTCATCCTGGTACAGCAAACAGCAGCGGTTACCATGGCCCTTATTCTGATATATCCGCGTGCGTTCGGCCCGCCGATGTTTTGTGTCTGCGCATGTGCAGAGGCGTCTCTGCGCATGTGCGAGCGGGGCGTACGGCCAAATCCCGCATGATATGTGAACACTCCGAACAGGGGGTGGAGAGGGGCGTGAAGGGCTATTTGGGCTCATTACCATATGCATACGCCCCGCGTTTCATGGGCTTTCCCATGCAAACGCTGGGCGTACGTATGGTAATGCGGCCGTGACGCACGTGTAGGGGGCGGACATATGACATCGCCGGATGTCAGCTGCCCGCCCAGATCCCGGCTTTTGCACGGAAAAATGTCCGTGTGGTCTGAGGTTGCGGGAGCTGGTGGAGCACTCAGTCCTGCATTCGATGGTCTGCGACCATCGAATGATGGGGGAGGTTCCCTGAGATGGAGGAGCCGTAAAAAATACACATGCGGTCCGTTTGGCCAGCTTCTTACCGCGTACGGACGGAGTTGGCGATCCGTATGGAAGGCGGGGTTTCGCATGCACGGTCCTGGCCGCATAATCGGATCCGGCCGCACCGATCAGAATAAGGGCCCATGTGACATACAGACCACAGGTATATACCGACACCAGCTATTCTTTCTTATCTTCTTCTTTCTTTTCTGTTCTTTTTTTCTCTTTTTCTGAGATAATCATCTTACTAACAGCAACATCAATACAGTCCCCATGGACCCCCATACACAAAACAGGCCTAACAATTATGTTTGATTGCACACTCCATAATAATATGGAGTGTGCATCTGCACCACATGTTTTTCTTTGCAGAACTACAAGTACCAGCATGATAGCACCTCATGTAAATCGGGTGTGCATTCTAAGATCCCCCCATAAGCTAACATTGTGTACACCTGTACACCTGAAGGTTGGGACTCCTTCAACTTGGGCACCCCGCCCACCTGATCTGAACATTAATTCACCAGTTTGGTCCCTGGTAGCCACAGACAGCAAACTGAGGGCACAATGAAGGTAAGACCTAAAAATTTACACTAATTGCTAATCTTGGGGATGGATTTGGGGCGCGGCTCCCCTCGGGTTGGTGTAACCGAGTTGCTTTCGGGGTGGCACACCCTAACATTTATTTAGCACTATTTATTTTCACTAATATAATACTTCCGGTACTCTTTACTTAGAAGGGCGCCCATCTCGGCCATCTCGGGCATTGAATGCACTAAAAAATCAGGTGCGATGCGACAGACGAGATGCCCGAGATTTCCCATAGGGAACAATGTTAAATGTCTCAATTGACCCGATTTTCCTGTTCAATGCCTCAATTGACCCAATTTTTCCATAGGAAACAATGTTAAATGGGCCACAGAGGCCAAATAGGCACCCTGAAGTGAATAATGGCCACCCGAATTGTTAACGCCACCCCACGATCAACGTCAACCCGAAGCGTGGCGAGCGGCGGCGGTACGCGTCCTACGACCTTTTCATACCCCCACTATCCACGTCGGCGTGGAGTTGAGAATAGAAAGTGTGGCGAGCGTAGCGAGCCACCGAGCCCGAAGCGTGGCGAGCGCAGCGAGCCCCGCGAGGGGACGCGGATACCTTCACAGGTATCCGCGTCCCCTCGCGGGCTTCACAGCTGTCCGCGTACCCTCGCGGGGCTCGCTGCGCTCGCCACGCTTTGGGCTCGGTGGCTCGCTGCGCTCGCCACACTTTCTATTCTCAACTCCACGCCGACGTGGATAGTGGGGGTATGAAAAGGTCGTAGGACGCATACCGCCGGCGCTCGCCACGCATCGGGTTGACGTTGATCGTGGGGTGGCGTTAACAATTCGGGTGGCCATTATACACTTCAGGGTGCCTATTTGGCCTCTGGGGCCATTTAACATTGTTTCCTATGGAAAAATCGGGTCAATTGAGGCATTGAACAGGAAAATTGGGTCAATTGAGACATTTAACATTTTCCCTATGGGAAATCTCGGGCATCTCGTCGGTTGATCGCACCCGATTTTTTAGTGCATTCAATGCCCGAGATGCCCGAGATTTTTTACTAACGATGCCCACGATCAAAATCGTGGGCGCTCTTCTAAGTAAAGAGTACCATACTTCCTAGCACTACACTTTTTAACCTCTAGCTCCTGCTTCTTTCCTATTAACACACTTTTATAGCCTAGTTTTTCACTTGTGTGCTGCCCTGGGGTGACTGGCTTATGCCGGCCTTTTTGGGGTTCCGCGCCCCAGATTCAAACTTAGTATTAGGGACCCACCATAAATGAGGCCACCGTGAAGCTGGTTGGTGGGCAAATATTTCTTTGCCAATGAATATACCAAGAACCTCTGTTATTGATCGCACCCCGTCCCGGGGCGGCTTCCTTGTAGGTCTCTGGGTGCTGCCACAGTAGGACCTCAGGATTGCTGGCTCATCTCCACATCTATCTGTTATCCTTGCTGACTTTCCCTTGATAAAGATCCTGGATTAGGATCGAAACATTGGGACAGTGTTATACTGACAGCTTCACTTGTATGTTTAAAAACCTTTTTTCTTTTTTGCTGTTTTTTATATATAGATATAGTTTTTTTAAGTACTGTGTGCGTCGCACGCCATGTTTCAGCTGCGCTCGGCACACGTTACGATTCACAATCGCAGTCCACGTGGATGGTAAAGTCTGAAAAAGTTAAGAAAATCCCCAAAAACTCATGTCAACCTTTTCACGTGTCGTATATTGCCACGTCGACCTTTGGCCACATCGATCATATCTTGTCAACCTGTCGGCCTTAAAACATTGTCGACCTATCTTTCTGATACCAGACATCAGATGTTACAGGTTGGGATGTCAATCCTGGGGCATTCTTTCAATCCCGGGAAACGGGATTGAAAAATGCTTAATCCTGGGATTCCCAGGATCCCGGGATTGGCATCCCTTAAAGAAAACCGCCCCCTCTCCCCCACATTGCCTTACTTTACTGGCAGGCAGCAGCGGAATTGAGGTAGGCTGCTGGTGTGATACCGGAGGGGGGCGATTGTGTCACTGTGTGCAGCCAGGAGAAGTCGGGTAGCAAGCGGGTTCAGCGCTGTGGCCTGCCCGGCAGTGAGTGGCAGTGGCTGGAGCTCTCCTGGCCGCACACAGGGTCATGCTGTGCATGCAGCACGCAGGGTTGGGAACAGCAAGGCAGCGTCTGTGCAGGTGCTCAGACGCTGCCCGGCATAATCCCAAAATCCCAGATAGTCCAATCCTGGGATTGAAATCCCGGACATTTTGGGGCCAAATCCCAGGATCCCGCCAATCCCAGGATTGGCCACTCTAGTTACAGGGAGGTTCTTTCACCATATAAAATATTTTATATTATACAAACTACATATCCGAATAAGAAAACTGAGAATTCTATAAGAGCATTTGGCAGTCTAACCATACAAGGTCAGGACAGCACATTCAGAACATTGTCTTACGTTAAAATGTTTCAACATTGTAAAAAGGCTTCATCATGAAGTTAGTGGATGTAAATCTATTGTACAACAGTCACCAATTATGTAGCAAATGGGCAGCAGCTCATTGTGATTGGATAAAATGGTTTCCCATAGCAACATCCCATCTCAACAGAAGTCCAATCTTAGTAAATTTACCCAAGAGTATCCCATTGCATGTGCACATATGATGCCGTATGATGCTTAGTGACACCCTGGAATCCTATAGATAAAGGGACAGGCGAGAGGGCGGTAATGAGTAACGAGTATGACTGATCAGGTGTACATCAGTACGTGACAGGTACAATTAGCTGCAGCCGTTCCTACCGGCGTGTCTCTAGTATAAATAACTATGACAGGGACACCCACAGAACCCGCTCCCTGTATATAAACTTCCACCGTCATCTCCCCAATAATGGGAAGATTGTTCCTCTGCGTGGGGACAGGGCGGCAGATTAGCATAAATTACAGCAAATTGGGCGAAGAGGAAACAAGTTGCTGCAGATTATTTATAACACAGACGGCGCGGCCTCATTTACTCTCATTATCGCTGCTCTTTAAATCTGGTTCAACAATGACGCCCCAAACAAACATTTATATTAGATGGGATCATGTACATTGTGCACAGTGATACGATGCTATATACAGGGCATGCCCACCCATATAATGTCATCAGATGGTGTTGCAATGGACAGCCATATGTGCCTGGTATCCCGGCGGGGGGGGGGGGGGGGGGTGTTTCGCTCTGCTTACACTGTGCCAGTGCTGTTAGGCCATGAGTCATAGATGGTTTGCCACCAATCGCACATGGTTCGGTCATCCATGTTTGAGGTCTTTCTCTGCCATTGATACGATGGGGCACACCGTGCTTAGACATACCAGCTGCACTGCGTATTCAGTGACACCCCCAGAAAATGCCGGGTGTACAACACGGTAATGCATGTGACGTGTACCTGGCCTAGCGCAAGCTGCGGCTGCAGACCGGAACCAGTTCAGATCGCAGCTAGAACCCTCCGTTGGTTGTTTGTATATTACCGCTTTCAATATAAAATACTTCTACTTACATACAAAGCCATCACTCTGACTACACCGACTTATATCTCTTCATTTATCTCACATAATATATCCCCACCCGACGTCTCCGCTCTGCACAAGATCTGCGTCTCTCATCACCCGACCTCTCCGCTCTGGACAAGATCTGCGTCTCTCGTCACCCGACCTCTCTGCTCTGCACAAGATCTGCGCCTCTCATCACCCGACCTCTCCGCTTTGCACAAGATCTGCGTCTCTCATCACCCGACGTCTCCGCTCTGCACAAGATCTGCGTCTCTCATCACCCGACCTCTCCGCTCTGCACAAGATCTGCGTCTCTCATCACCCGACCTCTCCGCTCTGGACAAGATCTGCGTCACTCGTCACCCGACCTCTCCGCTCTGCACAAGATCTGCGTCTCTCATCACCCGACCTCTCCGCTCTGGACAAGATCTGCGTCTCTCGTCACCCGACCTCTCTGCTCTGCACAAGATCTGCGCCTCTCATCAACCGACCTCTCCGCTCTGCACAAGATCTGCATCTCTCCTCACCCGACCTCTCCGCTCTGCACAAGATCTGCGTCTCTCGTCACCCGACCTCTCCGCTCTTCACAAGATCTGCATCTCTCATCACCCGACCTCTCCGCTTTGCACAAGATCTGCGTCTCTCATCACCCGACGTCTCCGCTCTGCACAAGATCTGCGTCTCTCATCACCCGACCTCTCCGCTCTGCACAAGATCTGCATCTCTCATCACCCGACCTCTCCGCTCTACACAAGATCCGGGTCTCTCATCACCCGACCTCTCCGCTCTGCACAAGATCTGCGCCTCTCATCACCTGACCTCTCTGCTCTGCACAAGATCTGCGTCTCTCTTCACCCGACGTCTCCGCTCTGCACAAGATCTGCGTCTCTCATCACCCGACGTCTCCGCTCTGCACAAGATCTGCGTCTCTCATCACCCGACCTCTCCGCTCTGCACAAGATCTGCGTCTCTCATCACCCGACCTCTCCGCTCTGCACAAGATCCGCGTCTCTCATCACCTGACCTCTCCGCTCTGCACAAGATCTGCGTCTCTCGTCACCCGACCTCTCTGCTCTGCACAAGATCTGCGTCTCTCATCCACGCTCATTACTCGCTCCAGTTTGCAGGATTTTTGTCAGGCAGCACCCACCCTATGGAATGCCCTTCCACACACTAAGACTCTCCTCTAGCCTCCAAACTTTCAAACGTTCCCTGAAAACTCACCTCTTGAGGCAAGCCTATCATATTCAGGACCCCCACAAACTCTGCACCCAGCCCTGCCCGTGTGACAGCACTATATGAGCTATATGCGCTATAACCGATTGCACGATCATCGATTAATGTCCTCATGGACCTGGAGATGAAAATGTTCCAGGCCGGATTAAGCCTTCGGGGGGCCCCCTTGCACTTGTCATTACTGGCCGCAAACTGCATTGGAGAATATTACACTGTCAAAACACAAAGTAGAGGCAGTATAAACTTGGTCAATGGGTAACTGCAGGTGGGGGGATTAATACAAATACATATAAGTGTGTGTGTGTGTGTGTGTGTGTATATGTGTGTATATATATATATATATATACCACATGGAAAGCCTGTGTTTGTCCCTCTGTACCTTACTCTGTAGGAGCCCTGATAGGCTCAGCACACTGCCACTGATTAAAAACCCTCCCATGATGAGGCTGCTGCTGCTGCTGTCCTCCATGGGCCTAAGAATCATATGATGAGCTCCATCAAGCAGAGCTCAGCAGAAGCCTCTCAGCCTCTGACCTCTTGTGCAAAGTCTCATGGGACTTAGGGGGTTATTCTGGTTCACTCCTTCTGGCAAATTCCTTCTTAGATGGACAAAACCATGTGCACTGCAGGGGGGCAGATGTAACATGTGCAGAGAGAATTAGATTTGGGTGAGTTATTTTGTTTCTGTGCAGGGTAAATACTGACTGCTTTATTTTTACACTGCAATATAGATCTCACTTTGAAGTACAACCCCACCCAAATCTAATGATCTCTGCACAAGTTACATCTGCCCCACCTGCAGTGCACATGATTTTGTCCTTTTGAAAAGGAATTTGCCAGAAGGAGTGAACCAGAATAACCCCCTTAGTCAGCTCCCAGTAATGCACTGCAGGTGGGGCAGTCAGTGTGCCTCCGCTCCCAGTAATGCACTGCAGGTGGGGCAGTCAGTGTGCCTCCGCTCCCAGTAATGCACTGCAGGTGGGGCAGTCAGTGTGCCTCCGCTCCCAGTAATGCACTGCAGGTGGGGCAGTCAGTGTGCCTCAGCTCCCAGTAATGCACTGCAGGTGGGGCAGTCAGCGTGCCTCCGCTTCCAGTAATGCACTGCAGGTGGGGCAGTCAGTGTGCCTCCGCTCCCAGTAATGCACTGCAGGTGGGGCAGTCAGTGTGCCTCCGCTCCCAGTAATGCACTGCAGGTGGGGCAGTCAGTGTGCCTCAGCTCCCAGTAATGCACTGCAGGTGGAGCAGTCAGTGTGCCTCCGCTCCCAGTAATGCACTGCAGGTGGGGCAGTCAGTGTGCCTCCGCTCCCAGTAATGCACTGCAGGTGGGGCAGTCAGTGTGCCTCAGCTCCCAGTAATGCACTGCAGGTGGGGCAGTCAGTGTGCCTCCGCTCCCAATGCTCAGCACCATTAATCATTGTTACATTGGCAGATAGGTGAAGCTGCAGCACTACCCCCCAAAAAAAAAACCTTAAGCTGAAAAAAAAAACATGCCAACCACAGGGGGCCCCTAGATAGAGGGGGGCCCAGGGGTACTGACAGCCCTGTACCCCCCCCCCCTTTCCGTATTCCAGCCCTGGTTCCAGCTATGAGATGTGGAGGAGGTGAGGCCAATGCCATGTAGGACGGGTACACAACATGTGTAAGACTGGAATGTGATACTTATGATTTACAGCCGACCACTATAGCTTGACATGGCTTAGGTTGACACCTGAAATAGGTTGACATGCCTAAGGTCGACATGAATGGAAGGTTGACACAAGTATTAGGTCGACAGTCAAAAGTCGACAGGCGGTATTTCATGCCCTGCCACCCACTCGGGCATGGAGGTGCAATATAACTGTGCTGAGCGTAGCGAGGCATCGTGCCTGAAGCCTGGGGAGCGCAGCCAGCTATGGGAGGGGACGCGGTACTCAATACGTGTCCATGTCACCTGTGTCGATATTCAGGACAAAACAAAAGGTGAGAAACCCATGTCGACCTTTTGATTGTTGATCTAATGCTGTGTTGACCTTGGGCATGTCGACCTATTTCAGGTGTGATGCTAAGCCACGTCGACCTTTAGTGGTGGACGCAATTACCCATATCCGTCTGTCTGGTGATTATCACGCTGTCGCGATGGTGGGCCTATTTCTACGTGGAGACCTGGAGCTGCCACTCCATCTCCCCCAGTGCTGATCTGGCCCTGGCGGTGATTGGGGCCCATCTCCCGCCTCAGCCGCGAGCACAGGAAGAATCTGAGGGTGTTTACTCTCTGTCCGGGAGATGGGATCCTGCAATCCGACTGCCACTGATTGGGCCTCTCTGTTATCACACGGAGCGCAGTGTCTGACAGCAGAGGACAATGAGGCCTATTCAATGAGCCGTCCACCCCTCCCGAGACCCAGCCTAGCCGGGTAAATCATTCAGAGGACATGATGGTACAACCCAATTCATTAAGTCTGGGCAGCAGATAAATTAAACCCTTTGTTCTCCGTAAACTTCACTGTCCGGAGAACAGACACCGCCACTGACTGGCCAAAGCCAAGGACACGTTGTCGCCCCCCACCCCATTGGAGGGCTCCCACCCTGCAGGAGGCTTCATTAGCCGAAAACATTCAGCCAGTAATTTATTGCGTTCTGTACAACAGGTAATGAAAGCCTCACCCATATCTCACCTGTCCTGCGTACAGCAAGGCGCACACCTGCACATCCATGGGACAGTGTTCTCTACATATTTATTACACGCACCATTATCGTTTCTAGGATGTTGGTTTGCATCACATGCGTCAGTACTGCCGTCATCTGTAGTCATATAACTATGCCACCCTCACGCACAGCGAGTCTCCAGAAGTACTTCCATTGTATGGGTATACATGATAGCATTGTACGCTCTGCAGCACGTGTTACATTCTGCCTCCTGTAATGGTAAATAGTGAGGACTTAACGCACAGGTGCCTACCCTCCCGCATCCTGCAGAAGGCTCATATTTTGGCCATAAATCTCCTGCTGTCCACCATTGTACTTCTAATCTCCCAGATTCTTCAAGAGGCGCCACTAAGGAGTTATTTGTAAGGACAGGTAATTGCTGTAGCTGCACTGGAACTCATGCTAGCGAAGATTGATAACATCCGAGATGAAATGGTATGCTCTTCCACAACCTCTAACCCTCTTTCTTCCACACCTGAACCCTCTGGCACTTTCTCTTCGTTTGAGCCCACAAATGAAAAGGAAGTATCCGCACTCTTCTTATCCTCCTACTCTACTACCTCTCCTCTTGATCCAATACCTGCACAAGTCCTTAAAAATCTATATCCTGTGCTTATTCCAACCTTAACTAAAATCTGCAATCTCTCTCTCACTACTGGTACTTTTCCTTCTCTGCCCAAACATGCAGTGACTACTCCCATTCTGAAAAAAAACACAAATCTGACCCTAACTCTCTCTCTCTAACTATCGTCCTATCTCTCAGCTCCCATGCCTCTCCAAGCTACTGGAGAGACTTGTCTACTCTCGCCTCACACACTTTCTTAACTCTCACACCCTATTAGATCCGCTTCAGTCAGGATTTCGCTCTCAACACTCCACTGAGACAGCACTGACTAAAGTGGTGAATGATCTGGTAACTGCTAAGTCTAAAGCCCATTACTCACTACTTATTCTTCTAGATCTTTCTGCTGCGTTTGACAATCTGGATCACACTCTTCTCCTACAAACACTACACTCCCTTGGTCTTAATGATACAGCCCTTTCCTGGTTCCCATCTTACCTATCTGATCGCTCTTTCAGTGTTCGCTTCTCTAACTCTACTTCCTCTTCATTACCTCTGTCAGTCGGAGTTCCGCAAGGTTCAGTCTTAGGTCCTCTGCTTTTCACAATCTATACCTCCTCTCTTGGCAAACTAATCAGCTCCTTCGGATTTCAGTATCACTTATATGCGGATGATACTGAAATCTATCTATCAACCCCAGAGTTGTCACCAGTGGTTTTGGGCAGAGTCTCTGAATGTCTCTCTGCCATCTCATCTTGGATGTCTTCTCGCCAACTCAAACTCAATATTTCCAAAATGGAATTACTTATATTCCCACCATCCAAGAACAGTTACAATCCTGATATCTCCATAACTGTTGACAACTCGACAATCTACCCTACCCCACAAGCTCGTTGCCTAGGGGTCATCCTCGACTCTGAACTGTCCTTTCTTCCCCACATTCACTCTGTCTCCAAATCATGTTACATGCATCTAAAATCATATCCAAAATACGACCCTATCTCACACAAGACACTACCAAATCTCTTATCCATGCACTCATATCCCGCATTGATTATTGCAATAGTCTCCTAACTGGTCTTCCCAAGAACAGACTCTCACCACTACAATCCATTCTAAATGCTGCTGCTAGGCTGATCTTCCTTGCAAGACGCTCATCGTCTGCTGATCCGCTCTGCCAGTCCCTCCCATTGGTTGCCTGTATATTACCGTATTCAGTATAAAACACTTCTACTCGCATATAAAGCTATTAACCATACTGCACCAGCTTATATCTCTCTAATTACCACACAATATCTCCCATCCCGACCACTCCGCTCTGCACAAGATCTGCGTCTCTCTTCTGCACAGATCACTAGCTCCCATTCACTATTACAGGACTTTCACCTGGCTGCTCCCATCCTATGGAATGTCCTTCCATGCACAATTAGACTCTCCGCTAGCCTCCAAACTTTCAAGCGTTCCCTGAAAACTCACCTCTTCAGGCAAGCCTATCATATTTATATACCACACACATAACCCTCTGAGGCACTTATGTATTATATAGCTTCCCTTCTGGACTTGTAACTTGGGGGTTTATTCTAGTTCATTCTTTCTGACAAAATCCTTCTTAGATGGACAAAACCATGTGCACTGCAGGGGGGCAGATGTAACATGTGCAGATAGAATTATGCGGGGTACACACCAGGACGACCCGCTCACGATGCACATCGTGAGCGGGTCGTCAGTGTCTCGTCCGACCCGCTCACGATGACGCGGGGGGGCACGACCCGCTCACGATGTGCACCGTGAGCGGGTCCGATCCGATGGCGACCCGCACCCGGCTGTATGGTCGTCATTGAGATCCTACCTGCAGCAGGTAGGATCTCAATAACGACCGACCCGCGGGGCCGCGCATCGGATCGGTATCGGTCCACAGCAGGTCAGAAAAGGGCCCAATCACCACACAATCTACATCCAATTGGTCGGAATTGGATCTAGATTGAGGGGATCGGGCCCTAGTCGTCCTGGTGTGTACCCAGCATTAGATTTGGGTGAGTTATTTTGTTTCTGTGCAGGGAAAATACTGACTGCTTTATTTTACACTGCAATATAGATCTCACTTTGAAGAAAAACCCCACCCAAATCTAATTATCTCTGCACAAGTAACACCTGCCCCACCCACAGTGCACATGAAAGAATGAACTAGAATAACCCCCTTGGTGCTATGCTATTACTGGTGCCTGTCCTTGTGTTTCCCTCCTATATCCCTTTAGATTGTAAGCTTGCAGCAGGGCCCTCCTACCTCCAAGTCTGTCTGTTGTTACCAGTTTGTTTTATCACTCTCTACTATTGTAAAGTGCAACGGAATCTGCTGCGCTATATAAGACACTATAACGGAATGTGCTGCGCTATATAAGACGCTGTAACGGAATCTGCTCTATATAAGACGCTGTAACGGAATCTGCTCTATATAAGACACTGTAACGGAATCTGCTGTGCTATATAAGACGCTGTAACGGAATCTGCTCTATATAAGACGCTGTAACGGAATCTGCTGCGCTATATAAGACACTGTAACGGAATCTGCTGCGCTATTTAAGACACTGTAACGGAATCTGCTGCGCTATATAAGACGCTGTAACGGAATCTGCTGCGCTATATAAGACACTGTAACGGAATCTGCTGCGCTATATAAGACGCTGTAACGGAATCTGCTGCGCTATATAAGACGCTGTAACAGAATCTGCTGCGCTATATAAGACACTGTAACGGAATCTGATGCACTATATAAGACACTGTAACGGAATCTGCTGCGCTATATAAGACGCTGTAACGGAATCTGCTGCACCATATAAGATGCTGTAACAGAATCTGCTGCGCTATATAAGACGCTGTAACAGAATCTGCTGCACTATATAAGACACTGTAACGGAATCTGCTGCGCTATATAAGACGCTGTAACGGAATCTGCTGCGCTATATAAGACGCTGTAACGGAATCTGCTGCGCTATATAAGACGCTGTAACGGAATCTGCTGCGCTATATAAGACGCTGTAACGGAATCTGCTGCGCTATATAAGACGCTGTAACGGAATCTGCTGCGCTATATAAGACACTAACGGAATCTGCTGCGCTATATAAGACGCTGTAACGGAATCTGCTGCGCTATATAAGACGCTGTAACGGAATCTGCTGCGCTATATAAGACGCTGTAACGGAATCTGCTGCGCTATATAAGACACTGTAACGGAATCTGCTGCGCTATATAAGACACTGTAATAGAATCTGCTGAGCCATATAAGACGCTGTAACGGAATCTGCTGCGCTATATAAGAACCTGTAACGGAATATGCTGTGCTATGTAAGACACTGTAACGGAATCTGCTGCGCTATATAAGACACTGTAATAGAATCTGCTGAGCCATATAAGACGCTGTAACGGAATCTGCTGCGCTATATAAGACGCTGTAACGGAATCTGCTGCGCTATATAAGACGCTGTAACGGAATCTGCTGCGCTATATAAGACGCTGTAACGGAATCTGCTGCGCTATATAAGACACTAACGGAATCTGCTGCGCTATATAAGACGCTGTAACGGAATCTGCTGCGCTATATAAGACGCTGTAACGGAATCTGCTGCGCTATATAAGACGCTGTAACGGAATCTGCTGCGCTATATAAGACACTGTAACGGAATCTGCTGCGCTATATAAGACGCTGTAACGGAATCTGCTGCGCTATATAAGAAATTGTAAATAAATAATCTCACTATACCCCTAGCAGGAACCCCTGACTAAAGCGAGACACAGAAGAACTTAATCTCACAGTGTCTTCTTATCTGTGCTGGTGTACACTTATCCATAGCGTGCTGCTGCTGCTGGTGCGTTGTAACTATTTTTTGTTAGTAATCTTTCTGTATTTAAAAACATTTGTTTAATTAGAGCAGGGCTTCTCAAATTATTTTACTCTAGGACCCCAGCAAGTTACCGCAGAGTGGCCGCCATACATGTGCGGTCAGCATTGCAGAGGCACAACATTTTTCAGACTCTTTAGATCACTTACTGAAGGATTAGAGAAGTCATCAGTCTTATGATCAGCAACATGGAGTCACGAACCCATGCTGAGATGATACGGACCCACTTTGGGGTCAGGACATACAGTTTGAGAACCGCTGCAATAGAGTTTATGGTGCACATCCACATCCAATAAATATAGGTAGGGCCTACAAGATGCAGACAGTCAGTGTTCCCACTAAAATAACATTTAATACACTGAAAACATACTTATATGATTAGGGATGAATTCACACAAGGTCAAATTGCATTTGGTAGTTATTGCATAGGCATCACATTAATCCTGTATCCTGTGCTGAGTGAGGAGAAGAGAAATATCACAGCGAATATACTGTATAGTTCAGACAGTAAACCCCATATTGCAGGCAGCGACGTCAGCATCAATACTTGTAAATTAATTTGCTCTGGCAGAGGAGAGCGGAGCCTGTTGAATGAAGGCACTGGATAGAAGCCACTTGTCTCCGTCCTCAATAAACACATGATGTCATCTGGGAAAGATATAGGAGAAAGTGTTTGCTGAGGGGATGACGCGGCACTAACATCATGGCTGCCAGATAATTGTGCAAGAGAGGAGAAGAAACGCATTGGTCACAATGGGAGAACGAGCGCGTCACACTCAATGTCAGGGACAGAAATGTGCAAATTAGGTGTGCGACTATTGTCACTGTGTACTATGAATGATCACTTTATTTTAAACATTACCCAATCTCCCCCCTGTGACATCACTGAGAGGTGGGTGGCTCTAAGCCAGTCTGTACAACAGCCGATTTATTGCCCCATTGTCCATGAACATATCTGTAAATGTTCCAAATCATCCAGTTCACACTACTACCGACGGAAGGGCCTAATTCACACCTGAACACACAGCGGCCAGCGTTCACACTACTACCGACGGAAGGGCCTAATTCACACCTGAACACACAGCGGCCAGCGTTCACACTACTACCGACGGAAGGGCCTAATTCACACCTGAACACACAGCGGCCAGCGTTCACACTACTACCGACGGAAGGGCCTAATTCACACCTGAACACACAGCTGCCAGCGTTCACACTACTACCGACGGAAGGGCCTAATTCACACCTGAACACACAGCGGCCAGCGTTCACACTACTACCGACGGAAGGGCCTAATTCACACCTGAACACACAGCTGCCAGCGTTCACACTACTACCGACGGAAGGGCCTAATTCACACCTGAACACACAGCTGCCAGCGTTCACACTACTACCGACGGAAGGGCCTAATTCACACCTGAACACACAGCGGCCAGCGTTCACACTACTACCGACGGAAGGGCCTAATTCACACCTGAACACACAGCGGCCAGCGTTCACACTACTACCGACGGAAGGGCCTAATTCACACCTGAACACACAGCGGCCAGCGTTCACACTACTACCGACGGAAGGGCCTAATTCACACCTGAACACACAGCTGCCAGCGTTCACACTACTACCGACGGAAGGGCCTAATTCACACCTGAACACACAGCGGCCAGCGTTCACACTACTACCGACGGAAGGGCCTAATTCACACCTGAACACACAGCGGCCAGCGTTCACACTACTACCGACGGAAGGGCCTAATTCACACCTGAACACACAGCTGCCAGCGTTCAATTAGGCTGCTACAGTGAAATCCCACCTTGCAAATCAATGCGTATGGATGCGTATGGCTGTGTATGGATGCGTATGGCTGTGTATGGATGCGTATGGATGTGTATGACTGTGTATGGATGCGTATGGATGCGTAGAGATTAGTATGGATGCGTATGGATGTGTATGGATACGTATGGATGCGTATGGCTGTGTATGGATGCGTATGGATGCGTATGGCTGTGTATGGATGCGTATAGATGCGTGTGGATGCGTATAGATGCGTGTGGATGCGTATGGATGTGTATGGCTGCGTATGGATGCATATGGCTGTGTGTGGATGCGTATAGATGCGTGTGGATGCGTATGGCTGTGTATGGATGCGTATAGATGCGTGTGGATGTGTATGGATGCGTATGGATGTGTATGGATGTGTATGGCTGTGTATGGATGCGTATGGATGCCTATGGATGCGTATGGCTGTGTATGGCTGTGTATGGCTGCGTATGACTGTGTATGGATGCGTATGACTGTGTATGGATGTGTATGGATGTGTATGGATGTGTATGGATGCGTATGGCTGTGTATGGCTGTGTATGGCTGTGTATGGATGCGTATGACTGGGTATGGATGTGTATGGCTGCGTATGACTGGGTATGGATGTGTATGGATGTGTATGGATGCGTATGGATGTGTATGGATGTGTATGGATGCGTATGGCTGTGTATGGCTGTGTATGGCTGTGTATGGATGCGTATGGCTGTGTATGGATGCGTATGACTGTGTATGGATGCGTATGACTGGGTATGGATGCGTATGGATGCGTATGACTGTGTGTGGATGTATATGGCTGTGTATGGATGCGTATGGCTGCGTATGGCTGTGTATGGATGCGTATGACTGTGTATGGATGCGTATGGATGCGTATGGCTGTGTATGGCTGTGTATGGCTGTGTATGACTGTGTATGGCTGTGTATGGATGCGTATGACTGGGTATGGATGCGTATGGATGTGTATGGATGCGTATGGATGCGTATGGCTGTGTATGGCTGTGTGTGGATGCGCATGGATGTGTATGGCTGTGTATGGCTGTGTATGGATGTGTATGGCTGTGTATGGCTGTGTATGGCTGTGTATGGATGCGTATGACTGTGTATGGATGCGTATGACTGTGTATGACTGCGTATGGCTGTGTATGGATGTGTATGACTGGGTATGGATGCGTATGGATGCGTATGGCTGCGTATGGATGCGTATGGATGCGTATGACTGTGTATGGCTGTGTATGGATGCGTATGACTGTGTATGGATGTGTATGGCTGTGTATGGCTGTGTATGGCTGCGTATGGATGCGTATGGCTGTGTATGGCTGTGTATGGCTGTGTATGGCTGTGTATGGATGTGTATGGCTGTGTGTGGATGTGTGTGGATGCGCGTGGATGTGTATGGATGTGTATGGACGTGTGTGGCTGTGTATGGCTGTGCGTGGATGCGCGTGTGGATGCGTGTGGATGTGTGTGGATGAGTATAGATGCGTATGGCTGCGCGTGGATGTGTATGGATGTGTATGGTGTATTACTACACAACCATTCGCAGCTGTACAAAAATGTCCAAAACCCATCGTAACGAACTCACCATCTAATGATTTTTACACCGGGCCCCAGTCATCGCAGGCGCTGCATAACACGAGACTTACTCGCCGGCGCGATGGATAAAGGCGTATCCGGCCTGGAGCTGATGTCACACACCCTCCCTCAATAAGCTCAGGTACGCCTAGCGTTATCCCGGAACTCCCACAAAACGCCCAATTCCCACCCATAGACACCTACTTCCTGTCAATCAACTTGCGAATGGCGTGCGTTTAGATAAAGTGTAAGCATGTGCAGCGTATATCAATAATAGGCCGATGTGTGAATTTGTCGTAGTGCATTCAGATCTGAATGACCCCACAATAAAGAGCGAGGGATTACTTTAAACATTAAGTAGTCCTACTAATCAGTAGAGGGTTAACAGAGAGGATAACACCAGTATGTACCCCAGTAATACTCGCTCCTACTATAGAGAGGAAGCCATCCCCCCCTACAGTACTGTACCGTTCTCTGCTTTCCGGTAGTTGGAAAAGACTACAATACCTGTCATGCGTTGGCTGATTACTACATAACATGAACATGTTTCAGGGAGCTTGTATTGTAATCCGTGAAAGTATTCCTTTCTAACATGTGCACAAGGAAAACCAAAGGGGGGTTATACTCTGTTGCTCATTGCACACTGCCATATTTGTATGAAAGTCACATACCAAGTCATTGACTAATGAGGATCGAAATTTTCCCAGCTGTCCTGTGGAATATCGGGCGGATTGCACGTGTGGATGTGGAATGTCATACGTTACCAGTCTGACTTCGCCTTATGTGTTCCGTGCGCAGTTCCTACAGTAACTTTGGTTCCGCCTGCCCATTAAAAGCCCCCTACTGCCACATTCCCAGCGCTGTCTATGGACTGTTATTTATACAGACACTGGTTCTAGATTCTCTTCTATGATGCAAAACAAAAGAGCGGTTTGTCCGGAGAGGAAACGAGCCTGTGTAGGTGCAATCGGATCCTGTGCACGGTCACAGTGTTGGGTTACAGAGGTGTCACATAGGGAGAAACCAGAATCCTCTCCCCTCACCTGAAATAGGCACAGGTGATATCATGTAACCACCACCCTATCGCTTGTAAATGATGGAAGCCTCCGATGTTACCGCTGGACAAGTCAAGAAAACAGAAATATGTGCTGGCAGCGAGGCGGACGTCTGCATTACCCAGGTCCGGTAGCTGGAGAGCTGGGCGTACAATGGCCGCCTTCCAACAGAGGACCCTTTACAACTGGGACCTTACACAGATCCATTCGCAGCAGTGTGGGGGGTCCTGCGTGGGGGGGGGGGGCTGGCACTGCGGGCAGCATCTGACGGACTTGCAAGGCTGCAAGATTCCTAGCTTTGTGAGTCAATCAGAATAAGCTCCCCGGTCTCCAGAGACTGTGGGCTATGGACATTATTCTGGTGGTTGACTCTCAAAGCTGCGAATTTCGCAGCTTTGCGAGTCCGCCAAACGCCGCCCGCCACCCACATGGCCGTCCTCCCCCATCACACGCCCCCACACTAATGCTAATGGATGTTTTGCATAAACATTGATTCGCAGCTTCTGTGCGGGGTGGAAATTGATTTCTACAGCCGCCGCCCCACTGCTAGGTGCGAACAGGACGGCGAACAATCAATTCTCTGCGTCCGCTCAAACCAATCGGCTGCACATGTGCATTTTGTACGCATACACAGTTGCTCAACGTCACTCCCCTGCGTGAACACACAGGGGAGCGTGCGAATAAGAATAAAGGCCCGTACACACTGGGCAGCTTTAAGGCTGAAAGTCGCTCAAAGCAGCAGGTTTGAGCAGCTTTCAGCTCAAAGCCGCCCAGTGTGTATGGTCCGGCGGTGAGCGCTGCTGCGCGCTCCCGCAACATCACCGGGAAAGCCGTTCATCTGCTGGTTATACCAGCAGATGAGCGGCGTTGAGGATGGCTTTGCATAGCTCTGCACTATGCAATGCCGTCCTCCCCCCTCCGTCAGCACCGGGCAGGGGGAAAGCCGCTCAGTGTGTATGCAATTACTGCCACACATGCTCAGAAGTCCTGGAACTAGAGTGAGCACATCGCTGGTACCGGCTCCTTTCCCCATCCCTGTGGACGTAGAGTGTTGCATCTGCACATAAAAACACAGTTTTGGGTGCTAATATCATGCCCAGACAGGGGTTAAAGTGTGTGTGTGGGGGGGGGGGGTGGGGGTGGGGGGTGGGAACACATTTCTACCATGGCTCTGCACAGTAATTCCAACAGAAAAGCCTGTCCCAGCAGCTTCTTCCTCCGGCACGGCATATGTGATGTCATGCCATCACCGCTGCTGAAGTGCAGAAGAGCCACTAACAGGAGCAGGGCATGGACAGTGAGCTGCTGAGGGACAGAGAAAGATGTGTATAAGCAGCACAACTGTGGACATTATGTGGATAAGGGGCACTACTGTGTGGTGTAATAAGAATCAGGGGCACTACATGTGGTATAATGTGTATATGATTGTTCAACCGTGTGTTGTAATTTTAAGGAGTTACTATTGTGTGACCACACCCCTTCCTTGTGTGACCACATCCCTTCCTTGTGACCACACCCCTTCGTTGTGTGACCACACCCCTTCCTTGTGGGACCATTATCCCTTTACGGGTGGTAGGGCACAAATTCCCTGGCACTGGTGGCTGAATGGCTGCGGATCAAAGCATCGACAGTATCTATAATGGACAGTCAATAGGTCCACCCCAAAAGGTCATCAAGTACTACTGTATATCAACATTGAAAACGTTGACATTGAGAATGTTGACACAGGAGAAAATGGTAGACACACGAAAAGATCGCCATGAATATTTCAGTTTATTTGATGTAAATGTGGCCATGCTTCCACTTGTAGTCCACCTGGATGGGAAAGCACGAAAAAGTCCAAATAATTAAAGAAGTGGAAAACTCATGTTGACTTTTTCCTGCGTCGACCCTTGGCATGTTGACCTATGATTGTGCCGACCTTTTGTCAATGTTGACCTAGAGCATGTCCACAATATAGTGGCAACCTATCATCGGAATAGGGATGGCCATCGACCATCGATGATTTGAAATCATCAATGATTTATGGCCAATGTAGAATAGTTTTGGCATCGATGGGGGAGAAGCAGATGGTTTCCCACCATCGATGTCCAGCTTAAATGAATAGTTTCTTTTTTCCCCAAGGGGCTGGGACACGGAGCATAGCCCCGCCCCCGACACCCATGAAGCCCCGCCCCATGTATTAATTGGCCCACAGACCAATCAGTCAAAGAAAATGGATGATCATCGATATCTAAAAACATCGATGTTGCATAGTATAACACTATCGATGGCCACCATCCCTACATCGGAATACTGTGCTGGATATCGGGATCATACAGTCTGCCCGGTGCCCGTATCGCCATCACTCCCTACATGCCAGGAGGCTGCTGTCCCGGCACTTGTATGTAAATGATGGCAGCTAAGGTGAAGCCGCTGAGTCACCCTGGGCGGAGGTGCCATCAGGAGACGGACATTACCCAGTCTGCCCTTCCTGTACCATTTTATTGGCATTTCTAGAAATCCCGGGCCCAGTAGCATCAGTTGTGTCATCCAGTGATACAATGTGTCAGGTATGGGCCTGTCCCTGCCCCCAGGGCCCGCCCGGGCTCTGCCATACACTGTAACTATATCATGTGGCTGGTAAATCGTTACCTTACAAGGGGCACCGCACTACTGCCTGGGGCACAGCACTGACTGCAGCTGGCACCTCTCCCAGGGCGTCTGCCATTCATCACAGTAATAGGAGCTGCAGTGTGTCGGCTTCCTTCCCTGCCTGTTCCCGCTACCAGCCGGCAGGACATGTTGGGATGTGCCAGCTCCACGGCCCGGCCTGAAGTATTGCATTGTTCCCCTGTTGTCTCCCAGATGATGGGACAGGAGCCTGGAACCCGTCTGCGTCATGGGAAACCTCTTCCTCCGGAGCTAACGTGGAAACTGTTGTGTCTATTTACCCCCCTGTGGGGTAATGTGACCAGTATTTACCGCCATGTCCAGCACAGCGTCCCCCCTCCGGAGTCACTGAGCGTCATAATAACTGCACCAGATAAATCATAGGACATTATTATTATAATGGATTATTTATATATATAGCGCCACCATAGTCTGCGGCGCTGAACCAAGGATCTATTATTCAGATCTGTGCCACTGGGTGGGATCAGTATTTCCCAATACAAGTACTTTAGAGCTCCCAGCAGTACATGTCTTCAGGATTTCCTTATTCATGCGCAGCTGAAGTAAAGGGGAATTCCCCCGAATACATAAAATGCTCAATCCTGCGGGCACATCGCTATTGGATACCATTATCTAGCAGCGATGCTATGTTCATAACCCCACCATCTGCATCGGTGCCAATCCCATGCCAGACTGCGCTACAGTAATGCCCCGTACACACTGTGCAATATATGGAACCCGAAATGAACAAACCGCTGATGAGACACTAAATGGTATCATTATGTGAGGTCACGGGGACCCCCACTAAGCCTGCAGTCACTGGCGATATTGTCAGGCGATAGGGGTTATCCGCAGAAGCGCGCATCGTTAACAATATAGTGGGTAGACACTTAACGATATGCACATTGACATCATTATCATGTATATAGTTAATGCAAATAGTGTTTCCCCACGTTAAGCGAACACTCTCTCCATAACATAGATATTTCCCGGGTTACTCTTATACCTACCTATGGGGGTAGACAGGGGCACCGCTGTGACCATGGGGGTTATTCTGGTCCTCATGCTCGCATGCATGCACAGTTTTTTAAAATGCGCATTTATGTGGTGCGTGCGGCCATTGCCAACAGAGAGTTCGCCGGGTGAACAGACCCAAGACTACGGGCGGGGGCGTGAGGCGGCGGCCCGGGAGAGTCGCCCGTGGAACACCCACCGTTTCTTGGGCGTTTCCATATCGCTGAGGAACTTCACTATAGAATTTGATTTAAACCAAGGAACATGAGCAAAAAGAGAAAATAAAATGGGACTTAAAACGCACCCTTAGAAGTAGCGAAGCGCATCCCAGATACAGAGGACTCGAAATCCCCCAATATAACTTGCTGAGGTCTATTATACTACTTTTACACCTAAACTGCGGGGTCGTACCCGAGTTTTTGGACCCGGATGCGACCTGGCATTATGTTCCCTTTTACACCGGCATCCCTTGGCATTATGCCGGGTGGGCAACGCCGGTGAAGTTGGGCCCTGAGCCGGCGCTTGGAGATTACATCATCTCCAAGCGCCAGGAAACTTGCCAGCCGGGACCTCCGCAACACTGACCGACACGTTGGGGGCAAGCCCAGCTCCCAGCCTCTGCTCCTGTCTGCATAGTACCGCAGACAGCAGCGGAGGCTGTACACGGCCCCTGCCCAACCTCCGGACTGACCGCAGGACGCTACACAGTACCGCAGACAGCAGCGGAGGCTGTACACGGCCCCTACCCAACCTCCGGACTGACCTCAGGGCGCTGCATAGTACCGCAGACAGCAGCGGAGGCTGTACACGGCCCCTGCCCGACCTCCGGACTGACCTCAGGGCGCTGCACAGTACCGCAGACAGCAGCGGAGGCTGTACACGGCCCCTACCCAACCTCCGGACTGACCTCAGGGCGCTGCACAGTACCGCAGACAGCAGCGGAGGCTGTACACGGCCCCTGCCCGACCTCCGGACTGACCTCAGGGCGCTGCACAGTACCGCAGACAGCAGCGGAGGCTGTACATGGCCCCTGCCCAACCTCCGGACTGACCGCAGGACGCTACACAGTACTGCAGACAGTAGCAGAGGCTGTACACGGCCCCCGCCCGACCTTCGGACTGACCTCAGGGCGCTGCACAGTACCGCAGACAGGAGGGGAGGCTGTACACGGCCCCTGCCCAACCTCCGAACTGACCGCAGGACGCTACACAGTACTGCAGACAGTAGCAGAGGCTGTACACGGCCCCCGCCCGACCTCCGGACTGACCTCAGGGCGCTGCACAGTACCGCAGACAGGAGGGGAGGCTGTACACGGCCCCTGCCCGACCTCCGTACTGACCGCAGGATGCTGCACAATACTGCAGACAGCAGCAGAGGCTGTACACGGCCCCTGCCCGACCTCCGGACTGACCGCAGGATGCTACATAGTACCGCAGACAGCAGCAGAGGCTGCACACGGCCCCTGCCCAACCTCCGGACTGACCGCAGGATGCTGCACAGTACCGCAGACAGCAGCGGAGGCTGTACACGGCCCCCGCCCAACCTCCGGACTGACCGCAGGGCGCTGCATAGTACCGCAGACAACAGCGGAGGCTGTACACGGCCCCTGCCCGACCTCCGGACTGACCTCAGGGCGCTGCATAGTACCGCAGACAACAGCGGAGGCTGTACACGGCCCCTGCCCGACCTCGGGACTGACCGCAGGAAGCTGCATAGTACCGCAGACAGCAGCGGAGGCTGTACACGGCCCCTGCCCGACCTCCGGACTGACCTCAGGGCGCTGCATAGTACCGCAGACAACAGCGGAGGCTGTACACGGCCCCTGCCCGACCTCGGGACTGACCGCAGGAAGCTGCATAGTACCGCAGACAGCAGCGGAGGCTGTACACGGCCCCCGCCCAACCTCCGGACTGACCGCAGGACGCTGCACAGTACAGCAGACAGCAGCGGAGGCTGTACACGGCCCCTGCCCAACCTCCGGACTGACCGCAGGACGCTACACAGTACTGCAGACAGCAGCGGAGGCTGTACATGGCCCCTACCCAACCTCCGGACTGACCTCAGGGCGCTGCATAGTACCGCAGACAGCAGCGGAGGCTGTACACGGCCCCTGCCCGACCTCCGGACTGACCTCAGGGCGCTGCATAGTACCGCAGACAGCAGCGAAGGCTGTACACGGCCCCTACCCAACCTCCGGACTGACCTCAGGGCGCTGCATAGTACCGCAGACAGCAGCGGAGGCTGTACACGGCCCCTGCCCGACCTCCGGACTGACCGCAGGAAGCTGCACAGTACCACAGACAGCAGCGGAGGCTGTACACGGCCCCTGCCCAACCTCCGGACTGACCGCAGGACGCTGCACAGTACAGCAGACAGCAGCGGAGGCTGTACACGGCCCCTGCCCAACCTCCGGACTGACCTCAGGGCGCTGCACAGTACCGCAGACAGCAGCGGAGGCTGTACATGGCCCCTGCCCAACCTCCGGACTGACCGCAGGACGCTACACAGTACTGCAGACAGTAGCAGAGGCTGTACACGGCCCCCGCCCGACCTCCGGACTGACCTCAGGGCGCTGCACAGTACCGCAGACAGGAGGGGAGGCTGTACACGGCCCCTGCCCAACCTCCGGACTGACCGCAGGACGCTACACAGTACTGCAGACAGCAGCGGAGGCTGTACATGGCCCCTACCCAACCTCCGGACTGACCGCAGGACGCTGCACAGTACCGCAGACAGCAGCGGAGGCTGTACATGGCCCCTGCCCAACCTCCGGACTGACCGCAGGACGCTACACAGTACTGCAGACAGTAGCAGAGGCTGTACACGGCCCCTGCCCAACCTCCGGACTGACCGCAGGACGCTGCACAGTACAGCAGACAGCAGCGGAGGCTGTACACGGCCCCTGCCCAACCTCCGGACTGACCTCAGGGCGCTGCACAGTACCGCAGACAGCAGCGGAGGCTGTACATGGCCCCTGCCCAACCTCCGGACTGACCGCAGGACGCTACACAGTACTGCAGACAGTAGCAGAGGCTGTACACGGCCCCCGCCCGACCTCCGGACTGACCTCAGGGCGCTGCACAGTACCGCAGACAGGAGGGGAGGCTGTACACGGCCCCTGCCCAACCTCCGGACTGACCGCAGGACGCTACACAGTACTGCAGACAGCAGCGGAGGCTGTACATGGCCCCTACCCAACCTCCGGACTGACCTCAGGGCGCTGCATAGTACCGCAGACAGCAGCGGAGGCTGTACACGGCCCCTGCCCGACCTCCGGACTGACCTCAGGGCGCTGCATAGTACCGCAGACAGCAGCGGAGGCTGTACACGGCCCCTACCCAACCTCCGGACTGACCTCAGGGCGCTGCATAGTACCGCAGACAGCAGCGGAGGCTGTACACGGCCCCTGCCCGACCTCCGGACTGACCGCAGGAAGCTGCACAGTACCACAGACAGCAGCGGAGGCTGTACACGGCCCCTGCCCAACCTCCGGACTGACCGCAGGACGCTGCACAGTACAGCAGACAGCAGCGGAGGCTGTACACGGCCCCTGCCCAACCTCCGGACTGACCTCAGGGCGCTGCACAGTACCGCAGACAGCAGCGGAGGCTGTACATGGCCCCTGCCCAACCTCCGGACTGACCGCAGGACGCTACACAGTACTGCAGACAGTAGCAGAGGCTGTACACGGCCCCCGCCCGACCTCCGGACTGACCTCAGGGCGCTGCACAGTACCGCAGACAGGAGGGGAGGCTGTACACGACCCCTGCCCAACCTCCAAACTGACCGCAGGACGCTACACAGTACTGCAGACAGTAGCAGAGGCTGTACACGGCCCCCGCCCGACCTCCGGACTGACCTCAGGGCGCTGCACAGTACCGCAGACAGGAGGGGAGGCTGTACACGACCCCTGCCCAACCTCCAAACTGACCGCAGGACGCTACACAGTACTGCAGACAGTAGCAGAGGCTGTACACGGCCCCTGCCCGACCTCCGTACTGACCGCAGGATGCTGCACAATACTGCAGACAGCAGCAGAGGCTGTACACGGCCCCTGCCCGACCTCCGGACTGACCGCAGGATGCTACATAGTACCGCAGACAGCAGCAGAGGCTGCACACGGCCCCTGCCCAACCTCCGGACTGACCGCAGGATGCTGCACAGTACCGCAGACAGCAGCGGAGGCTGTACACGGCCCCTGCCCAACCTCCGGACTGACCACAGGACGCTGCATAGTACAGCAGACATCAGCGGAGGCTGTACGCAGCCCCTGCCCAACCTCCGGACTGACCTCAGGGCGCTGCATAGTACCGCAGACAACAGCGGAGGCTGTACACGGCCCCTGCCCGACCTCGGGACTGACCGCAGGAAGCTGCATAGTACCGCAGACAGCAGGGGAGGCTGTACACGGCCCCCGCCCGACCTCCGGACTGACCGCAGGAAGCTGCACAGTACCACAGACAGCAGCGGAGGCTGTACACGGCCCCTGCCCAACCTCCGGACTGACCGCAGGACGCTGCACAGTACAGCAGACAGCAGCGGAGGCTGTACACGGCCCCTGCCCAACCTCCGGACTGACCGCAGGGCGCTGCACAGTACCGCAGACAGCAGCGGAGGCTGTACATGGCCCCTGCCCAACCTCCGGACTGACCGCAGGACGCTACACAGTACTGCAGACAGTAGCAGAGGCTGTACACGGCCCCCGCCCGACCTCCGGACTGACCTCAGGGCACTGCACAGTACAGCAGACAGGAGGGGAGGCTGTACACGGCCCCTGCCCAACCTCCGCACTGACCGCAGGACGCTACACAGTACTGCAGACAGTAGCAGAGGCTGTACACGGCCCCCGCCCGACCTCCGGACTGACCTCAGGGCGCTGCACAGTACCGCAGACAGGAGGGGAGGCTGTACACGGCCCCTGCCCGACCTCCGTACTGACCGCAGGATGCTGCACAATACTGCAGACAGCAGCAGAGGCTGTACACGGCCCCTGCCCAACCTCCGGACTGACCGCAGGATGCTGCACAGTACCGCAGACAGCAGCGGAGGCTGTACACGGCCCCTGCCCAACCTCCGGACTGACCTCAGGGTGCTGCATTGTACCGCAGACAGCAGCGGAGGCTGCACACGGCCCCTGTCCGACCTCCAGACTGACCGCAGGACGCTGCATAGTACCGCAGACATCAGCGGAGGCTGTACGCAGCCCCTGCCCAACCTCCGGACTGACCTCAGGGCGCTGCATAGTACAGCAGACATCAGCGGAGGCTGTACGCAGCCCCTGCCCAACCTCCGGACTGACCTCAGGGCGCTGCATAGTACCACAGACAGCAGTGGAGGCTGCACACGGCCCCTGCCCAACCTCCGGACTGACATCAGGGCGCTGCATAGTACCGCAGACAGCAGGGGAGGCTGTACACGGCCCCTGCCCGACCTCCGGACTGACCGCAGGAAGCTGCATAGTACCGCAGACAACAGCGGAGGCTGTACACGGCCCCTGCCCGACCTCCGGACTGACCGCAGGAAGCTGCATAGTACCGCAGACAGCAGGGGAGGCTGTACACGGCCCCTGTCCGACCTCCAGACTGACCGCAGGATACTGCATAGTACTGCAGACAGGAGCGGAGGCTGTACACGGCCCCTGCCCGACCTCCGGACTGACCTCAGGACGCTGCATAGTACCGCAGACAGCAGCGGAGGCTGTACGCAGCCCCTGCCCAACCTCCGGACTGACCTCAGGGCGCTGCATAGTACCGCAGACAACAGCGGAGGCTGTACACGGCCCCTGCCCGACCTCGGGACTGACCGCAGGAAGCTGCATAGTACCGCAGACAGCAGGGGAGGCTGTACACGGCCCCTGCCCAACCTCCGGACTGACCTCAGGGCGCTGCATAGTACCTCAGACAGCAGCAGAGGCTGTACACGGCCCCTGCCCGACCTCCAGACTGACCGCAGGACGCTGCATAGTACTGCAGACAGCAGCGGAGGCTGTACACAGCCCCTGCCCAACCTCCGGACTGACCTCAGGGTGCTGTATAGTACCGCAGACAGCAGCGGAGGCTGTACACGGCCCCCGCTCAACCTCCGGACTGACCTCAGGACACTGCATAGTACTGCAGACAGCAGCGGAGGCTGTACACGGCCCCTGCCCAACCTCCGGACTGACCTCAGGATGCTGCACAGTACCGCAGACAGCAGCGGAGGCTGCACACGGCCCCTGCCCAACCTCCGGACTGACCTCAGGGCGCTGCATAGTACTGCAGACAGCAGGGGAGGCTGTACACGGCCCCTGCCCGACCTCCGGACTGACCGCAGGATGCTGCACAGTACCACAGACAGCAGCGGAGGCTGTACACGGCCCCTGCCCGACCTCCGGACTGACCGCAGGATGCTGCACAGTACAGCAGACAGCAGCGGAGGCTGCACACGGCCCCTGCCCAACCTCCGGAATGACCTCAGGGCACTGCATAGTACCGCAGACAGCAGGGGAGGCTGCACACGGCCCCTGCCCAACCTCCGGACTGACCTCAGGACGCTGCACAGTACAGCAGACAGCAGCGGAGGCTGCACACGGCCCCTGCCGCACCTCCGGAATGACCTCAGGACGCTGCACAGTACCGCAGACAGCAGCGGAGGCTGTACACGGCCCCTGCCCAACCTCCGGACTGACCGCAGGACGCTGCACAGTACAGCAGACAGCAGCGGAGGCTGTACACGGCCCCTGCCCAACCTCCGGACTGACTTCAGGACGCTGCACAGTACCACAGACAGCAGCGGAGGCTGTACACGGCCCCTGCCCGACCTCCGGACTGACCGCAGGATGCTGCACAGTACAGCAGACAGCAGCGGAGGCTGCACACGGCCCCTGCCCAACCTCCGGAATGACCTCAGGGCACTGCATAGTACCGCAGACAGCAGGGGAGGCTGCACACGGCCCCTGCCCAACCTCCGGACTGACCTCAGGACGCTGCACAGTACAGCAGACAGCAGCGGAGGCTGCACACGGCCCCTGCCGCACCTCCGGAATGACCTCAGGACGCTGCACAGTACCGCAGACAGCAGCGGAGGCTGTACACGGCCCCTGCCCAACCTCCGGACTGACCGCAGAATGCTGCATAGTATCACAGACAGCAGCGGAGGCTGTACACGGCCCCTGCCCGACCTCCGGACTGACCACAGAATGCTGCACAGTACCGCAGACAGCAGCGGAGGCTGTACACGGCCCCTACCCAACCTCCGGAATGACCTCAGGACGCTGCACAGTACCGCAGACAGCAGCGGAGGCTGTACACGGCCCCTGCCCAACCTCCGGACTGACCGCAGAATGCTGCACAGTACCGCAGACAGCAGCGGAGGCTGTACACGGCCCCTGCCCGACCTCCGGACTGACCTCAGGGCGCTGCATAGTACCGCAGACAGCAGCGGAGGCTGTACACGGCCCCTGCCCGACCTCCGGACTGACCACAGAATGCTGCACAGTACCGCAGACAGCAGCGGAGGCTGTACACGGCCCCTACCCAACCTCCGGAATGACCTCAGGACGCTGCATAGTACCGCAGACAGCAGCGGAGGCTGTACACGGCCCCTGCCCAACCTCCGGACTGACCGCAGAATGCTGCACAGTACCGCAGACAGCAGCGGAGGCTGTACACGGCCCCTACCCAACCTCCGGAATGACCTCAGGACGCTGCATAGTACCGCAGACAGCAGCGGAGGCTGTACACGGCCCCTGCCCGACCTCCGGACTGACCACAGAATGCTGCACAGTACCGCAGACAGCAGCGGAGGCTGTACACGGCCCCTGCCCGACCTCCGGACTGACCTCAGGGCGCTGCATAGTACCACAGACAGCAGCGGAGGCTGCACACGGCCCCTGCCCGACCTCCGGACTGACCACAGAATGCTGCACAGTACCGCAGACAGCAGCGGAGGCTGTACACGGCCCCTGCCCAACCTCCGGACTGACCTCAGGGCGCTGCATAGTACCGCAGACAGCAGCGGAGGCTGTACACGGCCCCTGCCCAACCTCCGGACTGACCTCAGGGCGCTGCACAGTACCGCAGACAGCAGCGGAGGCTGTACACGGCCCCTGCCCGACCTCGGGACTGACCTCAGGGCGCTGCACAGTACAGCAGACAGCAGGGGAGGCTGTACACGGCCCCTGCCCAACCTCCGGACTGACCTCAGGGCGCTGCACAGTACCGCAGACAGCAGCGGAGGCTGTACACGGCCCCTGCCCGACCTCGGGACTGACCTCAGGGCGCTGCACAGTACAGCAGACAGCAGGGGAGGCTGTACACGGCCCCTGCCCAACCTCCGGACTGACCTCAGGGCGCTGCACAGTACCGCAGACAGCAGCGGAGGCTGTACACGGCCCCTGCCCGACCTCGGGACTGACCTCAGGGCGCTGCACAGTACAGCAGACAGCAGGGGAGGCTGTACACGGCCCCTGCCCAACCTCCGGACTGACCTCAGGGCGCTGCATAGTACCGCAGACAGCAGCGGAGGCTGTACGCAGCCCCTGCCCAACCTCCGGACTGACCTCAGGGCGCTGCATAGTACCGCAGACAGCAGGGGAGGCTGTACACGGCCCCTTCCCAACCTCCGGACTGACCTCAGGGCGCTGTATAGTACCGCAGACAGCAGCGGAGGCTGTACGCAGCCCCTGCCCAACCTCCGGACTGACCGCAGGACGCTGCACAGTACAGCAGACAGCAGGGGAGGCTGTACACGGCCCCTTCCCAACCTCCGGACTGACCTCAGGGCGCTGTATAGTACCGCAGACAGCAGCGGAGGCTGTACGCAGCCCCTGCCCAACCTCCGGACTGACCGCAGGAAGCTGCATAGTACCGCAGACAGCAGGGGAGGCTGTACACGGCCCCTTCCCAACCTCCGGACTGACCTCAGGGCTCTGCATAGTACCACAGACAGCAGCGGAGGCTGTACACGGCCCCTGCCCAACCTCCGGACTGACCTCAGGGCACTGCATAGTACAGCAGACAGCAGCGGAGGCTGTACACGGCCCCTGCCCAACCTCCGGACTGACCGCAGGACGCTGCACAGTACCGCAGACAGCAGGGGAGGCTGCACACGGCCCCTGCCCAACCTCCGGAATGACCTCAGGACGCTGCACAGTACCGCAGACAGCAGCGGAGGCTGTACACGGCCCCTGCCCGACCTCGGGACTGACCTCAGGGCGCTGCATAGTACCGCAGACAGCAGCGGAGGCTGTACGCAGCCCCTGCCCAACCTCCGGACTGACCTCAGGGCGCTGCATAGTACCGCAGACAGCAGCGGAGGCTGTACACAGCCCCTGTCCAACCTCCGGACTGACCTCAGGGCGCTGCATAGTACCGCAGACAGCAGCGGAGGCTGTACGCAGCCCCTACCCAACCTCCGGACTGACCTCAGGGTGCTGTATAGTACCGCAGACAGCAGCGGAGGCTGTACACGGCCCCTGCCCAACCTCCGGACTGACCTCAGGGTGCTGTATAGTACCGCAGACAGCAGCGGAGGCTGTACGCAGCCCCTGCCCAACCTCCGGACTGACCTCAGGGCGCTGCACAGTACCGCAGACAGCAGCGGAGGCTGTACACAGCCCCTGCCCAACCTCCGGACTGACCTCAGGGCGCTGCATAGTACCGCAGACAGCAGCGGAGGCTGTACACAGCCCCTGCCCAACCTCCGGACTGACCTCAGGGTGCTGTATAGTACCGCAGACAGCAGCGGAGGCTGTACACGGCCCCTGCCCAACCTCCGGACTGACCGCAGGACGCTGCACAGTACCGCAGACAGCAGCGGAGGCTGTACACGGCCCCTGCCCAACCTCCGGACTGACCGCAGGACGCTGCACAGTACCGCAGACAGCAGCGGAGGCTGTACTCGGCCCCTGCCCAACCTCCGGACTGACCGCAGGACGCTGCACAGTACCGAGGACAGCAGCGGAGGCTGTACACAGCCTGGGATGTGTAGTTCACTAACATCAGGAGGGACAGTGTTGCCCTGCCCTGCCCTAGTGCCTAACCCTAAGTCTCCTTCTAGTGCCCAACCCTAACCCCACCCCCTGTGCCTAATCCTAACCCTCCACCTAGTGCAGCGTTTCCCAACCCTTTTTCTCTTCCGTACCCCTTGATTGGGATTTTCATTTATGAGTACCCCATCCTCTCAATTTGAAATATCCACAGTACTTATGAAGTGAGCGGTATGCGTGTCCTAATATTAAGGAGTAGCGGAGGAGTAGTAAACGGTCAGGAATCAGGTCCCGCTAATGCGAGTAGGATTAATGCTGCTGCTTCCTCCACCCGTGTCAGACCGGGGCAGATGAATACGGATGTCTGAGGGCAGCGCGGGCAGCTCCTAGTGAATAACTGGTCAGGCAAAAGCACAGGGATATGCTGAAGATACTGCAGACGGAACCAAAAGTGGCTTGACGTGGTTCATCTCCATGGCAACAGACTTCTTCCTCTTCAACCGTCATTTTTTTTATTATTTTCAAGTACCCCCAGCCAGTCTGCAGAGTACCCCCAGGGGAAACCACTGACCTAGTACCTAACCCTAACCCTACCAGTAGTGCCTAACCTTAACCTTCCCTTTAGTGCCTAACCCTAATCTTCCCCCTAATGTCTAACCCTAACCTTCACCCTAGTGCCTAAGACTAACCTTCCCCCTAGTGCCTAAACCTCCACTTAGTGCCTAATTCTAAGATTCCCCTAGTGCCTAACCTTAACCTTCCCCCCTAGTGCAGGCATGTCCAAAGCCCGGCCCGGGGGCCAATTGCAGCCCGTTCCGTCATTTCAAGTGGCCCGCAGCCTCCAGCCAGAAGCGGGCGGAGCATCAGATGAAGGATGCACAGCAGTGAGAAGGTGCCGACCGCCACAGTGAGATGTGTTCGGCGGCTTTCGGGTGAGTGTACGTCCAACCCCTGGACATTCAGAGAAGGAGGGGGGGCAAGCTACTGGACAGAGTGAATGGGTGCAGAGTGGGGAACATACAGTGAATGGGGGGCAGGCTGGGGCACATACAGAGAAGGATGGTCAGGCAGGGGAATATAAAGTGAAGGGGGCAGAGTGGAGGACATTGTTAGATTGTAGCGCTCAGCGCCTGTCTCCATACACTGTCTAGTGTAAGGCTCACAGTCTGCCTTGTCCCCTTGCAGCAACGTAGCTAGGCGTCACCCTGAGTGACAGCTCGCTTAAGCGAATAGCAGGGCAGAGACCCCTGACCCTGCTGGCAGCGTTCCCTTTCCTGTTTGGAAGTCCCCGCGTAGTGTGTGCCTCAGAGAGAGCGTGTGTGACTCCATCCATGCTGTTTGTAGCTCCACGTGCACCGGAGCGCGTAAGAGCAAGCCCCGCTGTAATCCCGTTACCAGCGTGACCTTAGCACAGGGAGATTCATCATCATTGGCAGCAGCGACGACTGGGAGAGATACCGCCAGCGTAAACCAGCTAATAGCCATTAACCCTGCATAAGCCAGACGCTACAGCTAAGTAACAACCAGACACTGTGATTGCCAATGTACCAGTTGTATTACTGCCTGAAGTTAACTGCATAAGTACTGTTGTATCCTACAAGCCTGCCACTTGAATAAATCCTTCAGTTGGTTATATCTTCGGAGTGTGTCGTCTAACAACCACCCTGCACGTACTTATATACACTCTGCCAATAGGTTATGGGCCCAGCACGTCACGTGCGCGAAGATTAACCCCCTAAAGACAAAGTGCTAGCGCAGTACATAAAAGAACACAAAGGAATTATTTCTGAATTGCCATTTGTGGAAGAGTTAACGAGAATGCACAGTACAGGGCATAGCATGAACTTTCCAAAGCTCAAAGGCTCAGAGAATTATACTACATGGAAGTTCGCTATGGAAATGCAGCTTAAGAGGGAGAAGCTATGGAAAGTCACAATAGCCCCAGGAGATAGTCCAAACCCAGAAGAGGTAGACAAGGCCATTGGCACAATAGGTCTGGCTGTGGAGCAGCATGTTTATTCTACTATCTGTGGGAAGGAGTCCGCTAAGGACATGTGGACAACTCTACAAGGTGCTTATGAGAATAAAGGCTTAATGAGAAGGATAAGTCTGAGACGCACACTGTATGGAACAAAGTTGAATGCATGCAAGGACATGAACGATTATATTGATAAGATACTATCGATAGCTCAGCAATTGGCATGTGTAGGAGCAAAAGTGGATGAGGAAGAAGTGGCGATGGTAATGCTGCAGAACTTGACAGAAGAATTTGACTTTCTGGTTGTCGCACTAGAGTCAAATGAAACCAAGCTTACAACTGAAGTTGTGAGAGCCAAGCTACTACAGTTCCAAGAGAGAATCCACAAGGATGTCATGGCTGAGGGTTCTGCCTTAGTAGCAAAGGGTGCGAAACCCAAGAAATGCACATTCAAATGCTATGTGTGCCACAAAGTAGGGCACAAGGCTTCAGAATGCAGAATGAAGAACACTAGTGGCATGCACAAGCGGCATGACAAGAAGAACGAGTCAGCACTGAATGTAACAGACAAGCCAAGGAGGGATCTCTGGTACATGGACTCGGGAGCCTCTAGACACTTCAGCTGCAACAAGGAGTGGTTCAATTCTTTAACACAGTGTACACCCACAACAGTTACCGGGATTGGTGAAAAGGTCCTTACTGCATCAAATGTTGGGACAATCACAGTGAGACTAAGAATTGAGGGACAGACAGTAGTCACAGATATTCAAGACGTCCTGTATGTACCAGAATTGGGAAGTAACCTCATCGCTATCAGCGTACTCGAGGCAAAAGGCTACAGAGTCCAGTTTGCAAAGGGCAGGTGTATGGTGCATAATGAAAGAGGGACTGTAATAGCTTCAGCAACCCGATGCAACCAACTATACGTCCTAGACACAGATGAATGTGTAGCTTTGGCAGCCTCTGCTGAAAATGAGTCGATGGAACTCTGGCACAGACGTTTGGGACACTTAGGATATGATAATGTCCAGAAACTAGCTGATGGGATGGCAACAGGAATCACAGTGAAAGACACCGGAAGACCTGTGTGCGAGAGTTGCATAAAAGGCAAGCAGACCCGCAACCCATTTCCCAAGTCAGCAGGCAGAGCAGAATCACAATTAGCTCTGGTGCACACAGATGTGTGCGGACCAATGGAAGAGGAGAGCAAAGGATACAGACTCTGGGATGCAGAGAACAGAAGTCTTCTGAAATCAAGAGATGTGATATTTCAAGAAACAGTATCACCCACAAAAGCAAAAGAACAAGAAAAGCAAGCACTAGTAGAGGTGTGTGAAATAGAAAGCATACCTGAAACAGAAAATACTGAAGAAGGAAGCGAACCAACAAACAGAGCTTCTATAAGAAGGAACAAGGGCATACCAGCCAGAAGATATGAGGAAGAATATGCGAATATTGTTTTCAGTGAACCTCAGAGTATTCAAGAAGCGAAAGCGTGCAGTGATTGGGAGAAGTGGAAATCTGCAATAGACACAGAGCTATCAGCACTGAGAGAGAACGATACTTGGACCATAGTAGATAGGCCAAGCAATCGCAAGACAGTCAAGAACAAGTGGGTCTTCTGCAAGAAGTTAAATTCAGACGGAGAAGTTGCCCGTTACAAAGCCCGTCTTGTTGCTAAGGGATACACACAGAGATCCGGAATTGACTATGGGGAGATATACTCACCTGTTGCGAGGTATAACACTCTCAGGTTAGTAATTGCAGTCGCCACCTTACAAGACTTACTGCTATACCAACTAGACTTCGACTCAGCGTTCCTAAATGGAGAACTACTCGAAGAGATCTATATGGAATCGCCAGATCATTATAATGAGGATGAACTTCAGACAGAAAAGGTGTGTCTTCTGAAGAAATCCATATACGGCCTGAAGCAGAGTGGTCGTTGCTGGTACATAAAATTGGACACAGTACTACTTGAAATGAATTTTATTAGATCAGAGACTGACCACTGCCTTTATCACAAAACTCTAGGAGAAAAGTTGTTCATCATAGCAGTCTATGTGGATGATATACTTATGGCAGGTCACGAAGATCACATTACAAGTGTGAGAGATCAACTAAAACAGAGATTCAAGTTGAAAGACTTAGGTCCAGCCAATCATCTGTTGGGCATGAGAATTGTTCAAAACTTGCAAAAGGGAACAGTCACAGTCGACCAACAAATGTACATCGAGGCAACAATCTTGAAGTATGGGATGGCAGACTCCAAGTCAGTAAATACACCAATTGACAAAAGCATCAAGATTACAAAAGGTATGTCACCAACCACACCAGAAGAAGCAGAGGAAATGCAAGATGTTCCTTACAAGAACGTGGTTGGAAGTCTTATGTATGCAAGTATTGGAACCCGTCCAGACATCACTCATGCAGTCAGTCGGGTGAGCCAATTTGCAATAAATCCTGGAAGACAACACTGGATCGCAGTGAAGAGGATCCTGAGATACCTAAAAGGTACAAGTTCCTTGAAACTAAAATTCGCCAAGACAAGCAATTCAAATTTGAAAGTCTTCTGCGATGCCGACTGGGGAGCAGATGAAGATGATCGTCGTTCCCACACCGGTTACCTGTTCACACTGGCCGGAGCAGCAGTTAGTTGGGCGAGTAGAAAACAACCAACCGTTGCCCTCTCAACAACTGAGGCCGAATACATGGCTCTTACAGAGACATCGAAAGAAGCACTCTGGATCAAAGAGACTTTGTGTGAGTTAGGTCTACTTTATGAAGAAGAGACTATCAGTATCGCATGTGACAACAGGGGAGCAATAGATCTTTCCTGCACCACCAAGCATCATGGAAGGTCGAAACACATCGCGATAAGACACCACTTCATCAGAGAACTAGTGGAGAACAAGTCCATCGATGTTGAATACATTGCAAGTGAACAGAATGTTGCTGACATGCTCACTAAAGGACTGTCGTCAAACTTGCTTATTAAGTTCGTGAAGGACTGTGGACTTGTCTAAGTTCAAAATGTTGATTTGAAGTTTTTGATGTTCTAAATGTCTCTTCTCTCTAACCATGTTTTCGGTTACAGGTATCACAAAAGGACAAAGCACTGTATTAAGTTCTTTTATGTAGCCGAAGACAGCCTTGAGCGAGGGGGAGTGTTAGATTGTAGCGCTCAGCGCCTGTCTCCATCTCACAGTCTGCCTTGTCCCCTTGCAGCAACGTAGCTAGGCGTCACCCTGAGTGACAGCTCGCTTAAGCGAATAGCAGGGCAGAGACCCCTGACCCTGCTGGCAGCGTTCCCTTTCCTGTTTGGAAGTCCCCGCGTAGTGTGTGCCTCAGAGAGAGCGTGTGTGACTCCATCCATGCTGTTTGTAGCTCCACGTGCACCGGAGCGCGTAAGAGCAAGCCCCGCTGTAATCCCGTTACCAGCGTGACCTTAGCACAGGGAGATTCATCATCATTGGCAGCAGCGACGACTGGGAGAGATACCGCCAGCGTAAACCAGCTAATAGCCATTAACCCTGCATAAGCCAGACGCTACAGCTAAGTAACAACCAGACTCTGTGATTCCCAATGTACCAGTTGTATTACTGCCTGAAGTTAACTGCATAAGTACTGTTGTATCCTACAAGCCTGCCACTTGAATAAATCCTTCAGTTGGGGAGGCCTCTGCCTCCTCTCGACCTGGGTAATTTAAGGGTGTTAAAAGCTATTCTCGGTGGTTTGTTGTTCCAAATGAATCTAGAGAGCGAAGTTTGTATATTTTTAAGGGTTTGGGTAGGGACTTTAATTGGTAGAGTTTGGAAGAGATATAGGATTTGTGGTAGGATGGTCATCTTGGTAGCTGATATCCTCCCAAACCATGAAATAATATATGATTTCCATGTTTTGAGTTCTTGTTTAATCTTGTTCAGAAGGGGGGGGAAGTTTTCTTTGTATAGGAGATCGTATTTAGATGTTATATATATACCCAGGTATTTAATTTTGTCGGATTGCCATTTAAATTGGTAGGAAGATAATAGGGAAGCTTTTATTAGGGGGGGGGTATGTAATAGCATGGCTTCGGATTTAGTGAAGTTTATTTTATATCCCGAGAGTGTGCCGTATTCGTCGATGATTTCATATAGGGCTGGAAGTGAGGTCTGGGGCTGGGTTAGGGATAGCAGAACATCATCGGCGAACAGCGAGATTTTGTGTTGATGGGTGCCCACTTCTACCCCCCTGACCCTCTCAGAGAGTCTTATCCTGGCTGCCAAAGGCTCAATGACCATTGCGAATACTAGGGGCGAGAGAGGGCATCCTTGTCTGGTGCCATTGGAAAGTGAAAAGGGGTCAGATAGGGTTCCGTTAGTGAGGATGCGGGCGGACGGGGCTGTATATAGTGCAGAGACCGCGCTAAGGAATTCTGCAGATAGTCCATATGCCCGGAGGGTCTGGAATAGGAAGGGCCACGAGATGCGATCAAACGCCTTCTCGGCGTCTAGGGAGAGGATGAGAGAGGGGGTGTGTCTGTTATTAATAATCTGTACAAGATCGATTGCCCTCCTCGTGTTGTCTCTGGCCTGGCGGCCTGGTATGAAGCCCACTTGGTCGTAATGGATCAGGCCAGGGAGAACAGTGCTAAGGCGAGAGGCAAGGATCCTAGCGTAGATCTTAATATCTATATTTAGCAGAGAGATAGGCCTGTAGCTGGCACATTCAGAGGGGTCTTTTCCCTCTTTATGTATTACTATGATCCTGGCCTCCAGCATCGTTTTAGGAAAGTGGGATCCGTGTAGGACTGTGTTAAATACTATTACCTAGCCTCACATTTGAGCCAAATTACCACTTCCCACGCTCCACCAGGGTCGATAGCTTGGATTGACCTAGAGGCACAATATTTAGGCCTCAGATCACTAGCTTCTCTTTGGAGCCTTTCGAAACCCTATAGACCAGCTCTCGCCGGCACTCTACCCTCAATTAAATTCCACCTCTCACTGTGGGACAATGCCCTTTACAAATATAAACTATCCTCCTGCCCATCCCCTCTTACCCCCATCTGGGACAACCAAGCCTTCCCCCCTGGAATCTCTCCTTCATCCTTCGCGCAGTGGACTAAATCTAAGATTCGCTTTGTCTCTGACCTGTCGACCCGAAACGCATGGCTGTCCCTAGAAGAAATAAAAGACAAATATCCCTCACTGACACCCCCTCTATTTGAATTCTTTCAAATTCGACATTATCTCTCTTCACTCCCACAAACGGAGACCTTACGTGACATGACTCACTTTGAGAGACTATACACGGCAAACCCTCTCGCTAAGGGCATGATATCTCAGATATATAACCTATTAATAGACACAACTGCCCCTACACATATTCGCCACGAATTAGAATGGGAAAAAGACTTGGGCGCCCCACCAGATGGGAAATGTTGGGAGGACATCCGCGAAAGTATCGCAAAATGCTCAATATCCACACGCATCAAGGAGACCACATATAAACTATATTATAGATGGTATCTTACTCCAGAAAAACTCTCCAAGATGTTCCCCACGGTCACCCCGAACTGCTGGCGCAACTGTGGACAAAGGGGCTCGCTTATCCATATATGGTGGTCCTGTCCGAGGATAGTTCCCTTCTGGGAAGAAGTCCGCTCACTTATGAAGACTATATCAGGCCTCACTCTTCCCCTAGACCCATGGTCTTTTTTACTAGCCCGCCCATTCCAAGACATCGACCCCCCTCTAAACAAACTACTAACGCATATTTTAACTGCAGCTAAACTAGTCATTGCCAAACAATGGAAATCCCCGGCCACACCCCCACAGACACTCTTAACTAACTATATATGGTATATAGCCCACATGGAAAAAATAACCTATTATCTACACGATTGCCCCCACAAGTTCGAAGCTGTTTGGAACCCATGGACGGCCATGACATCCCCCCCCCACACCCCCTTCAACATCTAGCAACTAGACTCCCACAAACAAACAACCCCCTTTCCTCTCAGCGGGCGACCTTGAGACCCCCCCCCCCCCGTCCTTAGACCCATCTCCTCTATACCTCACCCTACTCTCTCGCTTTCTTCCCATCCCCCCCTTTCTTTCACTCTCTCCCCCCTCCTCATACCTCCCCTCCCCTCCCCCATAAAGCAAGTTAGCCTGCAATATGTTTTATACTTCCGAAATGTTTAAAAGAAAAATTTTGTGAAGGCACCTCTGTACATCACACCTGTATGTTCAATCCTTCATACTATGTACCTTCATTTTGTTCAAAATAAAAAGTTAAAAAAAAAAATCCTTCAGTTGGTTATATCTTCGGAGTGTGTCGTCTAACAACCACCCTGCACGTACTATAGACACTCTGCCAATAGACATACAGTGAATGGGGGCAGGCAGAGGAATATACAGTGAATGGGGGCACGCTGGGGGACATACAGTGAATGGGGGCACGCTGGGGAACATACAGTGAATGGGAGCACGCTGGGGGACATACAGTTAATTGGGGCAGAGTGGGGGACCATTAATGATTCACAGAATGCCAGGCTGAATGGTCGGCCCCCACACATTTTCACCTCACCAAATCTGGCCCTCGTCGCAAAAAGTTTGGACACCCCTGCCCTAGTGCCTAACCCTAACCCTCCCCTAGTGCCTAACTCTAACCCTCCCCTAGTGCCTAACCCTAACCCTCCCCCTAGTGCCTAACTCTAACCCTCCCCTAGTTCCTAACCCTCCTCCTAGTGCCTGACCCTAACCTCCCCCTAGTGCCTAACTCTAACCCTCCCCCTAGTGCCTAACTCTAACCCTCCCCCTAGTGCCTAACTCTAACCCTCCCCCTAGTGCCTAACTCTAACCCTCCCCTAGTTCCTAACCCTAACCCTCCCCCTAGTGCCTAACCCTAACCCTCCCCCTAGTGCCTAACTCTAACCCTCCCCCTAGTGCCTAACTCTAACCCTCCCCCTAGTGCCTAACTCTAACCCTCCCCCTAGTGCCTAACCCTAACCCTCCCCCTAGTGCCTAACCCTAACCCTCCCCCTAGTGCCTAACTCTAACCCTCCCCCTAGTGCCTAACTCTAACCCTCCCCCTAGTGCCTAACCCTAACCCTCCCCCTAGTGCCTAACCCTAACCCTCCCCTAGTGCCTAACCCTAACCCTAGTGCCTAACCCTAACCCTCCCCCTAGTGCCTAACCCTCCCCTAGTGCCTAACCCTAACCCTCCCCCTAGTGCCTAACCCTCCCCTAGTGCCTAATCCTAACCCTCCCCCTAGTGCCTAACCCTAACTCCCCATCTTCCCCTTTATGTCTAATCCTAAAGTTCCCCATACACTATAAGGTTTTGGCCCAACTTCCCCTGATTACGACAAATTGGGCCATCGGGTAAAATCGGGCCATATCACATGTGTATGAAATCCAATCCAATGCACAGTCCCCTGCACATCAAATCAAAGTTGGATGTCGGACCTGCTGCCCTTTTGACCTCTGACTCGCTCCCCCCTCCCAGAGGTGGGGGACATGGTTGCATGCGATATACGTTAACATGCAGAAGGACCGCATACGACATTGCATGCGATCCTGCCACCCAGGAAGGTCCTGGGCGGCTCAAGGTGGATTTGATGGCCATACACTGCTGCAACTTACTTTAGTAATGTATGTCCACCTTAAGATCCCCCTACTGCCTAACCCTAATGTCGACAATGACAGCATTTTACAGATTGGCCGATAATTCAGAAGAATTTAGTTTATTTTGGGTCGACACCGTATCAGCGTGCGGACAGGTTGTTAGAAGTCAGACCAGGACAGCTTTACTGACTGCACCTGGACCCCTTGCTGCAACCTCAGACACATCTGTCTGCCTCCACCCAGCATATACAGTACACAGCTTATTACAGAACACATGCCAAACATGGACAATGCCTGACTAAGTGAAGAAGTACTGTATTTACTTATGTAACATTCATGGCACTTAACCTAGTATCTTTGGGCGATAGCACTGGCTGTGCCCGACCTTATGTAATCCGCGAGAAGTTATTCATAATTTAATTACACATTTAAACGACTTGCTTTGTACATGTAGGCGATGTGTTGTCGTATACAAACTCCTAACTAAACAAACAGCAAGTTTGTTCTTAGTTAATTAAGTTTTGGAACATTTTGATCTTGTGAAATTATATTAATAGCTTTATAGAACATGGTAAATATGTACAAATGTACTGTAATTCCTACAAAGTCAAAGTAACAACAACGCAACCAACTGGACCAAACAACCACTAATCCAACCAGCTGGCCCACACAACCAACAACCCAATCAGCTGGGCCGAACAAACCAACAACCCAACCAGCTGGGCCACACAACCAACAACCCTACAAACTGGACCAAACAACCAACAACACAACCAGCTAGGCCACACACCCAACAACCCAACCAAATGGACCAAACAACCCAACCAGCTGGCCCACACACCCAACAACCCAACCGACTGGACCAAGCATCCAACAACCCAACCAGCTGGGCCACAAAACCAACAATCCAACCAACTGGGTCAAACAACCAACCACCCACCCACCTGGGTCAAACAACCAACCACCCAACCAACTGGGTCAAACAACCAACCACCTGGGTCAAACCACCAACCACCCAACCAGCTGGGCCACACATCCAACCACCCAACCAGCTGGGCCACACATCCAACCACCCAGCCAATTGGGCCACACATCCAACCAACTGGGCCACACAGCCAACAATCCAACCAGCTGGGCCACACATACAACAATTCAAACAGCTGGGCCATACAACCAACAACTCAACCAACTAGGCCAAACATTCAACATCCCAACCAGCTGGGCCACACAACCAACAACACAACCAGCTGGACCAAACAACCAACAACCCAACCAGCTGGACCACACAACCAACAACCCAACCAACTGGGCCAAACATCGAACAACCCAACCAGCTGGGCCACACATCCTACAACCCATCCAACTGGGCCACACATCCTACAACCCATCCAACTGGGCCACACAACCAACAATCCAACCAGCTAGGTCAGTGATGGCTAACCTTGAGACTCCAGCTGTTGAACTACACACCCCAGCATGCCCTGCATCAGTTTTACTATTTGGCCATGCTAAAACTGATGCAGGGCATGCTGGCATGTGTAGTTCAACAACAGCTAGTGTCAAGGTTAGCCATCACTGAGCTAGGTCACACATTCAACAACCCAACCAGCTGGGCCACACAACCAACAACCCAACCAAACATCCAACAACCCAACCAGCTGGGCCACACATCCAACAACCCAACCAACTAGGCCAAACATCCAACAACCCAACCAGCTGGGCCACACAACCAACAACCAACTAGGCCAAATATCCAACAACCCAGTCAGCTGGGCCCACATCCTACAACCCATCCAACTGGGAAAAAACATCCAACAACCCAACCAGTTGGGCAACACAACCAACAACCCATCTAAGTGGGCCAAGCATTCAACAACCCATCTAAGTGTGCCAAGCATCCAACAACCCAACCAACTGGGCCAAACAACAAAAAGTCAACAACTCAACTGAGCAAACCAACAGACCAACCCAGCCAAATAACCAAACACCCAACCAAGCCAATGTCCCAACCGACCACTTATCCAGCTGTCATTTACATCATTCACCTGTATCTAGTCCAATATCAGCAGCTGTCAGACACCTGGTAATCACCAAGTAGGTCAAGTACAGAGAAATATTTTAGTTATTGTTTTATAAGCAAATGAAAAGTAAAGGAGGGAATGTTATGTGACAATGTGGGTAGTTGCTTGGTTTGATATGTTAGAGGTGGGTGTCTTCGTATAAATAGCTTACAAGCGTATAGCATCAATGGGCTCATTATAGCAGCTGGCACCTTTGTTATTCTGTGTGACACGTCTCAGCCCTGTCACCAGCTATAAAGGTCCGCCTCAGTAATGCACATTCCAATATAAAATGTCAAGTGCTCCCAATAAACATGCTGGGAATGCAGAGGAAAACCATTAGGCTTTCCTGTTTACGGCACTATAACATGACTAAGTACCAGCAATATATACAGTGAGGCAAACCCCAACTGTTACCTTGGGCAAATAAAACCGACTGGGTGACATAACATCACTGGGTGACAGAACATCGCTGGGTGCACAGGTACACAATCGTCATTTTGATTTTGAGCGGTTTATTCGATGTAGGAAGACAATGTACGCACGTCCGAGTTGTTGGAAGAAAATGGGTCAAATCCAAGGAACGCGTCTTATGGGCCTGATTCAATTTTGTTAGCAAAGCAAAAAAGCTTGCAACTGGGTAAAACCATGCTGCACTGCAGGTGGGGTAGATGTAACATGTGCAGAGAGTTAGATTTGGGTGGGCATGTGCAAACTGAAATACAAATTGCAGTATAAGAATAAGGCCCCCATTTACCATTGATCGCATTAACAATGTGATCTGGGCAGAATATTACCGCCCAGGATCATTTCACCCGAATGTATTACCGGCCCGTCCCTGCGATGCCCGGAGCCGGAAGCCGGGGGTCTGCGCGCTGACCCCCCCCCGCGCTGACCGCACTACCGCTCGATGTGTAGCCATAGGCTACAATGGGCGATCGCCATATCAGAATGGCAATAGCCCAGGGGTGCGATGCCAGGCTGCCCAATGTTGATACATAGGGCAGCTTTGCATCCCCCATAGAACCCTATGGGGGATGCGGCCGGCGGCACTGCAAGGGGAATCACAGCAGGGATCGAAGATTCCTGCTGCGGTCCCCCTTTAATATATTTGGGGGATACTAAATATTTGCGGTTAACCCCCAAAAAACTGGTGTTTTTGGGGATTTAGCCGCAAATACTATTTGATAAATGCTGCCCTAAAGCTGTCTAATGTGTGGGCTACATGCAAAAAACAGCCAGTATTTACCCTGCACAGAATAGACCTGAATAAGGTCCCCTGTGTGCTCTCTCCTACATGTATGTAGTAATGTGCATGTTACAGCTGTGTGCTCTCTCCTACATGTATGTATTGATGTGCATGTTACAGCGGTGTGCTCTCTCCTACATGTATGTAGTGATGTACGTGTTACATCTGTGTGCTCTCCTAAATGTCTGTAGTGATATGTGTGTTACAGCTGTGTCCTCTCTCCTACATGTATGTAGTGATGTGCATGTTACAGCTGTGTGCTCTCTCCTACATGTATGTAGTAATGTGCATGTTACAGCAGTGTCCTATCTCCTACATGTATGTAGTGATGTGTTACATCTGTGCTCTCTCCTAAATGTACTGTATGTAGTAACATGTGTGTTACATGCACATCACTACATGTATGTAGTGATGTGCATTATAGCTGTGTCCTCTCTCCTTCATGTATGTAGTGATGTGCATGTTACAGCTGTGTCCTCTCTCCTACATGTATGTAGTAATGTGTGTTTTACAGCTGTGTCCTCTCTCCTACATGTATGTAGTGATACGTGTGTTACAGCTGTGTCATCTCTCCAAAATATATGTAGTGATGTGCATGTTACCGCTGTGTCCTCTCTCCTACATGTATGTAGTGATGTGCGTGTTACAGTGGTGTCCACTCTCCTACATGTATGTAGTGATGTACGTGTTACATCTGTGTTCTCTCCTACATGTATGTAGTGATACGTGTGTTACAGATGTGCCCTGTCTCCTACATGTTTGTAGTAATGCGTGTTTTACAGCTGTGTACTCTCTCCAACACATATGTAGTGATGTGCATGTTACAGCTGTGTCCTCTCTCCTACATGTATGTAGAGATGTGCATTATAGCTGTGTGCTCTCTCCTACATGTATGTAGTGATGTGCATGTTACAGCTGTGTCCTCTCTCCTACATGTTTGTTGTAATGCGTGTTTTACGGCTGTGTCCTCTCTCCTACATGTATGTAGTGATCCGTGTGTTACATCTGTGTGCTCTCTCCTACATGTATGTAGTAATGTGCATGTTACAGCTGTGTCATCTCTCCTACATGTATGTAGTAATGTGCATGTTACAGCTGTGTCATCTCTCCTACATGTATGTAGTGATGTGCATGTTACATCTGTGTGCACTCCTACATGTATGTAGTAATGTGTGTTTTACAGCTGTGTCCTCTCCTACATGTATGTAGTGATACGTGTGTTACAGCTGTGTCATCTCTCCTACATATATGTAGTGATGTGCATGTTACAGCGGTGTGCTCTCTCCTACATGTATGTAGTGATGTGCGTGTTACAGCAGTGTCCTCTCTCCTACATGTATGTAGTGATCTACGTGTTACATCTGTGTGCTCTCCTAAATGTACTTTATGTAGTAACATCTGTGTTACATATGTGTGCTCTCCCTACATGTATGTAGTGATGTGCATGTTACAGCTGTGTCATCTTTCCTACATGTATGCAGTGATGTGCATTATAGCTGTGTCCTCTCTCCTACATGTATGTAGTGATGTGCATTTTACAGCTGTGTCATCTCTCCTACATGTATGTAGTGATGTGCATTTTACAGCTGTGTCATCTCCCCTACATGTATGTAGTGATGTGCATTACAGTGGTGTGCTCTCTCCTACATGTATGTAGTCATGTGCGTGTTACAGCTGTGTGCTCTCTCCTTCATGTATGTAGTTATATGTGTGTTACAGCTGTGTCCTCTCTCCTACACGTATGTAGTGATCTGCATGTTACAGCTGTGTCCTCTCTCCTACATGTATGTAGTGATGTGTGTGTTACAGCTGTTTCCTCTCTCCTACACGTATGTAGTGATGTGCATGTTACAGCTGTGTCCTCTCTTCTACATGTATGTAGTGATGTGTGTGTGTTACAGCTGTGTCCTCTCTCCTACACGTATGTAGTGATGTGCATGTTACAGCGGTGTCCTCTCTCCTACATGTATGTAGTGATGTGCGTGTTACAGCTGTGTGGTACATGTATGTAGTCATGTGCGTGTTACATCTGTGTTCTCCCTACGTATCTACATGTATGTAGTGATCCGTGTGTTACATCTTTGTGTTCTCTCCTACATGTAGTTATGTGCATGTTACAGCAGTGTAATCTCTCCTACATGTATGTAGTGATGTGCATGTTACAGCTGTGTGCTCTCTCCTACATGTATGTAGTGATACGTGTGTTACAGCTGTGTCATCTCTCCAACATATATGTAGTGATGTGCCTGTTACAGCTGTGTCCTCTCTCCTACATGTATGTAGTTATGTACGTGTTACATCTGTGTCCTCTCCTACATGTATGTAGTGATCCATGTGTTACATCTGTGTGCTCTCTCCTACATGTATGTAGTAATGTGCATGTTACAGCTGTGTCATCTCTCCTACATGTATGTAGTGATGTGCATGGTACATTTGTGTGCTCTCTCCTACATGTATGTAGTAATGTGCATGTTACAGCTGTGTCATCTCTCCTACATGTATGTAGTGATGTGCATGTTACAGCTGTGTCCTCTCCTACATGTATGTAGTGATCCATGTGTTACATCTGTGTGCTCTCTCCTACATGTATGTAGTAATGTGCATGTTACATCTGTGTCATCTCTCCTACATGTATGTAGTGATGTGCATGTTACATTTGTGTGCTCTCTCTCCTACATGTATGTGGTAATGTGCATGTTACAGCTGTCATCTCTCCTACATGTTTGTAGTAATGCGTGTTTTACAGCTGTGTACTCTCTCCAACATATATGTAGTGATGTGCATGTTACAGCTGTGTCATCTCTCCTACATGTATGTAGTGATGTGCATGTTACAGCTGTGTCCTCTCCTACATGTATGTAGTGATCCATGTGTTACATCTGTGTGCTCTCTCCTACATGTATGTAGTAATGTGCATGTTACAGCTGTGTCATCTCTCCTACATGTATGTAGTGATGTGCATGTTACAGCTGTGTCCTCTCCTACATGTATGTAATGATCCATGTGTTACATCTGTGTGCTCTCTCCTACATGTATGTAGTAATGTGCATGTTACATCTGTGTCATCTCTCCTACATGTATGTAGTGATGTGCATGTTACATTTGTGTGCTCTCTCTCCTACATGTATGTGGTAATGTGCATGTTACAGCTGTCATCTCTCCTACATGTTTGTAGTAATGCGTGTTTTACAGCTGTGTACTCTCTCCAACATATATGTAGTGATGTGCATGTTACAGCTGTGTCATCTCTCCTACATGTATGTAGTGATGTGCATGTTACAGCTGTGTCCTCTCTCCTACACGTATGTAGGGATGTGCATGTTACATTTGTGTGCTCTCTCCTACATGTATGTAGTAATGTGCATGTTACAGCTGTGTCATCTCTCCTACATGTATGTAGTCATGTGCATGTTAAAGCTGTGTCCTCTCTCCTACACGTATGTAGTGATGTGCATGTTACAGCTGTGTCCGCTCTCCAACGTATGTAGTAATGTGTGTTTTACAGCTGTGTCCTCTCTCCTACATGTATGTAGTGATACGTGTGTTACAGCTGTGTACTCTCTCCAACATATATGTAGTGATGTGCATGTTACAGCTGTGTCCTCTCTCCTACATGTATGTAGTGAGGTGCATGTTACAGCTGTGTCCTCTCCTACATGTATGTAGTGATGTGCGTGTTACAGCAGTGTCCTCTCTCCTACATGTATGTAGTCATGTGCGTGTTACAGCTGTGTGCTCTCTCCTACATGTATGTTGTGATCCGTGTGTTACATCTGTGTGCTCTCTCCTACTTGTATGTAGTGATGTGTTAGAGCTGTGTGCTCTCTCCTACACATATGTAGCGATGTGTGTTAGAGCTGTGTGCTCTCTCCTACACGTATGCAGTGATGTGCGTGTTACATGCATGTATGCAGTGATGTGTGCGTTGTCGCACTTGCCGTGTGTCTTGATGGGAGCTCTCTGTTCTGTTTGGATACAGTTGGCCCATTATAGGCCCAGACCTGACGGGATTGTCCTGGGACAACAGATGGCTGTTATGCACTTTATTATAAACACCAGGGAAATGTCTGGCAGCGGCATCTCCTGTGTGCTGCGCCTGCGCCCCCAGCGTACCATTATTATTAGCGTTATTATTCCTGGCACTAGATATGAAAGAAGACAATCTGTTGTGTATAGGACTAATGTTTACATTGTGTGTCCTGCTATGGATCAGCCTGAATGCTATGGAATCCTCAGCCGCTGAGATCATGTCCTACACATGCCTGGAATAATGACCTCACTGCTGCGCACGGGTATATACTGTAGCAGCGACTGGTAAGGGGGACCTATATCTTCCCAGCAGGGAAGCTTCCAGTTATGGGTATAATCCGTATCCCAATCTAGAACCTTCACTAGTGGGAAACTTCTCCCTAACCTATTGCCATCTGGGACACTGTAAAACCAGGACTGGACCCATCTATCTGCACCTCACATCCTGCCCCATCTACCTCCGTATCTACATACCACCTCACATCCTGCCCCATCTACCTGCGTACCACCTCACATCCTGCCCCATCTACCTGCGTACTGCCTCACATCCTGCCCCATCTACCTCCGTATCTGCGTACCACCTCACATCCTGCCCCATCTACCTGCGTACCACCTCACATCCTGCCCCATCTACCTGCGTAGCACCTCACATCCTGCCCCATCTACCTGCGTATCTGCGTACCACCTCACATCCTGCCCCATCTACCTGCGTACCACCTCACATCCTGCCCCATCTACCTGCGTACCACCTCACATCCTGCCCCATCTACCTGCGTATCTGCGTACCACCTCACATCCTGCCCCATGTACCTGCGTATCTGCGTACCACCTCACATCCTGCCCCAACTACCGTACCACCTCACATCCTGCCCCATCTACCTGCTTATCTGCGTACCACCTCACATCCTGCCCCATCTACCTGCGTATCTGCGTACCACCTCACATCCTGCCCCATCTACCTGCGTACCACCTCACATCCTGCCCCATCTACCTGCGTATCTGCGTATCACCTCACATCCTGCCCCATCTACCTGCTTATCTGCGTACCACCTCACATCCTGCCCCATCTACCTGCTTATCTGCGTACCACCTCACATCCTGCCCCATCTACCTGCGTATCTGCGTACCACCTCACATCCTGCCCCATCTACCTGCGTATCACCTCACATCCTGCCCCATCTACCTGCGTATCTGCGTACCACCTCACATCCTGCCCCATCTACCTGCGTATCACCTCACATCCTGCCCCATCTACCTGCGTATCTGCGTACCACCTCACATCCTGCCCCATCTACCTCCGTATCTACATACCACCTCACATCCTGCCCCATCTACCTGCGTATCTGCGTATCACCTCACATCCTGCCCCATCTACCTGCGTACCACCTCACATCCTGCCCCATATACCTGCGTACCACCTCACATCCTGCCCCATATACCTGCGTACCACCTCACATCCTGCCCCATCTACCTGCGTATCTGCGTATCACCTCACATCCTGCCCCATCTACCTGCATATCACCTCACATCCTGCCCCATCTACCTGCGTATCACCTCACATCCTGCCCCATCTACCTGCGTACCACCTCACATCCTGCCCCATCTACCTGCGTATCTGCGTACCACCTCACATCCTGCCCCATCTACCTCCGTATCTACATACCACCTCACATCCTGCCCCATCTACCTGCGTATCTGCGTATCACCTCACATCCTGCCCCATCTACCTGCGTACCACCTCACATCCTGCCCCATATACCTGCGTACCACCTCACATCCTGCCCCATCTACCTGCGTATCTGCGTACCACCTCACATCCTGCCCCATCTACCTCCGTATCACCTCACATCCTGCCCCATCTACCTGCGTACCACCTCACATCCTGCCCCATCTACCTGCGTATCACCTCACATCCTGCCCCATCTACCTGCGTATCACCTCACATCCTGCCCCATCTACCTGCGTATCACCTCACATCCTGCCCCATCTACCTGCGTATCACCTCACATCCTGCCCCATCTACCTGCGTATCTGCGTATCACCTCACATCCTGCCCCATCTACCTGCGTATCACCTCACATCCTGCCCCATCTACCTGCGTACCACCTCACATCCTGCCCCATCTATCTGCGTATCTGCGTGCCACCTCACATCCTGCCCCATCTACCTGCGTATCACCTCACATCCTGCCCCATCTACCTGCGTACCACCTCACATCCTGCCCCATCTATCTGCGTATCTGCGTACCACCTCACATCCTGCTCCATCTACCTGCGTATCTGCGTACCACCTCACATCCTGCCCCATCTACCTGCGTACCACCTCACATCCTGCCCCATCTACCTGCGTACCACCTCACATCCTGCCCCATCTACCTGCGTACCACCTCACATCCTGCCCCATCTACCTGCGTACCACCTCACATCCTGCCCCATCTACCTGCGTATCTGCGTACCACCTCACATCCTGCCCCATCTACCTGCGTATCTGCGTACCACCTCACATCCTGCCCCATGTACCTGCGTATCTGCGTATCACCTCACATCCTGCCCCATCTACCTGTGTACCACCTCACATCCTGCCCCATCTACCTGGTATCTGCGTACCACCTCACATCCTGCCCCATCTACCTGCTTATCTGCGTACCACCTCACATCCTGCCCCATCTACCTGCGTATCACCTCACATCCTGCCCCATCTACCTGCGTACCACCTCACATCCTGCCCCATCTACCTGCGTATCTGCGTATCACCTCACATCCTGCCCCATCTACCTGCGTATCTGCGTACCACCTCACATCCTGCCCCATCTTCCTGCGTATCACCTCACATCCTGCCCCATCTACCTGCGTATCTGCGTACCACCTCACATCCTGCCCCATCTACCTGCGTACCACCTCACATCCTGCTACATCTACCTGCGTATCTGCGTACCACCTCACATCCTGCCCCATCTACCTGCGTATCTGCGTACCACCTCACATCCTGCCCCATCTACCTGCGTACCACCTCACATCCTGCCCCATCTACCTGCGTATCTGCGTACCACCTCACATCCTGCCCCATCTACCTGCGTACCACCTCACATCCTGCCCCATCTACCTGCGTATCTGCGTACCACCTCACATCCTGCCCCATCTACCTGCGTATCTGCGTACCACCTCACATCCTGCCCCATCTACCTGCGTATCTGCGTACCACCTCACATCCTGCCCCATGTACCTGCGTATCTGCGTACCACCTCACATCCTGCCCCATCTACCTGCTTATCTGCGTACCACCTCACATCCTGCCCCATCTACCTGCGTACCACCTCACATCCTTCCCCTATCTGCCTGCGTATCTGCGTACCACCTCACATCCTGCCCCATCTACCTGCGTACCACCTCACATCCTGCCCCATCTACCTGCGTATCTGCGTATCACCTCACATCCTGCCCCATCTATCTGCGTATATGCGTATCACCTCACATCCTGCCCCACTACCTGCTTATCTGTGTTCCACCTCACATCCTGCCCCATCTACCTGCGTACTACCTCACATCCTGCCCCATCTACCTGCGTACCACCTCACATCCTGCCCCATCTACCAGCGAATCTGCGTACCACCTCACATCCTGCCCCATCTACCTGCATATCTGCGTATCACCTCACATCCTGCCCCATCTACCTGCGTATCTGCGTATCACCTCACATCCTGCCCCATCTACCTGCATATCTGCGTATCACCTCACATCCTGCCCCATCTACCTGCTTATCTGCGTATCACCTCACATCCTGCCCCATCTATCTGCGTACCACCTCACATCCTGCCCCATCTACCTGCGTATCTGCGTATCACCTCACATCCTGCCCCATCTACCTGCGTACCACCTCACATCCTGCCCCATCTACCTGCTTATCTGCGTACCACCTCACATCCTGCCCCATCTACCTGCGTATCACCTCACATCCTGCCCCATCTACCTGCGTACCACCTCACATCCTGCCCCATCTACCTGCTTATCTGCGTACCACCTCACATCCTGCCCCATCTACCTGCGTATCACCTCACATCCTGCCCCATCTACCTGCGTACCACCTCACATCCTGCCCCATCTATCTGCGTATCACCTCACATCCTGCCCCATCTACCTGCGTACCACCTCACATCCTGCCCCATCTACCTGCGTACCACCTCACATCCTGCCCCATCTACCTGCGTGCCACCTCACATCCTGCCCCATCTACCTGCGTATCTGCGTATCACCTCACATCCTGCCCCATCTACCTGCGTACCACCTCACATCCTGCCCCATCTACCTGCTTATCTGCGTACCACCTCACATCCTGCCCCATCTATCTGCGTATCTGTGTATCACTTCACATCCTGCCCCATCTACCTGCTTATCTGCGTACCACCTCACATCCTGCCCCATCTACCTGCGTATCACCTCACATCCTGCCCCATCTATCTGCGTATCACCTCACATCCTGCCCCATTTATCTGCGTACCACCTCACATCCTACCCCATCTACCTGCGTATCTGCGTACCACCTCACATCCTGCCCCATCTACCTGCGTATCACCTCACATCCTGCCCCATCTACCTGCGTATCACCTCACATCCTGCCCCATCTACCTGCGTACCACCTCACATCCTGCCCCATCTATCTGCGTATCACCTCACATCCTGCCCATCTACCTCCGTATCACCTCACATCCTGCCCCATCTACCTGCGTATCTGCGTATCACCTCACATCCTGCCCCATCTACCTGCGTATCACCTCACATCCTGCCCCATCTACCTGCGTACCACCTCACATCCTGCCCCATCTACCTGCGTATCTGCGTATCACCTCACATCCTGCCCCATCTATCTGCGTATCTGCGTATCACCTCACATCCTGCCCCATCTACCTGCTTATCTGCGTATCACCTCACATCCTGCCCAATCTACCTGCGTATCTGCGTACCACCTCACATCCTGCCCCATCTACCTGCATATCTGCGTATCACCTCACATCCTGCCCCATCTACCTGCTTATCTGCGTATCACCTCACATCCTGCCCCATCTACCTGCGTACCACCTCACATCCTGCCCCATCTACCTGCGTACCACCTCACATCCTGCCCCATCTACCTGCGTACCACCTCACATCCTGCCCCATCTACCTGCTTATCTGCGTACCACCTCACATCCTGCCCCATCTACCTGCGTATCACCTCACATCCTGCCCCATCTACCTGCGTACCACCTCACATCCTGCCCCATCTACCTGCTTATCTGCGTACCACCTCACATCCTGCCCCATCTACCTGCGTATCACCTCACATCCTGCCCCATCTACCTGCGTACCACCTCACATCCTGCCCCATCTACCTGCGTATCTGCGTATCACCTCACATCCTGCCCCATCTACCTGCGTACCACCTCACATCCTGCCCCATCTACCTGCGTACCACCTCACATCCTGCCCCATCTACCTGCGTACCACCTCACATCCTGCCCCATCTACCTGCGTATCTGCGTATCACCTCACATCCTGCCCCATCTACCTGCGTACCACCTCACATCCTGCCCCATCTACCTGCTTATCTGCGTACCACCTCACATCCTGCCCCATCTATCTGCGTATCTGCGTATCACCTCACATCCTGCCCCATCTACCTGCGTACCACCTCACATCCTGCCCCATCTACCTGCGTATCTGCGTACCACCTCACATCCTGCCCCATCTACCTGCGTACCACCTCACATCCTGCCCCATCTACCTGCGTACCACCTCACATCCTGCCCCATCTACCTGCTTATCTGCGTACCACCTCACATCCTGCCCCATCTACCTGCGTATCACCTCACATCCTGCCCCATCTATCTGCGTATCATCTCACATCCTGCCCCATCTACCTGCGTATCACTTCACATCCTGCCCCATCTACCTGCGTATCACCTCACATCCTGCCCCATCTACCTGCGTACCACCTCACATCCTGCCCCATCTATCTGCGTATCACCTCACATCCTGCCCCATCTACCTCCGTATCACCTCACATCCTGCCCCATCTACCTGCGTATCTGCGTATCACCTCACATCCTGCCCCATCTACCTGCGTATCACCTCACATCCTGCCCCATCTACCTGCGTACCACCTCACATCCTGCCCCATCTACCTGCGTATCTGCGTACCACCTCACATCCTGCCCCATCTACCTGCGTATCACCTCACATCCTGCCCCATCTACCTGCGTATCTGCGTACCACCTCACATCCTGCCCCATCTACCTGCGTACCACCTCACATCCTGCCCCATCTACCTGCGTACCACCTCACATCCCGCCCCATCTACCTGCGTATCACCTCACATCCTGCCCCATCTACCTGTGTACCACCTCACATCCTGCCCCATCTACCTGCGTACCACCTCACATCCTGCCCCATCTACCTGCGTATCACCTCACATCCTGCCCCATCTACCTGCGTATCACCTCACATCCTGCCCCATCTACCTGCGTACCACCTCACATCCTGCCCCATCTACCTGCGTATCACCTCACATCCTGCCCCATCTATCTGCATATCACCTCACATCCTGCCCCATCTACCTCCGTATCACCTCACATCCTGCCCCATCTACCTCCGTATCACCTCACATCCTGCCCCATCTACCTGCGTATCACCTCACATCCTGCCCCATCTACCTGCGTATCACCTCACATCCTGCCCCATCTACCTGCGTACCACCTCACATCCTGCCCCATCTACCTGCGTATCTGCGTACCACCTCACATCCTGCCCCATCTACCTGCGTATCACCTCACATCCTGCCCCATCTACCTGCGTATCTGCGTACCACCTCACATCCTGCCCCATCTACCTGCGTACCACCTCACATCCTGCCCCATCTACCTGCGTACCACCTCACATCCTGCCCCATCTACCTGCGTACCACCTCACATCCTGCCCCATCTACCTGCGTACCACCTCACATCCTGCCCCATCTACCTGCGTATCTGCGTATCTGCGTATCACCTCACATCCTGCCCCATCTACCTGCGTACCACCTCACATCCTGCCCCATCTACCTGCGTATCTGTGTACCACCTCACATCCTGCCCCATCTACCTGCGTACCACCTCACATCCTGCGTATCTGCGTACCACCTCATATCCTGCCCCATCTACCTACGTACCACCTCACATCCTGCCCCATCTACCTGCGTATCTGCGTACCACCTCACATCCTGCCCCATCTACCTGCGTATAACCTCACATCCTGCCCCATCTACCTGCTTATCTGCGTACCACCTCACATCCTGCCCCATCTACCTGCTTACCTGCGTACCACCTCACATCCTGCCCCATCTACCTGCGTACCAACTCACATCCTGCCCCATCTACCTGCGTACCACCTCACATCCTGCCCCATCTACCTGCGTACCACCTCACATCCTGCCCCATCTACCTGCGTATCACCTCACATCCTGCCCCATCTACCTGCGTATCACCTCACATCCTGCCCCATCTACCTGCGTATCACCTCACATCCTGCCCCATCTACCTGCATATCTGCGTACCACCTCACATCCTGCCCCATCTACCTGCGTATCTGCGTACCACCTCACATCCTGCCCCATCTACCTGCGTATCTGCGTATCACCTCACATCCTGCCCCATCTACCTGCTTATCTGCGTACCACCTCACATCCTGCCCCATCTACCTGCGTACCACCTCACATCCTGCCCCATCTACCTGCGTACCACCTCACATCCTGCCCCATCTACCTGCGTACCACCTCACATCCTGCCCCATCTACCTGCTTATCTGCGTACCACCTCACATCCTGCCCCATCTACCTGCTTATCACCTCACATCCTGCCCCATCTACCTGCGTATCACCTCACATCCTGCCCCATCTACCTGCGTATCACCTCACATCCTGCCGCATCTACCTGCGTATCACCTCACATCCTGCCCCATCTACCTGCATATCTGCGTACCACCTCACATCCTGCCCCATCTACCTGCGTATCTGCGTACCACCTCACATCCTGCCCCATCTACCTGCGTACCACCTCACATCCTGCCCCATCTACCTGCGTATCTGCGTACCACCTCACATCCTGCCCCATCTACCTGCGTATCACCTCACATCCTGCCCCATCTACCTCTGTATCTGCGTACCACCTCACATCCTGCCCCATCTACCTGCGTATCACCTCACATCCTGCCCCATCTACCTGCGTATCTGCGTACCACCTCACATCCTGCCCCATCTACCTGCGTACCACCTCACATCCTGCCCCATCTACCTGCGTACCACCTCACATCCTGCCCCATCTACCTGCGTACCACCTCACATCCTGCCCCATCTACCTGCGTATCTGCGTACCACCTCACATCCTGCCCCATCTACCTGCGTATCACCTCACATCCTGCCCCATCTACCTGCGTACCACCTCACATCCTGCCCCATCTACCTGCGTATCTGCGTATCACCTCACATCCTGCCCCATCTATCTGCGTATCTGCGTATCACCTCACATCCTGCCCCATCTACCTGCGTACCACCTCACATCCTGCCCCATCTACCTGCGTACCACCTCACATCCTGCCCCATCTACCTGCGTATCAGCTCACATCCTGCTCCATCTATCTGCGTACCACCTCACATCCTGCCCCATCTACCTGCGTACCACCTCACATGCTGCCCCATCTACCTGCGTACCACCTCACATCCTGCCCCATCTACCTGCTTATCTGCGTACCACCTCACATCCTGCCCCATCTACCTGCGTATCACCTCACATCCTGCTCCATCTACCTGCGTACCACCTCACATCCTGCCCCATCTACCTGCTTATCTGCGTACCACCTCACATCCTGCCCCATCTACCTGCGTATCACCTCACATCCTGCCCCATCTACCTGCGTACCACCTCACATCCTGCCCCATCTACCTGCGTATCTGCGTATCACCTCACATCCTGCCCCATCTACCTGCGTACCACCTCACATCCTGCCCCATCTACCAGCGTACCACCTCACATCCTGCCCCATCTACCTGCGTACCACCTCACATCCTGCCCCATCTACCTGCGTATCTGCGTATCACCTCACATCCTGCCCCATCTACCTGCGTACCACCTCACATCCTGCCCCATCTACCTGCTTATCTGCGTACCACCTCACATCCTGCACCATCTGTGACCGGACGCCTGCCCTTAGCTCTGGCTACGCCCTTCGGGTCCACAGATAGCGGTTCCTGGTCTCACGGGACCTGGCCAATAGGGGATTCCCTGTTACCGTCAGTAACCTCCTGTTACTGACTCCGCCCACTACGCAGTGGGCGGGGTTATCGCTGCCACCACCAGACTCCTACTACGTGGCGTCTGGAACCACGGATACCTCCTCAGGCCCAACCGCTGGCCCTGAGTACTACCTGCGTCGACACACTGCTGGTGTCGACTGGTCCCCCACTGGTCACGGACCAGACCTCTGCTTTGGTAGCTGGCAGAGCGGAGACTCGGAGACGCTGGATGCTATGCCCAGAACAGCCGGAGAACGGAACTATTGCAATTAATTCTGTTGGTCGCAGATGAAGCAGACTTCTTGGGCAAAAGATGGTTTATTTGCTCAAGTAGAAGCTCTGAAAAGAGCCCTCTCCTAGGTCCCTAGGAGGTACAGCATACAAGTGATGTTACAGCATTCAGATACAGGCAGAAGTACAACAACTTGGGCTCACAGGCCCTGCTTATAAGGACAGAAAACACACTGACATTGTCAGATCCTCCCCCATACATTTACAATTTGCATCTCAATCTGACATGTTACTTCTAGTGCATAAAGAACCAAGATTACATACTACAAAGGATGAGTCCAATTTCCTTAGCATATATAAATTCCAGGAACAGGGGAGATATTTATCTCCTGGACATGTTTACATAAAGAAACACAAATGTCTGCATTACCAACACCTGGCACACAGGATGGCCTGGGTTCAGTGACCCATCACATATAGTACATAAATTTCCTTATCACCAAGATTTGCTAAATTCCTTCCCCCCAGAAATGTACAAAGTGCATTGTAAGTCCAGAATGCATTCCTCAATATTCAATACAATATACCCAATATATGATGCAGTCCTAGCTCAGTGCTACTCATACAGTTTAAAACATGTCAAGTGCCCTTGTCCTGGATAACGGCAAAGCACAGAGAGTTAACCCCTTCAGTGCTGTGGCCGCCATTAACCCCGTGTGCCGGGCTCTCCGGCCACACTTCTTCCCCCCCCTTCAAGCGGGAAACCAGAGGGCCATGTCCCAACGATTTGGCTCCTGGTCCCGCAGCCCATTTGGGGGTTACTGGGAGTGCCTGGGGGTGTTGGCCCCCAGCCTAGACAGTTCCTCCAGACTGCAGTGGGCCATATCCGGTTGGTGCTGAAAGTCCACACAGTCACCACAGTGTCCAAGTTCAAGGCCCCACAACAACAGTCTGTCTGTTTCCCCCAATGAAGGGGGCAAACCTTCATCAGGTGGGTGTTCCTTCACCCCAGTGGGGTGCCAGTGGCACCATCTGTGCCAAAGCTGGTCTGCTGCATACACAATTGCCACCCAGTGTGTCCAAATTGTGGCATACCCCACCTCCCACCATAGCAGTATTCTGCTCACACAAGCCACAGGGTGCTCCTGCCCACATGGCTCCTCCTGGCTCAGTACTGCTGCCAGTCCGTGCAGTGACGCAATAGTCCGTACCACAATGTCCTGGTAATAAATATGCGTCATCAGCACTGGAGCTGGTACCAGAGCCTCCTTCAGCGACTGGAATGCCAACTCACAAGCAGGTGTACAGTCCACTGTCTTGGGAAGACCCTTCCTAGTCACTACTGTAAGGGACGTCACTACCAAACTAGAGTCAGGGACAACTGGTCTGTAGGGTCTTACAGTTTCTAAGGTCAGTACCTGTCTGGGGGTTGTGGGCTGGGGACAGCCTCTGGTCGCCTCTACCTTCCCTGGTCTGGGCCAACCCCTGTCTCCTCCCACACGATCCTCCAGGCACTGCACCCCTGTCACTTCTCTCGGGCACCCGTCTGCAACAACTGTCAGACCTGCCCTCCTGTCCTCCTCAAAGGACCTACGTCTTGGGGAACCCACCCTCTCTGGTGTATCCCCTTCTACCTTCCTGACTACCCTGGGCCTGAACCCTTCCTGCCCGGGCACACTCCCCACCCCCACCCCATCAAGGCCGCTGCGAGCTTGGCACCGTATGCCTGTCAGGGATGGGTCAGAGAGCGGAGCCTCCTGAACCCCCTGCCAGTGCCCCTCACTTTCTCCTAAAGGGGGACACTCTACAGGGGCATCTAGGTTGGGATGTCTAGGGTCATTCTGGTTTGGGTCAGTCATGTCAAGGTCAGTGTGGTCACTCATACTCACCGCCGGAGTTGGCAAACCACTAGGAACAGGAGCATCGCTGGGTACCCCCACAGGATACAACAAGCTGGCACACACATCCTCTGCGTTGCTAGGGGACGTAGGCACACCAGAGGCAAAAGGCATGCTGGGGAGATGCGCTGATCTAGCCGCTGTAGTCTTTTCCTCTGGGCTGGTTGATGCTGTGGTTGGCTGTGCTGGCAGTTGTCTGGCCACTGTGGTCTTTTCCTCTGGGCTGGGCTGTGCTGGTGTCGATGGTAAGGACTGTAGTCTGGCAGCTTGACTCCAGGCGATGGCGTTAGCAAATGTAGTAACGATTCCACCCCCAAGATCATTCCCCAGGACTACATCTGTTGGGAGGCCATCCATGACGGCAACATCTCGCAACTCTGGTCCAGCCCCCCAATCCAGGTAGACTCTGGCCATGGGTACCTCTCGCTCCGCTCCATCTGCCATTGTAACTTTGGCAGTGCGACCCTGCAAGATTGCAGCAGGATCAATCAGTCTGGGGCTCACCACAGTGATTGAGGCCCCAGAGTCTCTCAGGCCTTCCCCCTGCAGGGGCCCCACTTGGACCGACTGCAGGTGCCGCCACATATTCTGTAGAGGCCGCATGGCCATGCAGGTGACTCTATCAGCAGAGTCTGCCTGCTTCTCACCACACTCCATCGGACTGACTGGAGGGGGTACAGTCTCTGTGGGCTCATCTCCACGGGTCAAGCAAGCAAGCCGGGATCCAGCATTCGGATTGGTAGCGCGAATCTGGGGTGCCGGCAGTGTGGGACAGTTCATCCTCAGATGTCCGATTTTCCCACAGCTGTAGCACTTCTTGACCAGGTGTGGCTCCGATGATCCCTGATTACTCGCAGGGACGCTGCGGGGCGATTGCTGGCCAAGAGCACCCGGGTTGGAAGATGCTTGCTTTGGGGGGCGATGAGCTGAAGAGGGGTGTCCCCCTGGTGGTAAAGTCCTTTGTAGTGGGCTGCTACTTGGGCGTTTCAGCCCCTGTGACCGAATTGCCACATACTTGTCCGCTAGCTGGGCAGCCATCTTTACACTGGGTGGCTCCCGATCTAGCACCCACTCCTTCACTTCCTGGGCACACCTGCGGTAGAACTGCTCCCTGCAGATCACATCAATCAGGGTGTCCCAGGTTGTGGCCTTTGATTCCTGCACCCACTTCACCAAGTACTGCCGCAGCTGGGTGGCAAACTGCTCGTGGGTGCTGCCCGGATTCTTTGGCAAGTCCCGAAACTTTTTCCTGTAGGACTCAGGAGTTACAAAAAACCGTTGGAGGAGGGCCTTGGCGACAACATCATAGTCCCCACAGTCCTCATTGGCCACTCCTCGATAGGCCTCCAAGGCCTCTCCATGCAGGGTGGGCACAAGGTGTCTTACCCACTCCTGTTTGGGCAAATCATGCAGTTTACAAGTCCTCTCAAAAACTTGCAAATGTCCATCAATGTCCCCATCGCTGTCGGCAAACTTGGCAAACTGAATCCGTCCCGCTCGTGGGGTAGCAGCTGACAACGGTCCTCGGGGTACCACGGCCTGTGGTGCCCGCTCCGCATGCCACATCCGAATGATGAGCATGCGTTCTTGTTCCGTTGCCCTTTCCCCTAGTTCCGCTAGCCGATCCGCTAGGCTATCCGTGCCGCCCACCCTGGGACACACGGATCCTGGCCCTGCTAGGGAATGTTGGGAAACATGGCTGCTGCTAGAGGGGGCGGGGCTTGTGAGTCTCACCGGGTCCAGATGAAGGTCCTCTGTGTGGCTGTCCTCCTGGACACGGTCACCATCAGCGTGCTGCACCTCCTCCCGACTCGACTCCTCCAAGCGCTTGAGCGCCGCCCTCATTTCGTTTACAGTTGCTTTGGAAGGGATATCCACACCCTTCTCCCGACACACGATCTCGAGGTCATCCTTCGACATTCCATTGAAGTCCGCCATCTTGCGCGTTCTCCTGGCTGCCGTTACTCTTCCCTGAGTAACGCGGCTTCTCCAATCGGGTGACTGAAGAGCCGCCTGGGTTATCCCACCGCTGCCACCAATTTCTGTGACCGGACGCCTGCCCTTAGCTCTGGCTACGCCCTTCGGGTCCACAGATAGCGGTTCCTGGTCTCACGGGACCTGGCCAATAGGGGATTCCCTGTTACCGTCAGTAACCTCCTGTTACTGACTCCGCCCACTACGCAGTGGGCGGGGTTATCGCTGCCACCACCAGACTCCTACTACGTGGCGTCTGGAACCACGGATACCTCCTCAGGCCCAACCGCTGGCCCTGAGTACTACCTGCGTCGACACACTGCTGGTGTCGACTGGTCCCCCACTGGTCACGGACCAGACCTCTGCTTTGGTAGCTGGCAGAGCGGAGACTCGGAGACGCTGGATGCTATGCCCAGAACAGCCGGAGAACGGAACTATTGCAATTAATTCTGTTGGTCGCAGATGAAGCAGACTTCTTGGGCAAAAGATGGTTTATTTGCTCAAGTAGAAGCTCTGAAAAGAGCCCTCTCCTAGGTCCCTAGGAGGTACAGCATACAAGTGATGTTACAGCATTCAGATACAGGCAGAAGTACAACAACTTGGGCTCACAGGCCCTGCTTATAAGGACAGAAAACACACTGACATTGTCAGATCCTCCCCCATACATTTACAATTTGCATCTCAATCTGACATGTTACTTCTAGTGCATAAAGAACCAAGATTACATACTACAAAGGATGAGTCCAATTTCCTTAGCATATATAAATTCCAGGAACAGGGGAGATATTTATCTCCTGGACATGTTTACATAAAGAAACACAAATGTCTGCATTACCAACACCTGGCACACAGGATGGCCTGGGTTCAGTGACCCATCACATATAGTACATAAATTTCCTTATCACCAAGATTTGCTAAATTCCTTCCCCCCAGAAATGTACAAAGTGCATTGTAAGTCCAGAATGCATTCCTCAATATTCAATACAATATACCCAATATATGATGCAGTCCTAGCTCAGTGCTACTCATACAGTTTAAAACATGTCAAGTGCCCTTGTCCTGGATAACGGCAAAGCACAGAGAGTTAACCCCTTCAGTGCTGTGGCCGCCATTAACCCCGTGTGCCGGGCTCTCCGGCCACACCATCTATCTGCGTATCTGCGTATCACCTCACATCCTGCCCCATCTACCTGCGTATCTGCGTACCACCTCACATCCTGCCCCATCTACCTGCGTACCACCTCACATCCTGCCCCATCTACCTGCGTACCACCTCACATCCTGCCCCATCTACCTGCTTATCTGCGTACCACCTCACATCCTGCCCCATCTACCTGCGTATCACCTCACATCCTGCCCCATCTATCTGCGTATCACCTCACATCCTGCCTCATCTACCTGCGTATCACCTCACATCCTGCCCCATCTACCTGCGTATCACCTCACATCCTGCCCCATCTACCTGCGTACCACCTCACATCCTGCCCCATCTATCTGCGTATCACCTCACATCCTGCCCCATCTACCTCCGTATCACCTCACATCCTGCCCCGTCTACCTGCGTATCTGCGTATCACCTCACATCCTGCCCCATCTACCTGCGTATCACCTCACATCCTGCCCCATCTACCTGCGTACCACCTCACATCCTGCCCCATCTACCTGCGTATCTGCGTACCACCACACATCCTGCCCCATCTACCTGCGTATCACCTCACATCCTGCCCCATCTACCTGCGTATCTGCGTACCACCTCACATCCTGCCCCATCTACCTGCGTACCACCTCTTATCCTGCCCCATCTACCTGCGTACCACCTCACATCCTGCCCCATCTACCTGCGTATCACCTCACATTCTGCCCCATCTACCTGTGTACCACCTCACATCCTGCCCCATCTACCTGCGTACCACCTCACATCCTGCCCCATCTACCTGCGTATCACCTCACATCCTGCCCCATCTACCTGCGTATCACCTCACATCCTGCCCCATCTACCTGCGTATCACCTCACATCCTGCCCCATCTATCTGCATATCACCTCACATCCTGCCCCATCTACCTCCGTATCACCTCACATCCTGCCCCATCTACCTCCGTATCACCTCACATCCTGCCCCATCTACCTGCGTACCACCTCACATCCTGCCCCATCTACCTGCTTATCTGCGTACCACCTCACATCCTGCCCCATCTACCTGCTTATCACCTCACATCCTGCCCCATCTACCTGCTTATCACCTCACATCCTGCCCCATCTACCTGCGTATCACCTCACATCCTGCCCCATCTACCTGCGTATCACCTCACATCCTGCCCCATCTACCTGCGTATCACCTCACATCCTGCCCCATCTACCTGCATATCTGCGTACCACCTCACATCCTGCCCCATCTACCTGCGTATCTGCGTACCACCTCACATCCTGCCCCATCTACCTGCATACCACCTCACATCCTGCCCCATCTACCTGCGTACCACCTCACATCCTGCCCCATCTACCTGCGTATCACCTCACATCCTGCCCCATCTACCTCTGTATCTGCGTACCACCTCACATTCTGCCCCATCTACCTGCGTATCACCTCACATCCTGCCCCATCTACCTGCGTATCTGCGTACCACCTCACATCCTGCCCCATCTACCTGCGTACCACCTCACATCCTGCCCCATCTACCTGCGTACCACCTCACATCCAGCCCCATCTACCTGCGTACCACCTCACATCCTGCCCCATCTACCTGCGTATCTGCGTACCACCTCACATCCTGCCCCATCTACCTGCGTACCACCTCACATCCTGCCCCATCTACCTGCGTATCTGCGTATCACCTCACATCCTGCCCCATCTATCTGCGTATCACCTCACATCCTGCCCCATCTACCTGCGTACCACCTCACATCCTGCCCCATCTACCTGCGTACCACCTCACATCCTGCCCCATCTATCTGCGTACCACCTCACATCCTGCCCCATCTACCTGCTTATCTGCGTACCACCTCACATCCTGCCCCATCTACCTGCGTATCTGCTCACATCCTGCCCCATCTACCTGCGTACCACCTCACATCCTGCCCCATCTACCTGCGTACCACCTCACATCCTGCCCCATCTACCTGCGTACCACCTCACATCCTGCCCCATCTACCTGCGTACCACCTCACATCCTGCCCCATCTACCTGCGTACCACCTCACATCCTGCCCCATCTACCTGCGTACCACCTCACATCCTGCCCCATCTACCTGCGTACCACCTCACATCCTGCCCCATCTATCTGCGTACCACCTCACATCCTGCCCCATCTACCTGCGTTCCACCTCACATCCTGCCCCATCTACCTGCGTACCACCTCACATCCTGCCCCATCTACCTGCGTACCACCTCACATCCTGCCCCATCTACCTGCGTACCACCTCACATCCTGCCCCATCTATCTGCGTACCACCTCACATACTGCCCCATCTATCTGCTTATCTGCGTACCACCTCACATACTGCCCCATCTATCTGCGTACCACCTCACATCCTGCCCCATCTATCTGCTTATCTGCGTACCACCTCACATACTGCCCCATCTATCTGCGTACCACCTCACATCCTGCCCCATCTATCTGCGTACCACCTCACATCCTGCCCCATCTATCTGCGTACCACCTCACATCCTGCCCCATCTACCTGCGTATCACATCACATCCTGCCCCATCTACCTGCGTACCACCTCACATCCTGCCCCATCTACCTGCGTACCACCTCACATCCTGCCCCATCTATCTGCGTACCACCTCACATCCTGCCCCATCTATCTGCGTACCACCTCACATCCTGCCCCATCTATCTGCGTACCACCTCACATCCTGCCTCCTGCAGCCTTGACAAAACCATCTGTATCGCTGAGATTGCAGCAACTGTGCAAGACTGAGGAATGACAGTAACTGCTGTGTGTCCCGATTATTGTTTTAACACCATTTTATATATGTTCATGTGTTAGTAAATAAATATTATATTGATATTTCTCCGTGTATAATTACATGTTTTAGAGCTATCCCCCTCTACATTGCTCATAACCACTAAGGAATTCACTTCCCACAGATAGCAGCTTAACAACACCCCCCACGCAGGCACCAGGTTCACCTTGGTGACCTTTTAACCCTGTCGACCTTTTTGGGGTAGACCTATTGACTGTCTATGGATACACTGTAGATCTCTCAACCGGAACCACTTCCAGGGATCCAAGTTCATCTCTCCGGCGTCCTCCATCAGCGGCAGCAGGAGCACAAATAATCACTAGGAAAACTACATGGCGACCATTTTACTGGTGCTCTGCACATTCCCAGTACAGGGGCTGCTGGGAAAATGGCCACCATGGCATTGTTACGGAGATGTGCGCATGTGCATTGGTCTAAGCCCTCGAGGGCGCTGCCGGCAGAAAGGAAGGGTAAGTATACATAGCGGACTCCTGTTGGGATACTGGTGCCAGTATTCTGACCCCTGACATCCCAACCACTATTAAGTCCTGTGCATCCCAATATAATACAGTTCTCTGCATGGATATTGCTGAGTGTCCACTGTTCTTACATTGGATATATAAATGCAGCGGGCACAACCTCGGTCCTCAAGTACCCCAACAGTGCACGTACCCCAGGTCTCCACACAGAACCACAAGTGACATAATTAGCTCCACCTGTGGATCTTTTAAAATGTGTCTGAACATTGAGCGCACCTGTGCACCTGCCGGGTGACCTGGAAACCGTGCACTGTAAGGGGTTACTTGAGTACCAGGGTTGGGAACCACCATATTAATAGATTGTCATTAGGGTGGCTAATCCTGAAATTCCAGCTATCGGTTTGATGGTGGAGCAGGCGGAAGATGTGGGGTGACATGAGATGGGGCGGAGACAGAGGGTGGAAGGTGGCAGAGGGATGTGGAGGGGACTCGCAATGGAGACAGCGTGCAGGGGCTGGCATACAAAGCTGCGCAGGGATGAAATGTGTATGCACATCCCACCGGCCCCTGCGCACCCTCTCTCCGTCGCATGTCCCTCTACTTCAGAGAATGCGAACATTACATTAACAGACAGTATCCACCCATATAATGCTCTCTGCAATGTAGTGATGTCACACAAATGACTATATATCAAATAAGAGATCTTGCTCCTTTGGGGACACAAGACAATGCACCAGACCCTGGTAATAAGGAATTCTCCATATCACAGCGATAAGGATTCCGTAATCAGATGAAGGAACATGGGTTTGGAGAAGAGCGCATCCCGGCGGTCTGTGTTTCGGTAATGGACCATGTGACATGCCAGCTAGAGGAACAGTTCTATAAGCTCAACACCCCACCTATGTCCTAGGAAGCAGCGCCGGGATGAGCCTGGATAGTGTGATGTGCCCATTCGCCAGCGATTATCTTGTTATTACAGGTGCACGTTGGCAGTTCTGGAACAGAACCAGGAATGCTAATGTGTTAATCACAAAGATGTAATAATCATTTTATGGGATATACCCAGAGTGCGGGGTGTAGGAGATGGAGGGAAGATCCAGGCGCCGCTCCTTGGGCGCGGCACGAGGAACATGGAGAACACGCAGTGACTGGGAAAAGCTTATAGCTCCCAGCTCAGGACTGGGACAGGTGCAGACAGAGAGCTTGGCACCGGCTCTGTGCTGGAGATGGCAACTGGTGATCAGACCCGTAAGCTTTCATGTCAGCTAGCAGCAATGTGACGGATTAACCCATTCATGGCATGCACACATCGGTCCGTCCGGCTGCCAATCCCGACCCAGGACACATAAGTGTCTTGTTACATCTGCAGAACAGGAGGCCGGGATTGCTGCCACCAGAACCCGGGAGAATTGCTGGATCACAGATGCGATCCAGCAATTCCTCTCCTGGACCCAGGCTGGCTGCGGCCTATTGTGGGGTATAGCGGTTATTGGAGACTAGTTACTATAGCCTCAGGCCTGCGGACAGACACAGTACAGGACAGGGGGCTGCGGGCTGACACAGTACAGGACAGGGGGCTGCAGGCTGACAGTACAGGACAGGGGGCTGTGGACAGGCACAGTACAGGACAGGGGGCTGCGGGCTGACACAGTACAGGACAGGGGGCTGTGGACAGGCACAGTACAGGACAGGGGGCTGTGGGCTGAGGACAGGCACAGTACAGGACAGGGGGCTGCGGGCTGACACAGTACAGGACAGGGGGCTGTGGGCTGAGGACAGGCACAGTACCGGACAGGGGGCTGTGGGCGGTCTGTAGACTGGGCAAATGAGCTGGGGCGCACAGAGAGAGAAGCAATGGCCTCCTACTACCCAGTGTGCTATGCAGGCGGTCAGATAGGCTGGGAGGCAGATATACAATAACTATAGAAAGGGATGGAGGACGCTGCAAATGATGCACCTAGAACCTGTATAATTCACAAATGTCCCGGTTTATAGGTGCAGTATGGTAAACCTATACTTGGAGACCTGGGCGCACAGACTGGTCAGCCTGGTTACCGATTCCCAGATCCAGTACATACTGCAGACAGCGGGTGATGTCATCAGGTGCAGCTGCTGATGTCATCACACTCCATACGGTGCGAGAATTAGGAAATACTGGTCCTCACACCTGGTTTGGGCTGAGCTGAAATACAGATGTCAAACCTTTCATGCAGGAGGGATGGAGACAACACCAAAATATCTCCTGTCCCTCCCGGTTATTATACCTACGTCACATAAATTACTAATAGGAGCATAGAGCACGATTCATATACAGTATGTATATATATATATATATATATATATATATATACACATATATACACACACACACACACATATATATATATACACACATACACACACACAGTACGAAGCATGCCTCTGTATGATGCACACTTAAACCACCAACGCACAAATAATCCTATCACGCCAATAGATGGTTTTTGTGATTTTTCCAGATGTTTCCATAGCGATTAATTGGTCACTTAAAGGAAAAAAAAAATCTATTTACGCCTGAAAACAGCCAGGTTCCGTTCTTCAGGAGTAAATATATTTCAGCCACCACAGCTATTTGCACGTGAAAACGTGGCTGTTGTCATGGATTTGGTTTCACGTGCCGGGTTATCGGAGCGAATTGGGTCGTCCATTACTGGCGTTAATTACCACATTACCGGATGTCAGCTGCCCACCCTATTCCCTCAGAATGTGCACGCAGATCTAAGGTTATTTATTTAGGATTTAAACGCCCCTATGGTTTTCCCAAACTAGTTACCAGAAGGTGATCATCAGCTACTGGCATCCGGTGCTCTGTCGTGCGCTGTGGGTGCGTAACTGAACAGAGAGCCATCAGGCACCATCCAGTGACCCGCGGCGCACCATCGAGGTGAGGCGCAGAGTTAGGCTTTTGCTATATAGGATGATTCATTGGTAAGGGTGTTTTTGGTAAGGGTTTGCCTACAAACACCACAATTATTTGGAAGACCATAGTCTGCTACTGGGCTGGAACAAGGATTGTAGATGCGTACGGCTCAGTCTCACTCTCTCCCTACACACAGATGTACACAAGGAAAGAGCGATGTAGCGGGAGCGAGGTGCACAAAGTCGCACCTGCGACCACAGAAACCCCGGCTTTGCCTAACCCCCTTAGGGGACCACAGAAACCAAATGAATCAGTTGCAGGATTAATGCAAGGATTTGATATGAACACAGCAAACTAAGGACTAGAAGTCGGAGAACCAGGGATGAGCTGAAAGAAGGAACTGGGCAGTAAATCAGGACATGGTACAGATGGGGTATTTCCCCGAAGCGTCAGCCAGTCCTTTTTTTCCCCAGGATGTAGAGAGATACCAGGGGGCGTAACTGGTATAAGGCTGATTAATGACATCGCAGAGAGATTATTTTTATTCCTGCTGTTATGTATTTCCCGGCACTAGTTGTTCCTCCACCTGCATCTTAAGAACATCTCCGACAATGTGTTTTGGCTCAGATTCATGTAAACATCTTTTGCTGGGCTGACAAATGACGGTTTATCCTGACATAAGCAGCCCGCAGCTTGGAAGCGGAGACAGGAACGCTCCTGCCCTGCAACTAAATATCCCAAAACTACCTTATTGCACAAGTGCCAATCAGCAGAAATATTTCATTTATATGCTAATCCGCTCCGATATTAATGAGTTTCCACTCAACGTATGGATTTTGCCAGGCAGCTCCCATCGTGATGCAAACAAATGGCAGCTCTGTCCAACGAGAAACATAGGGATTCGCGGGTCAGAATATGCGGCGCCGTTAATACCTAATTCCCCTGCTGGCTCTAAAACATTTTGACGGATTTGCAAAGTCATCCGATATCATTTCCTTACAACATCTAAATATTGGCTTCAGTGTTTGCCTATTGCTGCAGGTGGATTGGACAAACGCGTTGGGGGCAGTAATGAAATGAGCAGGGAAGATGAAATGCAGAAACACACGCCAGGTCAGGCAGCATCAATTACTTATCGCAAATCGTCATCTCTCAAAGGACTCAGGACTGAGAAACAAAAGCTTTATTACATTTTATCTTAAGCGAACAACAGCTGGTTACGTTAATTGACTGCCGGAGACGCCTCTTTACCAGTGAGCAGACCGCACAAATGGACACATAGTTAGATTCCAAATCAAACAATGAGGGTTTCACGCGAAGCTCCGTCTGCGCCAGTCTGACTCAGCGCAACGTGATGGCCAGATTGTCATCAAAACACATCTATAAATGATTGCGTTCTTCTGTAGTATCGGCTACAGCAACGAAGGGGTCCGCAGAGGAAGGAGGACATCGCAGCTCATTGGATGGCTGCCCCTGACCGGTTCCACTATTGGTTGCTGCCGGGACACACAAGAACATGTTTAAGAGAACGTGGGCATGCATTATTTTCTTTGGTGGGCTGGAAATTTCATGCAATTAGCGAAGAGATGATCGCGTCCATCCTGGGATTCTCGGTGGCAGTAAAGTGCTAGCTTCACGGTTCACTTTGGCTTCCCATCGTCCATCACTGAACGTGCAACTCACACAAATGCACTAAAACACACACAAAGTGGCAGCCGGCTGGGGCGGCTATGTCTGGATTTATGGTGATGAAATCGAAGGTTGCAGAAACTGAAGTTAAAAAGAAGTGTGTTAGCCGCCAGACGAGACCGCGGGGTTACCGGCAGACCTCCGGGACAGCGAGTGAGCCAACGCGCCTTCCTCCCCGTGTTCACCAAAATGACAAAACAAAAATAAAATGGAGGAAAAACATTACTGCAACACCCAGGGGAGGAAAACAGCATCCACAGGCTAAAAGCAGACTCCTCACACGGGAGCTCAAGGAACAGAGTTCAAAAGATCCTTAAGAAAGCTGTCTGGGTCGCTGATGTCAGATAAAAGACCTGGAAGACAAAGAGAAAGGGATGAAAGCCGTCTAGTGGGTTCCTGGGGCGACTGGCAGGATAATGGGAAATACTAACTATGAGACAGGTTCCACTGCGAGACTAGGCCTGAGAGGCCGCACCGACCAGCAAACTAAGCTGGACTCCAGACTGCGGGGATACACAGGGGTTAAGGTGCACCCACTAAGCAGATTTAGACTTGCACCTGTTTACCTGCCGTGACTGAACCTGGTTATCCAAACAAATGTCAGGACAAAGGAGAGGGATAAAAAGGATACGAACCAGCCACATCCATGAACTCTGAAAAAGACTCTACGGGCATGAACTCGTCCTGGAACGTCTTCAAGGCTCTGTCGGCAGCTTCATAGATGGGCATGTCGTTAAGCCGGATGTAGTCGGCCAGCGAGTAGGACCAGCCTCCTTCTGTGTTACTTATCGGTACCTTCTGTAACGCAAACACAATTCGGGTCATTGCTGTGCAACAATGAAAAGCTCTGTTTAAAGTAAAAAACGATGGAATACAGCAGAACGCCGCTATAATAGTAATATCATACATATACTTCGTTATCATGCAATAACGCCTTTATGTAGCCTGGTCTTTAGCCGTTGTATTGGGGCAAACCCTCGATCCCCTGACTGTTGAGTTGGCGGGGGATTGCCGGTGGAGCAGTGATATTAAACATGCGTAAAAATCCCAATCCCCCGCTGATGGATCGCACACTATAAAGGCATCTACGGTTTAACATGTACAGGTAGAAATTCAATTAAGCATTACTGCTCGCCCAGGGAGTAAGTGCCAAGTCACGGCCGTTGGTTTGCAGCCTTGTAGGGCTACGTACAGTGTCTGTGAGTCCGGAGCCAGAGCGAGGGAAGGGGGTGGCTCCAGAATATAAGGAAGGGAACCGCGGCTACCGACTGGTAATTTACCTCTAAAACATTAGACCAGCATCTGATCAGCCCTAATTCTGGCTGGGATGCCAGCACTGGGCGAGTCGCACGCTGCAAGCAAAAGGAGGGACTGACACATACCAGCGCTGTCAGGACTCTGTGTGACAGCTGGTGACAGACAGAGCTGTGTACAGCCTCCAATGTGCTTCAGCAGCAGCAATGTTACCTGTATACTTGTCACAATCAGACGGACTAGTTACCTTAAACATGACGTAAATGAGGTCAACCAGGGCCCAGAAGAGCAGGCTGGACCGATACACCGAATAGTCTCGCACAGATTTCTCAGTCAGCCTGTAGGGGGAGAACAAAGTGCAGCTGTGAGTGACCACTGACTAACGCCACATCTGTGCGGACAGACAGGACAGGGCGCTGTGATCTCTCAGTGCCGGAGACTGCAGCGTGATGTGACTGTGCAGCCGTGAGTGACCACTAACGCCACATCTTTGCGGACAGACAGGACAGGGCGCTTTGATCTCTCAGTGCCGGAGACTGCAGTGCGATGTGAGTGCAGATGTGCAGGATGGGTGTGTGTGTGTGTGTGTGTGTACAGAATACACAACTGGCTATAGCGAGAGATAATGCAGCATGGCTGGCATGTGTACAATTCCTCCTTTGGAGTTTGTATGTTCTCACAGTGTTTGGAATGGCTGTCACTGGGGCAGGGAACACACATACACGTCTATCACAGACAGAGTTATGTAACGCTCAGTACACAAAAAGAAAACAATTAGGCGCAGAGTGGGCGTGTAGAGCCTCAGAGAGAACATGCCGCCCATACAGACAGGCTCACCTAGCTGAGGAATCTCTCCGGTATAACCACTTACACTCTGCTAATGACTTCTCGCACGCCCGCCCGCCTCGGTGCTTCTGGGGAAATTCACTTGGCAACTGAGGGTTGAGACGCAACATTCGCCCCCAGGGAGTCCTGACAGCTTTCATGCCCCACTAAAAGCCGAGCGAGTCAGCAGTAACTGCCCTCAGACAAGAAGAGTCCTGGTTTCCAGCCAGTGGCTGCACCTTACGGGTGGCCTTATATGTACAGACAGGTGGGTAGGATCCTCGCACTCTCCTGCGCTACGGGAGGACTGGCAGATGCCACCAATGTCTCCTTGGACTACGTGGGATAACCCAGGGCCATGGTCCAGCGGTTACCAGGGACGATTACTACCATTAGCTCCATTTAGAGGAAGAGGAGATTTGGCTGGTTACTGGTGGACCTGGGTGTTCAGAACTTAACGTAAGAGGCCTGTGTGCCTACGGGAAGGTCTGCAGTTTACCAGTCTCCTCAGACAGGGTTCTGCCAGTGAATTAGCCAATGGAGGCCCGCCATGCTGTCCCGGGACTGAGCCCGGATCAGCGGTATTACAGGGACGCACGTTACCTGGTTGCCCCTCCGGGGGAGACAGCTCGCACGTGGCTGACGACAAGCAGCCGCCGCAGTACATCTATGCGGATGGTTTTCCATTTCTCTGTCGGAAGGAGATGTAGCGCTAAGACTGTAAAATAATGGGGTCCGTCCACCTCAAAGGCACTTTCCAGCCACTTCTCTTTGGGCTGTTCCAGGAAATTCTGGACATTTTTCTCCTCGCGAGATATCGCCCGAGTCCTAGAATGAAGAGAACACCAAAGATCAATATATTACGTACAATACCGTTCTCATGGGTCACTCGCGAAATCGCAGCCTCGCGGGTCACTCCAGAAATCATAGGCTCGCGGGTCACTCGCGAAATCACAGCCTCGCGGGTCACTCGCGAAATCACAGCACTCAACATCTCCCTGTAGTGTAGTATGAGACACTTCTGACTTAGACAGGGGTGCCCGAATTAATACCACAAACCGCAACCTTCCTCTTAAACACGGAGAGGTGCCAGGGGAGAGAATTCATAAAACATAATCCATCAGCTACAGATATATCACCTACTGGCTTGCAGCATTCTGATAATGGTATTTATGTTGCTCCCACTGGCGTATGAGGATAGGGGGCAGCACCTTCTGTTTCTGCACCATGTAGCTGCCTAGTTCCCCTTGTTGTCCGTTACAGCGTCTTATATAGCGCAGCAGATTCCGTTACAGCGTCTTATATAGCGCAGCAGATTCCCTTACAGCGTCTTATATAGTGCAGCAGATTCCGTTACAGCGTCTTCTATAGTGCAGCAGATTCCGTTACAGTGTCTTATATAGCGCAGCAGATTCCGTACAGCATCTTATATAGCGCAGCAGATTCTGTTACAGCGTCTTATATAGCGCAGCAGATTCCGTTACAGTGTCTAATATAGCGCAGCAGATTCCGTTACAGTGTCTTATATAGCGCAGCAGATTCCGTTACAGTGTCTTATATAGCGCAGCAGATTCCGTTACAGTGTCTGATATAGCGCAGCAGATTCCGTTACAGTGTCTGATATAGCGCAGCAGATTCCGTTACAGTGTCTTATATAGCGCAGCAGATTCCGTTACAGTGTCTTATATAGCGCAGCAGATTCCGTTACAGTGTCTTATATAGCGCAGCAGATTCCGTTACAGTGTCTTATATAGCGCAGCAGATTCCGTTACAGTGTCTTATATAGCGCAGCAGATTCCATTACAGCGTCTTATATAGCGCAGCAGATTCCATTACAGCGTCTTATATAGCGCAGCAGATTCCGTTACAGTGTCTTATATAGCGCAGCAGATTCCGTTACAGTGTCTTATATAGCGCAGCAGATTCAGTTACAGTGTCTTATATAGCGCAGCAGATTCCGTTACACTGTCTTATATAGCGCAGCAGATTCCACTACAGTGTCTTATATAGCGCAGCAGATTCCGTTACAGAGTCTTATATAGCGCAGCAGATTCCGTTACAGTTTCTTATATAGCGCAGCAGATTCCGTTAGTGTCTTATATAGCGCAGCAGATTCCGTTACAGTCTCTTATATAGCGCAGCAGATTCCGTTACAGTGTCTTATATAGCGCAGCAGATTCCGTTACAGTGTCTTATATAGCGCAGCAGATTCCGTTAGTGTCTTATATAGCGCAGCAGATTCCGTTACAGTCTCTTATATAGCGCAGCAGATTCCGTTACAGTGTCTTATATAGCGCAGCAGATTCCGTTACACTGTCTTATATAGCGCAGCAGATTCCGTTACACTGTCTTATATAGCGCAGCAGATTCCATTACAGTGTCTTATATAGCGCAGCAGATTCCGTTACAGAGTCTTATATAGCGCAGCAGATTCCGTTAGTTTCTTATATAGCGCAGCAGATTCCGTTAGTGTCTTATATAGCGCAGCAGATTCCGTTACAGTCTCTTATATAGCGCATCAGATTCCGTTACAGTGTCTTATATAGCGCAGCAGATTCCGTTACAGTGTCTTATATAGCGCAGCAGATTCCGTTAGTGTCTTATATAGCGCAGCAGATTCCGTTAGTGTCTTATATAGCGCAGCAGATTCCGTTACAGTCTCTTATATAGCGCAGCAGATTCCCTTACAGCGTCTTATATAGCGCAGCAGATTCCCTTACAGCGTCTTATATAGTGCAGCAGATTCCGTTACAGTGTCTTATATAGCGCAGCAGATTCCATTACAGTGTCTTATATAGCGCAGCAGATTCCGTTACAGAGTCTTATATAGCGCAGCCGATTCCGTTACAGCGTCTTATATAGCGCAGCAGATTCCGTTACAGCGTCTTATATAGCGCAGCAGATTCCGTTACAGAGTCTTATATAGCGCAGCAGATTCCGTTACAGCGTCTTATATAGCGCAGCAGATTCCGTTACAGAGTCTTATATAGCGCAGCAGATTCCGTTAGTGTCTTATATAGCGCAGCAGATTCCGTTACAGTCTCTTATATAGCGCAGCAGGTTCCGTTACAGTGTCTTATATAGCGCAGCAGATTCCGTTACAGTGTCTTATATAGCGCAGCAGATTCCGTTAGTGTCTTATATAGCGCAGCAGATTCCGTTGCAATGTCTTATATAGCGCAGCAGATTCCGTTACAGCGTCTTATATAGCGCAGCAGATTCCGTTACAGCGTCTTATATACTGCAGCAGATTCCGTTACAGCGTCTTATATAGCGCAGCAGATTCCGTTACAGCGTCTTATATAGCGCAGCAGATTCCGTTAGTGTCTTATATAGCGCAGCAGATTCCGTTACAGTGTCTTATATAGCGCAGCAGATTCTGTTACAGAGTCTTATATAGTGCAGCAGATTCCGTTACAGTGTCTTATATAGCGCAGCAGATTCCGTTCCAGTGTCTTATATAGCGCAGCAGGTTCCGTTACAGCGTCTTATATAGCGCAGCAGATTCCGTTCCAGTGTCTTATATAGCGCAGCAGATTCCGTTACAGTGTCTTATATAGCGCAGCAGATTCCGTTCCAGTGTCTTATATAGCGCAGCAGATTCCGTTGCGCATTACAATTGAAGACAGTGATAAAACAAACTAGGTAACAACAGACAGACTTGGGGGTAGGAGGGCCCTGCTGCAAGCTTACAATCTATAGCAGTGGTTCCCAACCTGGGGTACTAGTACCCATGGGGGTACTCTGCAGACCAGTTGGGGGTACTTGGAAATAATATTGGTAATGGAGGAAGAAGAAAAGTCTTCCTGACCATATACTAGTCCACGGCTACTCCTTAATATTAGGACACGCATACTGCTCACTTCCACTCATAAGTACTGTGGAAATTTCAAAATTGAGAGGAGGTGTACTTATAAATGAAAAGCCGAATCAAGGGGTACGGGAGAGAAAAAAGGTTGGGAACCACTGATCTATAGGGATATAGGGGGGAAACATAAGGACAGGCACCAGTAATAGCATAGCTTGTAGGTCCAGAAGGGAATCTATATAATACATAAGTGCCTCAGAGGGTTATGCGTGCGGGATATAAATATGATAGGCTTGCATGAAGAGGGGAGTTTTCAGGGAACGCTTGGAAGTTTGGAGGCTAGTGGAGAGTCTTATTGTGCGCGGGAGGGTGGGAGCAGCCCAATGACAGTCCTGTAATAGTGCTAGATGATGGTGCCATTATGCCTTATGATGGGAGCAGTATCTTATTGGTGACGCCCTACACTGGGGCAATATGCCATGCTAAACTGCACAGATCTTTTGCCTTTCTTGCCCTGGTTCTTTCCTGGGTGAATGGATTACAAAAGGTATTGATCCCGCCATCTACCTTCTGGATAAATAATACAGGGATCACACATACAGATATTGTGGATAAGATGACTACTAGTAGCCTGGTCTCCAGAAAAACATTACAGAAGACAAAATATGCACTACAGAGCAAAACGCGTCAGCCCTGGAGGAGCTGCAGAGAGGAGGCGCGGTACAGCATTGATGGCGTATGTACTGATAAGAGATTGGCTACTGCCAAATGTGTCCACCTAAACTGGGAGCGTTGAAGAAGTGCAGCACACAGGACAGCAATGGTCGGAACACAATAGAACAAAGAATAGAGTAAGTGGGTAATAGTGGGGCCTGATGGTTCCTTACTGCCATCAAATTCTACCTTCATAATTTACTACTAAGGAAAAGTCAAACACGCAACACGGATGCTTCTATGACGAACACATACCAAGTTACATAGTACCGCCACACGACCACTTATGGAATACATACGTGTTTAGGACATAGAGCACAGTGTGGATGATATACGGGATCAGGTGGATGTTGCTCTCGCGTCCTCCGCCCCCCGATTCGGCACTGAAGGACTGCTCCATGGCAAAGCGCAGGAACAGCAGCTTCAGGTCGTGGATGTTGAGCTGGTAGGTGGGCTCCCGCTGCCCGGTACACTCCTGCAGGTAAGTGTTGTGCCTGGGGAGATCAGAGGGACACGGTCACATAATGTGTGTGCTCAGAACAGGAGTTACACAGACACAGGAATACAGCTTACCTGGCCAAACAGGTGGCGAACGCCGATTCTGGCACATGGGGACCCCAAACAGGAAGCAGCCCGTTACACTTGGTGTTGGCGTTCTGCAGGGCTGCGCTGTCCCATTCCTCTCGTCCACGGGCTAGCCTGTGTGCAAGAGGCGAAGGGCAGAACATGAGAACCAAACATGTGCAATCAGACAGACCAGACACTTCTGTACAGTAATCACTATACACTGACACCAGCCAATTCATGGGGTACACTAGCCCCCCCCCCCTCTTCTATACCCTGACATCAGCCAATTCATGGTGTACACTAGCCCCCCCCCCCTCTTCTATACCCCGACATCAGACAATTCATGGTGTATGGTAATCACTATGCCCCCCCCCATCTTCTATACCCCAACATCAGCCAATTCATGGTGTACACTAGCCCCCCCCCCCTCTTCTATACCCCGACATCAGCCAATTCATGGTGTACGGTAATCACTAGCCCCCCCCCCCTTCTATACCCTGACATCAGCCAATTCATGGTGTACGGTAATCACTAGCCCCACACATCTTCTATACCCCGACATCAGCCAATTCATGGTGTACGGTAATCACTAGCCCCCCACATCTTCTATACCCCGACATCAGCCAATTCATGTTGTACGGTAATCACTAGCCCCCCACATCTTCTATACCCTGACACCAGCCAATTCATGGTGTACGGTAATCAATAGCACCCCCCCCCCCCTCTTCTATACCCTGACATCAGCCAATTCATGGTGTACGGTAATCACTAGCCCCCCCCTCTTCTATACCCATCAGCCAATTCATTGTGAATGGTAATCACTAGCCCCCCCCCCTTCTATACCCCAACATCAGTCAATTCATTGTGAACGGTAATCACTATCCCCCCACCTTTTCTATACCCCAACATCAGCCAATTCATTGTATACAGTAATCATTATACCCCCACGTCAGCCAATTCATAGTGTACGGTAACCACTAACCCCCCCCCCCCCCCCACACACACACACATAACCCAACATCAGCTAATCCACTGTGTACAGTAATCACTATGCACAGACATCAGCCAATGAATTGTGTATGGTAATGACTACCCCCCACCTTTTCTATACCCCGACATCAGCCAATTCATTGTGCACAGTAATCATTATACTCCCCATCACCTCATCTATACCCCACCACCAGTCAATTCATTCTGTACGGTAATCACTAACCCCCCACCTCTTCAATACCGCATCAGCCAATCCACAGTGTACGGTAATCACTATCCCCCCGCCTCTTCTATACCGCATCAGCCAATCCAGAGTGTACGGTAATCACTACCCCCCCCCCATCACATTTAAACCCCACCAGCAGACAATTCATCCTGTACTAGCTATGGGATACGGTCACTGGGTCTACTGCAAGTTTGTCGACAATCGTAGGGTCGACATGGGTCTAGGTCGACACAAGCATTAGGTCGACAGTGTCTAGGTCAACAGTCAAAAGGTCGACATGGGTTAGGTTGACATGGGGTTTTACACAGTTTTTTGAGCCGACATGAGCCGACAGGCGGCATTTCATGCCCTACCATCCCCTAGGGCATGGTGGGAGAATAAAATAGTGACCCATGTCGACCAACTTGCTGTATACCCAATGATCCCAACCCCGCTACCATATCTATACCAAGACACCAACAAATACATCCTGTACAATAATCACTAAACCCCATCTCATCTATACCCCAAAACCAGATAACTCCTCCCCCCCAAACCAACTCTTCTGTACCCCAACTCCAGGCAATTAATTGTGTTTGATAATTACTATACCCCCCCCCCCATCTATACCTCAGCACCCCACCACCAGCCAATACATCCTGTACAGTAATCACTCCCCCTCGCCTCTTCTTTACCCCATCACCAGCCCATACATCCTGTACAGTAATCACTCCCCCTCGCCTCTTCTTTACCCCACCACCAGCCCATACATCCTGTACAGTAATCACTCCCCCTCGCCTCTTCTTTACCCCACCACCAGCCAATACATCCTGTACAGTAATCACTCCCCCCTCGCCTCTTCTTTACCCCACCACCAGCCAATACATCCTGTACAGTTATCACTGCCCCCTCGCCTCTTCTTTACCCCACCACCAGCCAATACATCCTGTACAGTAATCACTCCCCCCTCGCCTCTTCTTTACCCCACCACCAGCCAATACATCCTGTACAGTAATCACTGCCCCCTCGCCTCTTCTTTACCCCACCACCAGCCAATACATCCTGTACAGTAATCACTCCCCCCTCGCCTCTTCTTTACCCCACCACCAGCCAATACATCCTGTACAGTTATCACTCTCCCCTCGCCTCTTCTTTACCCCACCACCAGCCCATACATCCTGTACAGTAATCACTCCCCCCTCCATCTCATCTATACCCCACCACCAACTCTTCTTTACCCCACCACCAGCCCATACATCCTGTACAGTAATCACTCCCCCTCCATCTCATCTATACCCCACCACCAACTCATACATCCTGTACAGTAATCACTCCCCCTCCATCTCATCTATACCCCACCACCAACCCATACATCCTGTACAGTAATCATCCCCCTCGCCTCTTCTTTACCCCACCACCAGCCAATACATCCTGTACAGTAATCACTCCCCCCTCGCCTCTTCTTTACCCCACCACCAGCCCATACATCCTGTACAGTAATCACTCCCCCCTCCATCTCATCTATACCCCACCACCAACTCTTCTTTACCCCACCACCAGCCCATACATCCTGTACAGTAATCACTCCCCCTCCATCTCATCTATACCCCACCACCAACTCATACATCCTGTACAGTAATCACTCCCCCTCCATCTCATCTATACCCCACCACCAACCCATACATCCTGTACAGTAATCATCCCCCTCGCCTATTCTTTACCCCACCACCAGCTAATACATCCTGTACAGTAATCACTCCCCCCTCACCTCTTCTTTACCCCACCACCAGCCCATACATCCTGTACAGTAATCACCCCCGCCCCCTCCATCTAATCTATACCCCACCACCAGCCAATACATCCTGTACAGTAATCACTCCCCCCTCGCCTCTTCTTTACCCCACCATCAGCCAATACATCCTGTACAGTAATCACTCCCCCCTCGCCTCTTCTTCACCCAACCACCAGCCCATACATCCTGTACAGTAATCACCCCCCCCCTCGCCTCTTCTTTACCCCACCACCAGCCCATACATCCTGTACAGTAATCACTCCCCCCTCGCCTCTTCTTTACCCCACCACCAGCCAATACATCCTGTACAGTAATCACTCCCCCCTCGCCTCTTCTTTACCCCACCACGAGCCCATACATCCTGTACAGTAATCACTCCCCCCTCGCCTCTTCTTTACCCCACCACCAGCCCATACATCCTGTACAGTAATTACTCCCCCCTCGCCTCTTCTTTACCCCACGACCAGCCCATACATCCTGTACAGTAATCACTCCCCCCTCGCCTCTTCTTTACCCCACGACCAGCCCATACATCCTGTACAGTAATCACTCCCCCTCCATCTCATCTATACCCCACCACCAACCCATACATCCTGTACAGTAATCATCCCCCCTCGCCTATTCTTTACCCCACCACCAGCCCATACATCCTGTACAGTAATCACTCCCCCTCCATCTCATCTATACCCCACCACCAACCCATACATCCTGTACAGTAATCATCCCCCCTCGCCTATTCTTTACCCCACCACCAGCCCATACATCCTGTACAGTAATCACTCCCCCCTCGCCTCTTCTTTACCCCACCACCAGCCCATACATCCTGTACAGTAATCACTCCCCCCTCCATCTCATCCATACCCCACCACCAGCCCATACATCCTGTACAGTAATCACTCCCCCCTCGCCTCTTCTTTACCCCACCACCAGCCCATACATCCTGTACAGTAATCACTCCCCCCTCGCCTCTTCTTTACCCCACCACCAGCCCATACATCCTGTACAGTAATCACTCCCCCCTCCATCTCATCTATACCCCACCACCAGCCCATACATCCTGTACAGTAATCACTCCCCCCTCGCCTCTTCTTTACCCCCCCCCACCAGCCAATTCATTGTGTACAGCAAACACACCCCAATCTCATTTATAACCACATCTCAACTATGTCCTGACCCTAATTCCACCCGCCCCCTCCACACTTCAACTTATTTACAGAAGACGCACAAATACGCTGTTTGCCCCTGTACCCGCAAATCCAACAATTTCACCGCCCCCCCCCCCCCCCCCGCCCCTGCCATACAGAGAGGCAACGCTCAGGCACCTGACAGCGGCGAGGTGACAGTCATAGTGTACGATGTTGAAGTGCGACACGGTGCTGTACGCATACTGCTTCCGAGGCTTGTTCTCCGTCTCCTCCAGGGAGACTCGCTTGGTGAATGTGTAGATACCGAGAACCTTCGTAGGCTGGAAAATAAATGGACACATGTCAGACACTACCTGTGCGATGCTAATAGCCAAAGCACCGCAAGTCCCAGCATTCCCACACGCAATCCACAACAGATGGAAAACATTTATCAAGTCTGACAATTCATTTTTACAGATGGAAAAACAAGAAAAATACAGATGGCTACCAGAGGTCGTAACAATCCTGTGCCAATCGGGTTATTCATACGGCATCATTGCCAGCGTTAGGGTTGATTATTGGCAGCCATCCTGGCACACCAATGTAAGATGACTCTATGCCGATCGTATGGGGACCTTATTAGAGGAGTCCTTTCTATCCCACCTTCCGCCATGTCTCCCCTATGCAGCAGGTGGGAGTCCTATCCTACACAGTCACATGACCCCCACCCCATGCTCACTACATACCGGCAGACACAATCCCCCATGTACCTGGAACTTGTAGCCTTCTCTGCAGATACAACAGGTAAGTCCCGGCTCCTCTATCAGTTCCTCCATCTGTTTGAGAAGCGCCGTCTTGGTCACCACCTGACCCTTCTCATTGGTCTAGAAGAGTACAAGGAGTATAAAGACAGCGCTGCAGATTCCAGCAATACTCATATCACTAGAAGAAATCCTGCTGTGTCAGGCCAGGAATTGCTCTACACTCACCGTCATTCCCAGCGTTCCCAGTGCTTTCTGTCTCATCGCCATGGCCATCCGCTTCTTCTCCGCTCGCGTTTCTTTCCTGGCTGCGTCTATTTTCTTATTGACATCAGGATGTTCTCTAAGAGCTTCCAGCAGGTTCTCTGCCAGGGTCCCGATCCCCTCATCGCTGGACACTTGCTCTAGTTTGTGGAGATTTGTGATGGAGTCTGTGCCAATGAGGGCCTGCTGAGAAATACAGTCAGTGAGTCCACGGCTGGGGACAGGGAACATCTGTATGACAGGACAGTAACATCAGTACTACATGGGGTACAGAGGGACCCTTCAGGAATTCTGCTTCAGCTGATCAGGAACTTCACAGCAGTGCGCTGTACCTGCTGGGGACCCTGCTCCTTCTCCTATATAACCCTCAGTCTGTGGCTTCCTGCTGCCCCCATTCCCCTCCTCACATCATGTCACTGCCCCTGTCACATGCAGCCCTGTCCTCACCGACACATCTCCTGATACACTCTGTGCTGCTGGGGACCCTGCTCCTCCCACTATATAACTCTCAGTCTGTGGCTTCCTGCTGCCTTCATTCCCCTCCTCACATCATGTCACTGCCCCTGTCACATGCAGCCCTGTCGTCACAGACGCATCACTCATCTCCTGATATACTCTGTGCTGCTGGGGACCCTGCTCCTCCCACTATATAACTCTGTCTGTGGCTTCCTGCTGCCGCCATTCCCCTCCTCACATCATATCACTACACTGTCACATGCAGCCTTGTCCTCACCGACACATCTCCTGATACACTCTGTGCTGCTGAGGACCCTGCTCCTCCCACTATATAACTCTCAGTCTGTGGCTTCCTGCTGCCTCCATTCCCCTCCTCACATCATATCACTACACTGTCACATGCAGCCTTGTCCTCACTGACACATCACTCATCTCCTGATATACTCTGTGCTGCTGGGGACCCTGCTCCTCCCACTATATAACTCTCAGTATGTGACTTCCTGCTTCCTCCATTCCCCTCCTCACATCATGTCACTGCCCCTGTCACATGCAGCCCTGTCCTCACTGACACATCACTCATCTCCTGATATACTCTGTGCTGCTGGGGACCCTGCTCCTCCCACTATATAACTCTCAGTCTGTGGCCTCCTGCTGCCTCCATTCCCCTCCTCACATCATGTCACTGCCCCTGTCACATGCAGCCCTGTCCTCACTGACACATCATCCATCTCCTGATATACTCTGTGTTGCTGGGGACCCTGCTCCTCCCACTATATAACTCTCAGTCTGAGGCCTCCTGCTGCCTCCATTCCCCTCCTCACATCATGTCACTGCCCCTGTCACATGCAGCCCTGTCCTCACTGACACATCACTCATCTCCTGATATACTCTGTGCTGCTGGGGACCCTGCTCCTCCCACTATATAACTCTCAGTCTGTGGCTTTCTGCTGCCTCCATTCCCCTCCTCACATCATGTCACTGCCCATGTCACATGCAGCCCTGTCCTCACTGACACATTCCTCATCTCCTGATATACTCTGTGCTGCTGGGGACCTTGCTCCTCCCACTATATAACTCTCAGCCTGTGACTTCCTGCTGCCTCCATTCCCCTCCTCACATCATGTCACTGCCCCTGTCACATGCAGCCCTGTCCTCACTGACACATCACTCATCTCCTGATATACTCTGTGCTGCTGGGGACCCTGATCCTTATCACACACTGTGCAGGATCTCATGTGCATATGACCACCTTGGAGCCACTAACCTGTGTGGGTAGGTGCTGCGTGGCCAGTCCTCTCAGCAACCTCAGAATAAAGGGGAGAGCAGGTCGGGAGAGGAACTTCTTCCAAATATCGGCATCCAAACTGCAAAACAAAGTAATGATGCTTGTGGGAAGGCCGAACAAGTACAGTCCTATGGCCTGGTGCAGCCAGACCCAACCAGAGCCCCTTCCCCGCAGCACAGAACTGGACCCCTGAAGAGCCTATAGGGACGGCAGCATCATATGTATGGACAGAAAAGGAAAGCCGCAGGGGGCAGTAACTACATAATGAGGAGAAGCAGGAGAGCGATGTAACACACTGGGGTATGTATAGATCAGGAAGCGCAGAGAAGAGATCATGGGAGGTGGACAGTCGCCGTGCTGCAGTATAACAGAGGTGTGGCACTGGGGACGGTAACTACAGAATGAGGAGAAGCAGGAGAGCGATGTAACACACTAGGGTACGTATAGAACAGGAAGCGCAGAGAAGAGATCATGGGAGGTGGACAGTCGCCGCGCTGCAGTATAACAGAGGTGTGGCACTGGGGACGGTCACTACAGAATGAGGAGAAGCAGGAGAGCGATGTAACACACTGGGGAATGTATAGATCAGGAAGCGCAGAGAAGAGATCATGGGAGGTGGACAGTCGCCGTGCTGCAGTATAACAGAGGTGTGGCACTGGGGACGGTCACTACAGAATGAGGAGAAGCAGGAGAGCGATGTAACACACTAGGGTACGTATAGAACAGGAAGCGCAGAGAAGAGATCATGGGAGGTGGACAGTCGCCGTGCTGCAGTATAACAGAGGTGTAACTACAGAATGAGGAGAAGCAGGAGAGCGATGTAACACACTGGGGTATGTATAGAACAGGAAGCGCAGAGAAGAGATCATGGGAGGTGGACAGTCGCCGTGCTGCAGTATAACAGAGGTGTGGCACTGGGGACGGTCACTACAGAATGAGGAGAAGCAGGAGAGCGATGTAACACACTAGGGTACGTATAGAACAGGAAGCGCAGAGAAGAGATCATGGGAGGTGGACAGTCGCCGTGCTGCAGTATAACAGAGGTGTGGCACTGGGGACGGTAACTACAGAATGAGGAGAAGCAGGAGAGCGATGGAACACACTAGGGTATGTATAGATCAGGAAGCGCAGAGAAGAGATCATGGGAGGTGGACAGTCGCCGTGCTGCAGTATAACAGAGGTGTGGCACTGGGGACGGTCACTACAGAATGAGGAGAAGCAGGAGAGCGATGTAACACACTAGGGTACATATAGAACAGGAAGCGCAGAGAAGAGATCATGGGAGGTGGACAGTCGCCGGGCTGCAGTATAACAGAGGTGTGGCACTGGGGATGGTAACTACAGAATGAGGAGAAGCAGGAGAGCGATGTAACACACTAGGGTACGTATAGAACAGGAAGCGCAGAGAAGAGATCATGGGAGGTGGACAGTCGCCGTGCTGCAGTATAACAGAGGTGTGGCACTGGGGACGGTAACTACAGAATGAGGAGAAGCAGGAGAGCGATGTAACACACTAGGGTACGTATAGAACAGGAAGCGCAGAGAAGAGATCATGGGAGGTGGACAGTCGCCGCGCTGCAGTATAAAGAGGTGTGGCACTGGGGATGGTAACTACAGAATGAGGAGAAGCAGGAGAGCGATGGAACACACTGGGGAATGTATAGATCAGGAAGCGCAGAGAAGAGATCATGGGAGGTGGGCAGTCGCCGTGCTGCAGTATAACAGAGGTGTGGCACTGGGGACGGTCACTACAGAATGAGGAGAAGCAGGAGAGCGATGTAACACACTAGGGTACGTATAGAACAGGAAGCGCAGAGAAGAGATCATGGGAGGTGGACAGTCGCCGTGCTGCAGTATAACAGAGGTGTAACTACAGAATGAGGAGAAGCAGGAGAGCGATGTAACACACTGGGGTATGTATAGAACAGGAAGCGCAGAGAAGAGATCATGGGAGGTGGACAGTCGCCGTGCTGCAGTATAACAGAGGTGTGGCACTGGGGACGGTCACTACAGAATGAGGAGAAGCAGGAGAGCGATGTAACACACTAGGGTACGTATAGAACAGGAAGCGCAGAGAAGAGATCATGGGAGGTGGACAGTCGCCGTGCTGCAGTATAACAGAGGTGTGGCACTGGGGACGGTAACTACAGAATGAGGAGAAGCAGGAGAGCGATGGAACACACTAGGGTATGTATAGATCAGGAAGCGCAGAGAAGAGATCATGGGAGGTGGACAGTCGCCGTGCTGCAGTATAACAGAGGTGTGGCACTGGGGACGGTCACTACAGAATGAGGAGAAGCAGGAGAGCGATGTAACACACTAGGGTACATATAGAACAGGAAGCGCAGAGAAGAGATCATGGGAGGTGGACAGTCGCCGGGCTGCAGTATAACAGAGGTGTGGCACTGGGGATGGTAACTACAGAATGAGGAGAAGCAGGAGAGCGATGTAACACACTAGGGTACGTATAGAACAGGAAGCGCAGAGAAGAGATCATGGGAGGTGGACAGTCGCCGTGCTGCAGTATAACAGAGGTGTGGCACTGGGGACGGTAACTACAGAATGAGGAGAAGCAGGAGAGCGATGTAACACACTAGGGTACGTATAGAACAGGAAGCGCAGAGAAGAGATCATGGGAGGTGGACAGTCGCCGCGCTGCAGTATAAAGAGGTGTGGCACTGGGGATGGTAACTACAGAATGAGGAGAAGCAGGAGAGCGATGTAACACACTGGGGAATGTATAGATCAGGAAGCGCAGAGAAGAGATCATGGGAGGTGGACAGTCGCCGTGCTGCAGTATAACAGAGGTGTGGCACTGGGGACGGTAACTACAGAATGAGGAGAAGCAGGAGAGCGATGTAACACACTGGGGAATGTATAGATCAGGAAGCGCAGAGAAGAGATCATGGGAGGTGGACAGTCGCCGTGCTGCAGTATAACAGAGGTGTGGCACTGGGGACGGTCACTACAGAATGAGGAGAAGCAGGAGAGCGATGGAACACACTAGGGTACGTATAGAACAGGAAGCGCAGAGAAGAGATCATGGGAGGTGGACAGTCGCCGTGCTGCAGTATAACAGAGGTGTGGCACTGGGGACGGTAACTACAGAATGAGGAGAAGCAGGAGAGCGATGGAACACTAGGGTACGTATAGAACAGGAAGCGCAGAGAAGAGATCATGGGAGGTGGACAGTCGCCGCGCTGCAGTATAACAGAGGTGTGGCACTGGGGACGGTAACTACAGAATGAGGAGAAGCAGGAGAGCGATGGAACACACTATGGTACGTATAGATCAGGAAGCGCAGAGCAGAGATCATGGGAGGTGGACAGTCGCCGTGCTGCAGTATAACAGAGGTGTGGCACTGGGGACGGTAACTACAGAATGAGGAGAAGCAGGAGAGCGATGTAAAACACTAGGGTACGTATAGAACAGGAAGCGCAGAGAAGAGATCATGGGAGATGGACAGTTGCCGTGCTGCAGTATAACAGAGGTGTGGCACTGGGGACGGTAACTACAGAATGAGGAGAAGCAGGAGAGCGATGTAACACACTAGGGTATGTATAGAACAGGAAGCGCAGAGAAGAGATCATGGGAGGTGGACAGTCGCCGTGCTGCAGTATAACAGAGGTGTGGCACTGGGGACGGTAACTACAGAATGAGGAGAAGCAGGAGAGCGATGGAACACACTAGGGTACGTATAGAACAGGAAGCGCAGAAAAGAGATCATGGGAGGTGGACAGTCGCCGTGCTGCAGTATAACAGAGGTGTGGCACTGGGGACGGTAACTACAGAATGAGGAGAAGCAGGAGAGCGATGTAACACACTAGGGTATGTATAGAACAGGAAGCGCAGAGAAGAGATCATGGGAGGTGGACAGTCGCCGTGCTGCAGTATAACAGAGGTGTGGCACTGGGGACGGTAACTACAGAATGAGGAGAAGCAGGAGAGCGATGTAACACACTAGGGTATGTATAGAACAGGAAGCGCAGAGAAGAGATCATGGGAGGTGGACAGTCGCCGTGCTGCAGTATAACAGAGGTGTGGCACTGGGGACGGTAACTACAGAATGAGGAGAAGCAGGAGAGCGATGGAACACACTGGGGAATGTATAGATCAGGAAGCGCAGAGAAGAGATCATGGGAGGTGGACAGTCGCCGTGCTGCAGTATAACAGAGGTGTGGCACTGGGGACGGTAGGGAATAGGCCCCACGCTGCACTTGCACTAAGTGGACATGGGCTCACTTCTTGGCACTGGGAATGTGCTTCTTCATGTAGTCCAGGGCATTCTGCGTGATCCCTTTTTGCAGGATGAGGTCTTTCAGCTGGTGCCCGTTGCTGTTGTTCTTGATGCCCGCTGCGATCTTACAGAAGCAGTCCAGGAAAACCTTGTCGTCCCCGCAGTGCTCATCATCGTACCTGGGGGAGGAGCGCCAGATGTTATTACCCAGAATGCACTGCAGGCACATGACTGGGCCACTGTGGTCACTGCAGAGAATCCTACAAAGCGATAACGCGCGTCACTTACTTCTCAAACGTGCAGTACGGCTTGAATCGGTCCACCAGGATCTGCATCTTCTCCATCTCGCCGAATGACAGGTAGGGGATGATGCGTAACAAGCCCTGCAGCACACTGGGGTTAGAGCGCACAAACGTGCTGTTGATCTGGTCCAGCAGCATCACCAGCTGGTCCTTGTCTCCCGTGAGTAACAGGTTCCCCTGCACACATCAGACAGTGAGGGTATTAGCTGCACAGCACAGTACACACTGGGGGAGGAGGCCTGACCTCTCCATCCCCTGCACACATCAGACAGTGAGGGTATTAGCCGCACAGCACAGTACACACTGGGGGAGGTAACGGAGGCCTGTCCTCTCCATCCCCTGCACACATCAGACAGTGAGGGTATTAGCCGCACAGCGCAGTACACACTGGGGGAGGAGGCCTGTCCTCTCCATCCCCTGCACACATCAGACAGTGAGGGTATTAGACGCACAGCGCAGTACACACTGGGGGAGGTGGCCTGACCTCTCCATCCCCTGCACACATCAGACAGTGAGGGTATTAGCCGCACAGCGCAGTACACACTAGGGGAGGTAACGGAGGCCTGACCTCTCCATCCCCTGCACACATCAGACAGTGAGGGTATTAGCTTCACAGCACAGTACACACTAGGGGAGGTAACGGAGGCCTGTCCTCTCCATCCCCTGCACACATCAGACAGTGAGGGTATTCGCTGCACAGCACAGTACACACTGCAAGGGCAGGTAGCCGAGGCCTGTCCTCTCCATCCCCTGCATCCACCAGCAGGCGGCGCTGTGTGCACATATGGGTGTGTTATATCAGTACAGGGCGGGGCAGGTTTATTACCTTACGTGTCTCAGAAGATACAAAGTCACTTTTCTGGCAGAATTGTGTCTTTTAGCAGATTCCAGTATTTATAAATGCTCAGGGTGTTTATACAAAGGACATATACAGTAGGCAAAAGGTAGATGCGAAAAATGCTGAAAGTCCCCCCCCCCCCCCCCCCCCCTTTGTGGGACTTTCATACTTTAACATTCCCAATTGGAGTCCACGTGAATGTTACAGTGTGCAGGGCGTGGTGATGCGCTACACTATCTGGGAGTCAATGTCGACAGCTATCAACATTGACATTAAAACTTAAAAAGAATCAGGTCTTACTTTTGATGTGTCTACCTTTGGTCAATACCGACATTTTGCATGTCGACCTTGAGCGTGTCAACATCTTATCAATGACGACCTATTGATCATCTACCTAGACACTGTAGACTTTCCTATCCAGTAGGACTTCAGTAAATGCCAGAGATTACACTGCCACCTACTGGTTACATAAGGGTAGTACCTACACTGATGTGTAATGGCAAGGTCTCTACCAATGGCGAGATCTCTCCCATAAACCATTGATTGCCGAGACAATGAGATTTATGTCTTACCTGGTAAATCTCTTTCTTCGAGGACATCAGGGGCCACAGCGTTACAGTGGGTAGTAAGGAGATGGGAGAGCACCAGCACCCTAGAGGTTAAACTTGAACTGCCTCCAGGCAGCCGGGCTCCTCCCCTCCTCTACCCCGCCTCCAGGCCAGGAAGCTCAGTTTTTTTAACAAGCCAAGGCAGGAGACAAGATAGAAGGAAGAGAAGCACCGCACAGAAACACATTCTGAACATGTTAGTACCCTCAACCGAGGGATAATATAACATAATCATAACTTAACCATAACGGAAGTAAAGCAGGCGCGGCAGGGAGGGATCCCTGTGGCCCCTGATGTCCTCGAAGAAAGAGATTTACCAGGTAAGACATAAATCTCATTTTTCTCCTTCGGGAGACATCAGGGGCCACAGCGTTACAGTGGGACGTCCTAAAGCAGCCACCTATGGGTGGGGACGCGCCTGTGCCGCAGCCAACACACTCTGGCCAAAGGCCGAGTCCTGGGAGGCAAACGTGTCAAAAGCGTAAAAACGCAAGACAGTAATGGCGGACGACCAAGTCGCCGCCCTGCAAATTTGCTCAACTTTAGCACCGCCTCTTACAGCCCAGGACACCTCCACAGACCTAACGGAATGTGCCTGAATCCCTGCCGGAACCGGGAGGGAGGTGTCCAAATATGCCTGCCAGAGCGACTCTAGCGGGCAGTAGTTTGCGTAGAGGCGGGCCACCCTCTCATCCGAACACCATATAGTACAAAGAGAGAGAGAGAGAGAGTCTGACTAGTGCAACAGCCTAGAACGGTGCACATAGCACATAAATACACCCCGGCCGGACAACGTCCAAGGAGGACCAAGCCGTAGTAACAACAGACTGTCTAAATGCCAGAACCATAATGTCCTGGTTGACCTGAAAGCCGGACACCACTTAAGGTAGTTGAGAAGGGACGGTAGGGAAAACCGCCCGGTTATAACCAAGAACCAAGGACTTACAGGACAGAGCTGACAGGTCAGAGACTCCCCTGGCCAAAGCTATCGCCAACAAGGAAACAATCTTCCAGGCGAGTCAACACAGGTCCACCGACCGCAAGGGCACAAAAAGGTGGGCCCTGACGAAGTCAGGATTAGAGAGATCCCAGGGGGCAACTGGGGAGTAAGTCCCGGAATCTGAAGCGTAGGGTTCGCAGCAGGAAAAGTAAGCCCTCCATATGCGATGGTACACCCCATCTAGGGAGGTTTCCTCGCCCTGAGCATGGTGGAGTGAAACCCGCTGGGTCTTACCCGGGAGGTCTCAACAGCCACCCCGTCAAAGCCAAGTGCCTCAAAGCCGAAAGAGAGAGGCGGACCATGAGAGCATGCCTGTGTCCAGGGGTAAGCGAATAGGAGGGGCTACTGACTGCAGATCCGAAAACCAGATCCGTCTGGGCCAAGGTGGAGCAACCAGAATCAATGTGCCGCCCTCCGGCTTCAGCTTGCGAGACATTCGCAAAAGGAGGAAAGTGGTGGAAAGGCGCCATCAGTGTGGACGGCCACGGAGCGGACAGGGCGTCTACCAGGCAAGCCCCCCCCTCCGGGTCGCAAGACCAGGACCCGCACAGTGGTGGTTTGAGGGTATGGCGAGAGGCTGTCAAGGCCACCTCGGTTGGGCCCCACCGTTGTACCAGCATCTGAAACATCACTCTAAGGGGGGTCAAGTCGTCGGCATCACAGGTCTGACGGCCGAGGAAGACCGCCACCCAATTCTGGACTACCAGGATAAAAATTTCTGAAAAAGCAGGGATCATCTCTGAAAGATGCCGGATGCTTCTGTCATAGTGGGCTGACAACTAGTGCCACCCTGGTGGTTAACATATGCCACCCTTGTCGCAATGTCCGACTGGACTTGCACCGGCCAACCCCTAAGTTAGGGTTCCGCCAAGCGGACTGCCCGGAAGATTGTCTTTAGTTCGAGGACGATGATGGAGGGCTGGGCCACTAGAGTGGTCCAGAGACCCTGGAACGACCTTTGCGAAGTGACCACCCCCCAAACACGGGAGGCTAGCATGCATGGCTCCAGTAGCGAGGTCCCGTCCAGAAGCCCCCAGGAAAGGGGGGCCCTGCTGGAGACCAGGCGAACTTCTGGGCATGGATATTGTGGGAGGAAACCGGAGTACCAGGAGTAAACCCATGCAAGTCTGGGGAGAATATACAAACTCCGCACAGTTAGGGCCATGGTGGGAATCGAACCCATGACCTCAGCGCAGTGAAGCAGTAATGTTAACCACTACACTATCCGTGCTGCTCCTTGGACAGTATTGTAGAGGGTTGGTATGGAACTGAGCCTATTCTGCCAATTCGAAGGCCGATCCACCAACCCCAGGGACCCCACGCAGGCATGCACAGACACCTGCCAGGGGGACAAGAGATGTCTGATCCTGGACTGTAGAGCCAGATGGCAATCCCCCAGAAGGGATATCCTCTGCCGAATGGTATCTAAACCGGCCCCCATATTTGGCACTGGCCCAAATAAAAAGGAACCCTCAAAAGGGACTTTGAGTTCAGGCCTTCCAAGAGCACAGACACTGGTATGTGTGTGCAGCTATGGCCGAGGGTGACCCTCTGGAGGCGATTGGTGTAATTTCCAGAGCCGTCACCCCCAGGTAAAGTGTCACCTGATACTCAATAGGAGGCAGCAGGGTTTCCTCCGACACCCCTTATGCAGCGTCCGCTGTGAGAGAAGTTGCTCACGCAACTAAGGCCTTAGCCACCCAAGCAGATGCCTGGGGCAGGAGTGCGTCCACTTTAGGGACAGTCTCCCAGGGGACTATGTCCTCCTGTGGAAGGGGGTAAAAGGAAGGGAAACCGCCGATGGCAAGCTAAACTTCCTGTTAGGAATCTCCCAACTGATGACCTTAGTCGAGTTCACAGATTTACGGAATAAACCCAGAAAACACCTAGGGAGACACCCAAAGGTGTAGGCGGCTCAGCGGGGTCGTTTAAGGTAAGGACCTATTTGACAGCTGAGACCAAGGTCGGCACCTCAAGACGAGGTGGGGGGGATTCACCTTATCACAGGCCCCCCATCTTCCATACCGTCGTCGACGGTCCCCTCTAGACAATGCTAATCCCAGGTGTCCTCCTCTCTGTGTCTGCTGACGGAGGAGTCTGGATGACGGGGGTATCTGCGTCTACCTGCAGGTACAGAGCGCTTCCACTGTGCGGGGAGCTACACCCGCCAAGGATGGGGACGGCATTTCTGGGGACCTTGTCTGGAGGCAGATAAGCACTCAGCCAAGGGATGAGGCTGCTACTGCTACTAGCTGCACCGGCAACGGAGTAAAGAACGTGGCCCAAGCAGGCTCCTGTTTTCTAGAGGAGGCTGTACCTGTGGGCATCGCCCAGGCATTGTAGCAGCCTGCGTATAAGCCGTACTGTACTAGTAATGGGGGCATAGGCCAACATTACAGGATGTACAAGACATCCGCGCCGGAGCCCCAGAGTCACTGGGACTGGTACTCCTGGAAGACGTTGCAGTATTATAGCACTGTGAACCGGCTGCTAAAGCACAGGTAAGACAATGTACTACAAGTATAGAAGGCATACAATGCCATAGAATAGGCGGGTAGCCTATATGGTACCGCTAACACAGTATTCTCTGACCAACAGAGATAGTGTTCAAGCCATACACCGTAAGCTGGTACTACGTATACCTTGCGGTGGCGTAGACATTTGGCCCATTTGTACGGCTAACACAGCATACTTCTGTTTTAAATTTTGCATTGTGGGAAGAAACCGGAGTACACGGAGTAACCCCACTAAAACACGGAGAGAACGTACAAACTCTGCACAGTTAGGGTCATAGTGGGAATTGAACCCACGACCCGAGCTGTGCTGCCCCCACAGTACGCAGTAAGCTAGTACTAGGCACATATAGCAATCATTGGCAGGCAGCCTTTCTGACAGGCAGTGATAGTGTTACACAGTGCACAGCCAGCCTGTGATATACATACAATGCAGTGATATAGACAGTGCAGTGATATACATACAATAGACAGCTGCAGTGATATAGACCGGCAGTCTATACGGTACAGACAATGCAGTATGCATCTGAGCCAGCTTGTAATAGACATACAAAGCAGTGATATAGACATACAGTGCAGTTATATATACAGGTGCAGTGGATATACTGGCAGTCTATATGGTACAGACAACGCAGTCTGCATCTGACAGCCAGCTTGTTTCTGACAGGCAGATAAACTCTGCACAGTCTCGGTCATGTTGGGAATCGAACCCATGACCTCTGCACTGTGATGCAGCAATGCTAACCATTACACCATCCGCTCTGTCCTTTATGCTTCCGACAGGCAGTGATGGTGTTAATTCACAGGATACAATGTTGCACTTGGCTCTGCTGTGCCCACAGTTTGAACTCTGTCTGCTCTGTAACCTGACTCCTGTAGGAGATTATTACAGGGGAGCCCAGGCAGTGAAGGAGTGGAACCCCAGACTGGCTTGATAAGCTCTCTGTGTCCCTCCACACATGTTAAGTCAGCATGACCTAACCAGCAATACATGGCCATATAGTACAGTGTAACACAGATTAAACTGACAGGCAGCTAAACTGTTAACAAACAATGCAGCATACAAGGGCAATGCAATTAATGGCACAAGGCTCCTTTCAGAGCACAGTACTGTACAGTTTCCCGAAGGAGGGGTACAGGGGGGACATGCCCAAATGACCTGGCAGTGAAGGAGTGGAACTCCGGGTGGCTATGAGCTCCTCCGTGTCCCTCCTCACATGTCGCAGGCAGGCAGGAAGGGATCTCAGTGGCGGGAACTCTCTGTGTGATAAACACAGTTCCCTGCCTACTGTCCCCGGGTGGAGAGGCTGATGTGGGGGGAGCCTTCTCCCCCTGCTGACAAATGGCCCCCAGGGAGGTGTCCACATGCGGCGCAGGTAAAAATGGCAGGGGTCCGGCGCTACCGGGCGGCCCCGCATACCTGGCGCCGCTGCCCACAAACCGTTTCCCTGGTGGTCCAGCGGGAGCGGGTGGCGAACCAGCCGTCCGCTTGTCAGCGCAGTCGGCGGTCCCCCCCGCCGAACTGCTGCAGCCGCAATGCCCAGCAAGCGCAATCGCGCGCGCTCCCAGCGGGGAGCGCGTTACCTTTGTCAGGTCCCCGGCGTCCGGTGGCGGCTGTGGCTCCCCAGTGCCCGGGGGCCGCTGCAGGTCCCCACCCTCGAGTGGCGATGCAGCTCCGGACCCAGGTGATGGAGCAGCAGCGCAGGTGTCTGTGCAGACCCCCAGTGCTGCTGCTCTGTCACTGACAGAGCAGCAGCAGTGTAAAAGAAAAATGTCAGTGTAAAAGAAAAATGAAAAATAAAATATAAAAATCAAGTTAGGCTGCTAAATAGCAGCCCCTCTATTAGGTGCATCTGGCTCCTGCCAGCACCCGAAAAAAACTGGGCTTCCTGGCCTGGAGGCGGGGTAGAGGAGGGGAGGAGCCCGGCTGCCTGGGAGGCAGTTCAAGTTTAACCTCTAGGGTGCTGGTGCTCTCCCATCTCCTTACTACCCACTGTAACGCTGTGGCCCCTGATGTCTCCCGAAGGAGAAAATACACGTGTCAGCAATAGAAGACCACAGGCAGCCTGGGCGAGGTGCGGAGGTTTTCCCACAATCCCCTGCACCAAGGTGAACTTACCTTGTCCTCACTCAGTGGTTCTGCGTTGGACTCGTCCAGTATGATTTCCATAATGCTCAGAACCTGTTCTGCCACTGCTGCTCCTCCACTGTCCTTACTCTCCTGCTCAGCCACCAGGGCCTGGGGGGCAGAAGGGTCATTGTCACTACCTCAACCGGCAGACCATAACCCCCTCCCCCCCACACATGGATCCTCCATAGACCTACCAAGTTCAGGGTGCCCAGCATGACGTTCAGGGTGTTCATCTCTGGCTTCACCAGCTGCTGGCGATTCACTTTTACCTTCACACAATAACTGAAGAGCTTCAGGAGCACCTGGGGGAGACGACAAACCAGGGGGTGGTCACGTAATTATATATATATATATATATATATATATATATATATATATATATATATATATATATATATATATATATATATAATCTGATGGACCATCAGGACCTTTAGTGCATAGCAAGTCCCAGCGTCTACAGATATGCAACCATCCCTCGCCCGTCTCACCCACACTCACAGTTAGAAGATGACGCCCTTGCTTGAAGTCCTTGATGCCAGCCAGTCTGTTCAGCATACACTCCAGTCCTCCGCACTGCGCCATTACACCGGCCATCTTGTACACCTCCTCTTCATCTTCCTCCTCATCGGTTGTGGAGTCCAAGCTCTCAATGAATTCTTCTGTAGCATCCCCCAAAAGGCCTCGCATTCGATAAATAATTCTCATTGGTTCCCCCTGGAACAACACATCAGGTTACAACAGCAAGACCCAGGGATAGAAGAGGAAGCGCAAAGCTGGGGGAAGGGGGGGTCAGTCATACCTCATTGGTGGGACACCAGACCTTCTTGTACACTTCGGCCACAGGTAGGTCCAGACTGATGATCTTGTTGTTCACCAGAAGCTGGAAACACGATTACCAGTATTACCGCACAGATACAGAACATTCAGTATTTCACTAGTCAGTTGGTTCCATAACTGTGACTGCCGGGAACCCGTCCTAGTATACACTAAGCACTGAAAAATGTGGTAACCGTGAACACCCCCAACACTGACCTCCATCCCGCTGTCGTCCTCTAACAAGGCTACAAGGTCACAGTCCTGGCAAATCTTATTCTTGATGTCTCTCATTAGGGGCCCGATGCCCGGCTCGTTGCTGCTGTACGGGTTCCCAGGCATCCGGCCCTGCAGGAAGTCTTCTTGCTGTGGGTCTTTCTCCAGGGTTACGAAGAACTCTGTGACTTCATTCTCCTCCTGGTGAGGGGACACAAAGCTGTGGTTAGCGCAACACCTGTGACCAGGAGAAGATTCCTTCTCACAGCAATATACCAACCGTGTAACCTACAGCGATGTTACAGGACACAAAGTAAGATCACACGGCCCCTCCCTCGACCAATCACTCACCGGATATATGATGCTGCACAGCCTCTCGAATATAAACACCGGGGTCCTGTAATCATCCAGGCTGTAGCGTTTGGCGGTCTCAATGCAAACTGCCATGAAAGCCTTGGTTTCTGACTCTGTGCCTGCAGGGAAGAGACGGACAGATCACTCCCGGTACCCAGACATAACGGTGGCGGACACAAGTCAACTGGCGACCACCTTGGTCCTGTACTATAATACAGCACGGCCAGCGTATGCAGCACATACAGCGCGGTGACGGTCACAGGGATAGCAGTGCAAGGCGTTACCTGTGGTCATGTCTTCCAGCATCTCCAGCAACATGTCCTGAGTCTCATCGATCAGCTTGGTTCTCTGTACCACCAGTTTCCTCAGGCAGAGGTACCCATTCAGCACAGTGCCAACCAGGCGGCTCTTGAAGTGACGCTTGATGGATTCCACCTCCACAAAGGAGGACAATAGACCTGAGGAGCAGCAGAAAGGATGTCAGGAATCAGGTCAGTAAGAGGCGTCAGTAAGGCGGGGAGGGTATCACTGGGTCCTACCTGTCAGGCTCTTTAAGGCATATCCCTGCTGTAGATCTGTGCTGAGCGTCGCCTCTTCCAAAGCCAGCAGCCGGGCAATCTCCTACAAGAACAAGTGCAATCAATATAGACCGGTCAGCACACACCCTGAGGTCGCTACCGAACAGCCCGAAAATTACAATAAGACATAAGGATGAGCAGCACATTTATCACGTTTATCTGTCTCGTAGAACCATGTGATCTGTATGGGAACAATACGTCGGCATAACAGCTGGAAGACTCAAACGGGTGGAGGCGGGGTATAAGGGGAGGCGGGGCCTGGGCTGACTGGAGGCAAAAGGTTTAACCTGTTTGGTGCCAGGCTACTACTACTACAACCCTACACCCCCAGCATCAGCCCTGTGTCTCCTATGGAGCGAATAACAACAACATAAAGTAAATCTGTTCAGGAACTTCTGACCTACGGTGGGTTCCCCCGCCCCTGACATATGCATTATCCGGCTGGTGATAGGGCGCAGTTCGGTGCCGTTACCTTGGTGATGAGATTTCCCACATACGGTAAGACCCCCCGCGCTGCCAGATACACCTTCCAGTGAGCCGGCTTGATCAGCTTCTGATACAACGCTAGATACTCAGCAGCGCACTCTCCAGCAACGCTCAGCTCATCCAAATAGCTGCAAGAGAAAATCCCCACAATCAGCGCAAGACCACCCGCAACTCGCTGCCCATCACCGCTTGCGCTCCGGACACACTCACCTGGTGAGTAGATCCAGGACCTGTTGTCTGCGGCTCGGAATAGTGGCCAGGGCCTCCACGATGGTGCACGCAGCCTGGCGCGCTGCTTGGGTGGCCGGTGTGAACAGCACCTGTGTACAGCACGAGGCAGCGACATCACTTTTACAGTCAATCCCGTAGCACAGAGCAGTAAGCCGCAGGACGCGGACAACGCACTCACCTGTCTCAACCAATTGTTATGTCCCAGCTTGAGGTCAAGAGGAGTCGTGCGCTTGCCCTTCCGGCTCAGCAGCTGCTTCCACTTCCACACGTACTTCTCCTGCAGGTACATCTGCCTCAGCTCATCCTTGCTGGGCGTCTTCCCACTGGCGTCTACACCTGATATTAGGAACATGACACAGTACCATCAGCAGATGCTTCCACCAGGCCCATCCTACCCTGCCCTCGGATATAGGACGGGCCTAGCGGAACATTGCCGTACCAGGCAGATGGACTCACCTCGGGCTGGCAGGCACTTCTTCCAGGCCTCGTACGCAGCTTTGGGATCCCTCTTGAGCCAGAGCTGGGCCTGTGCATGGATCTCATTGCTGTACGGCTTGACGGTCGTTAGTGCTTCGTTGGGAACATCCTAAAGAAGGAACAATGAGCAAAGTCAGCTCAGGAAACGCAAAAATTCCCCCCCCCCCCCCCCCCCCCCCGAGAGCAGGAATCTAAGTGCAACCCCGGCAGGACTTGTTTTTAGGAGACCTTACCTTGTTCTTCTTGCTGGTTGGGGTGGGAGGTTTAATGAGCTTCTGCAGGATTCTCAGGCACATCAGAGTGATGTTTTCCACCACGACCGGGGTTTTGATGTTGACTGACATTAAGAAGAGGCTGAGAGCTGGGGGCGCAGAGACACGGAATATTCAGGCCGCCATTCTTAATCAGATGCTAACAGTAACAGAGAACAGTCCCATATCCTACATAGTCTTAATTCCACAGGACTAAGTCCCGATACAGAGGGAGAACGGGGGCTAGATAGATCTGGATTTGGGCAGCATTTTCGGTTATGATGCTACTGGTTCCCATTGCTATGGCCATTGCTCAGCGTGGGGCCTAGTACTCACCACAGCGCAGGCGAAGCTCCCAGCAGCTGTCCTCCTTGGATATAGAGTCTGTGAGAAGCAGCATCTCGTACTGCAGACTGCTGGCCTACAAGACACACAACGTCACACTTACTTTCACTAACTGTACCCAATACATCTGGGTTGAAAGCTGCCAAGGTCATACACTTATATATGGATGGCACAGTTCTTACCAGGTCGGGATTTGCCCAGTGCCCTTTGAGAGCTGCTGACACTTTATTGATGATCAGATTGTTCATCTGCTGGGTCGCTTCTGGATTGTCTCTGGAACAGGAAGCAGAAGGACACAATGACATAGCTGCGGAATACAAATAACATAAGAGGCCGACGTATGAGCAGGACTTACCTGGTGAGGAGGCACATGACCTGCCGGACCTCGTCACGCATAGCCGCAGGGCCACGGCGGAGATTGTAATCAAACAGCTCCCGGATGAGGCCTTGTGACACCAGTATGTGCCGTATGGTGCTGTTGGTAGCCAGGGCACGCAGCTGGGTGATGCAGTGCTCGGTCACAGCGGACGCACAACCGTAACACTTGGTGGAAGAGGTGTGGCCGCAGCCGAGCACGGACAAGGCTCTGTACTGGCTAGCGGTGAAGGTGGGCTGCACGGTCGTGCGAGAGGACCTGGTGGCGGCTTCTCTCTGCTGCAGATCGTACTCGAGAAGCTCCTTGCGGGAAGCAAACACTTTCTGGAGAAACCAAATGACAACGTGAGAATACGGCCCCGATCCGACAGCAGTTTCTGATTTTTCTTTGTCATTTGGAAATGAAACCTGTGCGTTACCTGTATGATCTTTGACAGCTCGTCGAAAGAGTTTTTGCAGTCTCCGCAGTATTCCTGTGCCAGCTGCAGGATATAGCGATTGACGCTGGCCGACGTAGAGCTTATTCCCCCAGCATTGGCCGAGTCGTCCTGTATGGCGGTAAACATTGACTAGATCAAAACAGATACTACCGGATGGAGGACGACGATGTAGGAATGCTTTGTATATAATGGGATATCTTACCTGGGGCTTCTCCGGGGCAGCTTCATTGACTTTATACAGAAGGTTCTCGAGCTGGGGCCGGTGGCCCATGAGCTGGTGGTATACGCGGTCAGCTTTGTCCAGCAAAGTGTTAATGTTGGTAACAGCCTGAAGATGAAATTCACAGGAGAGAGTTAATGAACTCACAGACTAGAATGAACCCACCTATACCCAGCGTAAGCCCTGTGTCTCCTATGGACTCGAGATAGAAACATGTTACTAATACAACGCATAAGCACAGATACTACTGGGGCGAACATTTCATTTAACCCCCAGCCCCATGCTGGCTCTCCCTCCAGCCGCAGCTTCAGCCAGGGCCCCTGACATGCTGGCCCAGCCCCATAGAAGACCGCCTCTGGACCCATCCATACTGGCCTATTTGAGTCCTTTCACTCCGGGCCCTGTGAGTGGCGAAGCTGATGGCTGCCTAGGATCTGTACCCTCTGTCTCCCCTGTAGTGTTCCATATCTGTACTGTAAACCTAGCTGGCTGTTGCGCCGCTGAATGGCTGCCTTGGTGCTGTGCCACTCAGCAAATATATGTTCTCCATGTCCGTGTCCCCCCATCAGGATACACATATCTGTATGTGTGATATATATCTGTACTGTCACTGTTTAACTTGTTCCTATCCTGGCTGTCGCACAGCAAAACTAATTCCTAGTATACGCAAGTATACCTGGCCAATAAAGCGGATTCTGATTCTAATTTAGTACACATTCCAGCACCTTTCCAACCCGTGCAGTTCCTCTTCCTGCCTGGGGTGTCACTGTCTGCTGTGGTGTTTCTTGTACAGTCTGGTCTATATCTCCATACAGAGCAGACGTGCCACCCCAGGCAGGAAAGAGGAACTGCCCGGGTTTTGAAAGGTGCTAGTATGAACACTATCCTGTACCTCTGTGTGCAAATAAGCCACAAACCTTGCTACAAAAAGGCTATAGAGTCTGATACGAGTGCCCGCTGCACGCCTCCCGCAGTTCTGCTTAGTCTACAACAGAAGTGCGAATCAAGTGTCTGTGGTACATATGGGACAATATACACATTGCTCCCAGTGGTCGCGCCAAGCACCGGAGACACATCTGTATAGAATTACATTCCAACCTTCATATCATTTGGTAGAGCGCTCATAATGCTACTGATAACCACAGAGTGTGTGTGTCCCCCCGTCCCCCCCGCACAAGAGGATGAAGCTAAAGAGGCTTGCCTTCTTGCGGTCCTCCTCATTCTCAATGGGGTCTACGGCGCAGCAGGGTCTGGCGTACAGCATGAAGTCAAATCGGGCGTACTTGCAGAAGCCACAAGCGTTGCACAGGAACGGATCCTTCTCATCGTAGTTGATGGACCTACGGCAGAGAACGCTTGTGAGACCAACAGGTAGGATGAACCTAAAAGATAAAGGCTGATGTACAAGACATAAGCTCTGACCTGCACTTGTGACACTGGTAGACATTTTCACCGCAGTTCCCGCACACGCCAGGATTGGCCGGCACGGAGGCGCTGCAGCGAGGGCACTGGAGAGTCTCCGAGGAAGCCTGGTAGTTCTCGTAGAAGTCTGCAAACTCAATCATCAAGTTAGAGGCCACAATGGGAAGCGGGAGATCGATCTTCACCTCGGTCTGTCCTGGAGTCAGCTGCACCTTCTTAGCTTTGTGCCAGCGAGCCGGCCTATAGATGAGAGGAGGGGGCAATTAGGTTGCCTTGTTCAAAAGATAGATGCAACTATGGTGTAAAAGAGAGGACGACTCTCTCCTAAAATGATATAGCGGTCTATCTAAACGTTCTAAAGCCCATCCCGGCCCCGCTCTCACTTGTTCTTCAGCTCCACAATGGCCTGCACGGTGCGGTTGTTGTAGTACAGGTTTATCGTTCGGACCATCTTCGTGCGCTTTAAGTCCCCAATCTTCACGGTCACTTTGCTTATTGTGTGGCTGCCGATGAGCTTGACCACTTGCTGTGTGGTGGTGTAGCGGGTGTCCACTTTAACGGACGAAAGCTTGATGTTCTATCAAACAGATACAAATGTTGAGGTAAAACCAATAATATCCCTGCCAATTAAACAAAGGTCTATAATACTAACGACATTTCAGACTACTGTATGCAACACTCACACACAACGGAACTTCAGGGTTGTTGCAAACTAGACAGGGATCACTCTCCAGGTAATAGCCGTCAAACTCCACCAGGCCAGAGAGGGTGCTGGGAAAACAGAAAGAGGGGCTCCGTGTGAAAAACACAGGGTGATATTTCTAGATCTGCACGGCAAAAAGTCTTGTGTTTCTTTTCGGTTTAGAGTTTGTATCAATATATGGCCCCATGCCCCCATTGTTTGGCATTGTTTCTCACTTGTAGATGTTGGAGTTGGGGTGATTGGTCAGAATGTGGTTTTGAGCTCGTAGGATCTCCACGGCCTTTTGAGAATATTCCTTAAACTGAAGGACAAAGGAAGAATAAGTCACTGAGGACAATCCGGTTACAACAGGTGACTTGGTGGCAAGTATCAGACACTTACCTTCTTTTCCGTCTGAGGGGTCTTTAATGAGAAGTAACCAAGGAGGTCCACAAACTGGGCAGCTTTGCGGCCGTATGCCGGGAGTTCTGGCCAAATGGACCACATCAGGTCTAAGAGAAGCTCTTGCTGGGACTTGTTTGAGTTCCTGAGCCAAAAAGAATAAATCAATCTCTGTCTTTCTATTATATTCAGAAACAGGCAGAAGTCTAGATGGCTAAAGAATACAGGAATACTCAAACTGTATAGGTACACTTAGAAACCACCTTTGGCACCAAGGGGGAGGGGGGGCTAAATCAGGCACAAAGGTTAGGGGGGGGGGGGGGATATACCAGGCACTAAGGAGGGGGCGTTGTTAAATCAGGCACTAAATGAAGAGGGGGGCTAAACCAGGCACTAAGGGGGAGGGGGGCTAAACCAGGCACTATTTTGGGTGCTAAACCAGGCACTAAGGGGAGGCGGCTAGCTAAACCAGGCACTAAGGGGAGGGGGCGGCTAGCTAAACCAGGCACTAAGGGGAGGGGGCGGCTAGCTAAACCAGGCACTAAGGGGAGGGGGCGGCTAGCTAAACCAGGCACTAAGGGGAGGGGGCGGCTAGCTAAACCAGGCACTAAGGGGAGGGGGCGGCTAGCTAAACCAGGCACTAAGGGGAGGGGGCGGCTAGATAAACCAGGCACTAAGGGGAGGGGGCGGCTAGCTAAACCAGGCACTAAGGGGAGGGGGTGGGTAAACCAGGCACCGAGGGGGAGGGTCAGGAGACTGCTGACCTGTAGATGTGCAGAGCTAGGCAGTGAGCCTGCCAGCGGACGGATGAAGCGTTTGACTCCAGGAGGAAGCAGCGCAGGAACTGGATCAACGTTTCTTTATCAGCGAATTTATTCAGCTGGTTGACCAGTGCTGTGCAGAGCTGTTCTTCCTGGCTGTTAGAACCCTCGCCTGCAAGAGATCACATGGCCTTTCTGTAAATTACTTCCAGCATCAGTGGTGTAGCCACCTACAGAAGCTTCAGACACTTACCATCCTTCTCCTTGTCCTTCTCTTCTTTCTTACTCTTCTTAGTGGATGACTTGGTCTGCCCTCCCGACTGCCCGGAACCAGAAGAATGAGCGGTGGAAGACCCAGAGGATGAAGCGGCGGAGAGCACTTTGCTGCCACAGAGAGCGCAGGAAAGCAGCTGCAGCAGGACCGGAGACACACCTTCATCCACCAGAAAGCTGACTTGAAGCAGGAAGTACAGGACGGCTGTAAAAAATAAAAAAAAAGAGCCACCCATTAGTATCGTAGGCAAATGCACACTGGACCAGAGAGCAGCTACCAGGAAGAAGACACAGGAGCTTTACCAGAATGGGAGAATGTGAGCTTACAAAGTGCAGTACTAGTTCTTTATTCTTTTCTCAATAGGAGACACAGGGCTGAAATGGAGGAGGAGCAGGAGGGAAAACTTAACCCATTTGGTGCCCGTCCTGGATATCCAACCTATACCAAGCGTCAGCCCCGTGTCCCCTATGGATCTCGAAGAAAGATTTAACAGGGAAGAACATAAATTTAAATGTCTGTAACAGATTTTACAATGGCTGTATATGCCGTTATAAACATTGAAATATAAATAAGTGGTGGGAACTTTCTATTGTTGCTCAGAGGTCACGATTCGTTTGATGACCCGGCAAACCCCAGCTAAACCCCGTCCTGCTTACAGTCATCTTTGATGCAAAACTTCTGCCAGTTGACAGTCCGCTGGGATGCGATTTCAGCGCAGGCTTTGAGATGCTCCATCTGAAACACAAGGTGTTGCGTTACCACCGTGCACTGATCTGTGGCAGACACCTGCTGAACCCAGCGACCTCCTCGCTTCTTACCAGATTGATCAGTGTGTCGTACTGCAGCGCAGAACCGGAACTGGCGGTCACCACGCTCGCACGCAAGAAAATGCCATGCTCTTCCAGCAACTTCTTGATCCCCCGGACATGGGAATCGAGCGTGTGGAGGTCTCGCAGCTGGCGGTATTTCTCTTTTGAGCCACAAATAAACAGAAGTAGCTTGCGCACTTGGCGGCGAACGAACGGAGTCTGCTGAATCATTAGGTACTATAACAGAAGGGGAGAAACGCGCATCATACATAACTGGACAAATCAGGTGAAAGCAGCAGATTTAGTTTTCTCTAAATAATTGGGGTCTTATCTGCGGACCTCAGACAGGAAGTAAAACCAGGAATGATCAAAGACGGGCGGTGGGATCCGAGAGTTTGTGTCAGCGATCTTCTTAATCTGATATGGCAGGCGGAGGACCATCTCCGTGAGAAGCTGGGTGTAGGCCTGGAAAACATCAGCGGCGTGGCCCTACAGGGTGACAACCAAAAGCAAAAATGTAACCTACGCGTTTCACCATAGGCCAGGAGCAGGAGAAACCTGCGCAGCCGGGAAACCCTATCCCACACAGCTGTACAGTAAGTGCATCAGTAACTCCTGATGGGAAGAACGTTTACCAGGGGTTTTATGTTAGCAGTGAAGACTGCAACACCGGGCTGTGCTCACCTTGACGTACTGGCGGAGGAAGAATGGGCTCATATCAGGGGGAGATGAAGTGGTGTGAGGTTTCAGGAGTTGGCTGGTAGCCACCGGCTCCTCGTCACTCTGCTGACTCTTCCAGTAGTCCAGGAGAGACTTGAGCACATGGAGACAATAATCCACAGCCCCGGAGCTCAGCAAGGCGGTTGCAGTTGCGCTGGAGATCAAAGAGGACGACTACAAAGACGTATAGAATAAATACCACCGTTACGATGAGTCGCGACTAGAAGAAACGATCAATTAAAGCTCAATAACAAATACATAGAGACTAAATCATCGTGGGCTTCTAAGTAGGGTTACCAGCCGGCTTCATGTAACATAACTCCACCAGAGAGGTTACATGTCCATAGACACCATTAGAAGTTACACAAAGGCCTCCATTCAGTCGGTGACACCAGACTCACCTCACAAATAGACGATTTGGAACCAGATTTCGTCCTGGACATGAAGACACTCAACAGCCTCATAACCACAAGATGGACTTCATTCAGAGGTGTCCGCTCATTCTTCTTGGAGACATCCTGGGGCCGGGAAGGATAGAAGAGGACTTCATAAATACAAATGGAGGACAAGCTGTATAATATCTACCGTATTCAACGAAACAGCAGCATCACCTTCTTATCTAAGCCTAGCTCTGCGATAAGCTGGGACAGGAGGTTGTCTAAGGCGCCTTTGTCCTTCTCATCTTCTCCATCTAGATCAGCGGTCAGCATCAGTACCACCTGCAGATACATCACCCGAAACGGTCATATGTGATACTGTAGAAATGTTCCGCGGGACTACCGCTTTACCAGCGCCTTCCTTTACCTGCATGTAGGGGATAGCTCGTACCCCGCCCACACCTCGGAGGTTGTGCATAGACTGCAGGAGGCGCTCCAGGAGCATGAGCCGGACCATGTGAAGTCTAGAGGCAGGAGACATACATACATCGTCATGTCCTACACTGTCTGTATATACTGAATACCAGGAACCAATGTCCATGGTGGCTGTACAGACCTGTTACTGTTGTGTGCGTCACCTTCCGTCTCCCCTTCTCCTTCTGAACCTTCTCCTTCATGTTGACCAGTTGTGGTGCTGATTGCTCCAGTGCTAGAACTGATACTTCCGGGTCCAGTAGGATGCCCCTCAACTGTGGTGTCCCCGTACGCACTGCTCCGGCCTGAGACTAAGAGAGGAAAGAATTTACTCCAGGTATCTGCTCAGCGGATGATTGTACATGGTTAGTAAGTGATGGCCCCTCTTATACACGGACTGTATACAACAGGTCCTCTGGGTGCTACCGGTTCTTAACCCAAAGCAATCAACATGGCAGACGTACCACTATGCTCACCGGCTACCGAATCCACGGCACTCGCGCCACTCTCCGAACCCACACTGCCTCCATGATCTGCTGGGGATGTGCGCAGCGTGGAACCGTCTGTCGCGGCCGTGCTGCCTTCGTCGTCCGATGCTGGAGCTATAAGCATGAGGAGAGCTGTTACAGGTAAAAACACAGCCTCTAACTACCACAGCCAGCAGGACACCAACTCCCCCCAACCCCCCACAATCAACAAGGCAGAAACCAGCAACGACAAAAGGCGTCTTATTGGGTAATTGTCAGCAGCATCCCAGAGCTAAGTGCGGTAACAGCAAGCCACTCTCCCCGGCCCTTATGTACAGAGCTAAGTGCGGTAACAGCAAGCCACTCTCCCCAGCCCTTATGTACAGAGCTAAGTGCGGTAACAGCAAGCCACTCTCCCCAGCCCTTATGTACAGAGCTAAGTGTGGTAACAGCAGGCCACGCTCCCCGGCCCTTATGTACAGAGCTAAGTGTGGTAACAGCAGGCCACGCTCCCCGGCCCTTATGTACAGAGCTAAGTGCGGTAACAGCAAGCCACGCTCCCCGGCCCTTATGTATAGAGCTAAGTGCGGTAACAGCAGGCCACGCTCCCCAGCCCTTATGTACAGAGCTAAGTGCGGTAACAGCAAGCCACGCTCCCCGGCCCTTATGTATAGAGCTAAGTGCGGTAACAGCAGGCAACGCTCCCTGGTCCCTATGTACAGAGCCAAGTGCGGTAACAGCAGGCCATGCTCCCTGGTCCCTATGTACACACAATTGTGCGCATGTATGGTAAATACGTGCTTACACGCCTATACAGAGTGGTACAGATGCTGTGATGAGGCCAGCTCTACGTGCGTGTGTGTGGGCCTGGTCTGCTAATCCTCACCAGTACGCACTCACATCTACACTGTACGATGCACAGTAAGCAGGACAACCTTCTCTTACATCCAGCTCTCCATACAACCCAGCTGCATCCCTACCACCCTCACAGAGCTCTCCCTACGCCAGGTGGGGTGTGCGGTCCTTAGGTCAGCCACTACTGGTCGATAGGTAGAAGGCTGACACATGATAAATGTTGACAGGGGAATAGATCAACATGAGTTTTTCATGTTTTTTTTTTTTTAAAGCTTAGTGTCCGACCTATTAACGGTCACCCTAACGATCCACACTGGCGAGATGGCCCCGGTTGCAATTCGTCCCGTACTGGTGTGCACCCGGTTCGGAAGCATGCACAGCGCCAACCTGCTATAAGGAGTGAGTGAAGGCAGCATGAAGACAACGCTAGGAGGCCGGGTGCTGTTCCGTTACCTGATGCAGTGGTGTCAGACAGCGTCCCAGCATCTAAGGAGGACGAGCTCGGTGCCTGCCCCGATAGTCCCAAACTCTGGAGCCCCAGGGCGCTACTGCTGCTCCCTGATGAGAAAGACAATGATTGGGGATAACACTACAGAAGCCAGCCTAACCACCTGCACAGAACATGGAGCCATCACTTATAGAGCTTACCCTGCTGGTCCTGCTGCAAACTAAGAGCAATGGCCAATTCCACCATGGTCTCGTCATCCGCATCGGGGGGGATGTCCAGCATCGGGGGGAAGCCCTCCGATCCCGCAAGCAGCGCCTCCAGCGGTGAGGGGTTGCCGTTATTCACGCTGTCCGCACTCTCCAAGACCATGGACTCAGACTGATAAAACATAGGGCAGAAGGACAGTCATTTCCCCACCCCGAAGCCTGAACCACCATGATAGGACTACGAGCGATTCTTGGCCAGTACACACAATTCTCACCACCATCTCAAAGTCCCCGTGGTCGACCTCGTTCTGCTCCTGGCTCTGCTGCCGCACGTGGTCGCCGTTCGGGATTCCGGAGGTCTGCATCTTGTCTTCCGCCTCATCGTCGTCGTCATCGTCCTTGTCTCCTGGGCCAGAAAGACCGATCACAACCCCATCCTCTTAGCACCCAAACTAAACAACGGGCTGCCTGCGTATATGTCACATCACTAGGACCACCACAATAAAAGGAGACCATTCCTAGCCAAGGGTAACAGAAACCCGAGTGCTCACGGTTAAAGAGGTCCTTGTATGGCGGAGGCATCCTAATTACAGCCACACCTGAAGGAAACCAAGCTCTCCAACCTAGAGAGAATTGAAACGATGATGTACGGGTGTCTACGGAGAGGTACGCCGGGCATTCAGGTCAGCGGGAGGCTGCAGGTGTCTCTGCCAGGACACAGCTGTCCCGACAATAATGCCAGGGACTGAATGTACAATATGCCAATGGCTCTACCATAAGATCAAGGTTAGAATTGTTGCTTTTGCAGAGAACTAGTGTGCGGTTACACACAGAAATTGTTATAATTATCAAATGTCCAGTGTCTCGGAGGAATCTGCAGCCTTGCAGGGTGTCTACTTGGTGCTGTACAGCCAGACATAGTAGGCGTTATATAAGGTTGCGCTTACCCATGGGCGTGTTGCTACGTGGAGATGACGGAAGGGTCACATGACGACGCTTGTTCCGGGGACGGAGGACGCGGATCAAACCCTGTTTGCAGGAGAAACTGACCGCCGGGTCCTGCAAATAAAAAAGGTGGAAATGAGAGAGCAGTACAGGCTTGGGCGACCCGTAGCTCGGGCATGAGCTGCCAGATATAGGCATTCTGGGACTTGTAGTTCCATAAAGACTTTGGCGCACAAACTACCTAAACCAGGCATGTCCAAACTGCGGCCCTCCAGCTGTTGGGAAACTACACATCCCAGCATGCCTTGCCATAGTTTCAGCATTCCCTAATAGCAAAGCTGTGGCAAGGCATGATGGGACTTGTAGTTTCACAACAGCTGGAGGGCCATAGTTTCGACATGCCTGACATAAACCATCATGCTTTCAATGCCCCTATTCCCGCATCGCAGCCGATAGACAACTGAAACTTAAATATACAATTTTGTTGCATTTTTTTTTAGAAGGGTTTATTATTTTATAATTAGCAATCCTCATTTACATATTGCCCCTACGCTTCATTAGCACAACGAGCATACAGCATGTTAAACCAGCTGCTGTCATTCTACAAACACCGCATGGCAGTTAGGAGCGATTGGTCAGTACCTTAGCTCTCTCCAGACTTATGACCCTATATCGGTTCAGTTTACAGAATGAAGGTGAAATCTCCAAGACCCAAGATCCCAATTAGGCTGCACCAAAGCCCTGCATCCCAGTGACCCGCCCCTCCTCCTCGTACCACCCCGGCCACTCACCGGGCACAGTAACATTTGCATGTAGATCTTGGAGGCCAGGTTAATGCAGTCCAGCTCGCATGTGCAATATCCATGTATGATGTCCACCAAGGCGCTGACTGTGGCTTCCACATGGGTGAGTCCTACAGCGGATACAACAGAGTGAGTAGTAAGGGAGCTGCAGACATCTGACTGAAGAACGTGCATATTAGGACAACCACAGAGCCTATTGTCCTCCCTGAAGCGGAGACGGGCAGGGAGACGCTGCCCAACCGTCGTGAGACGCACGCGCGTCCCAGTCCCTATCGCCGGCGTTTGCCAGTGAAAGGGATCTGGCGGGCGCTGGGCAAAGTTAAAGCAGGCTCCATCTGTATGCTTTCTGTGTAACACTCACTGACTAGGTAACGAACGCCAGTACCAAGTGGAACGCTCGTCTTTTCCTAAAACCCCCCCTTAAATAAATGAAGCGGTACATGTGGAAAGGGAGAGGACAGCAAGGTAAGTTGTGGCAGCATATCATACCGGGCAGGCAGGCGGGCGCCAGGAAGGCATTCTTGGGCTTCGAAGCATGCACTTTCCAGAACTGGTTGACAAGTTGCGTGATGAATCCGTAGCTTTCTCCTTCGCTGCACGTCAGAACCTCTTTGACTTCGTCATTATTGTCTAAGAATGAAACATACATTATTGGGACCAAGGAGTCTTACGAAACATCAGACGCTTAATGAACCAAACCTGCCCTCACCTGTCTCCCCTGCAGGGACCTTGGAGTCAGTGTAGTGGACGAGGTTGTTAGGGCGCATGATGGCGATGGAACGTGCAGTAATGACCAGCCTCTGGAATACTTCTGGATCCAAGTCCTTCCCATCCAGGCTGCAGGAGTTCAAGCACTGGACCGCGTTGCTCAGTAACGCTTGGTCCTACAGGTGCAAAAGAAAACGGTCAAATCCAGTTCCAGGTGAGAAGACTTCTGTCCTACAGACATTCGCTCTGTACCTTGTGGTTGTGGTAAGCGGAGCGGCTGGTGTGCAGACTAGCCAAGAGGCTCTTTGTCTGTAGTTGGACACTGGCCGGCGTCGGCATGGACAGCAGGACCGTAGCCAGCTCCAGGGCCGAAGACTTGTTCTTCTCCTGTCAGGAAACAAAGTCCGGTGTTAGGTCACGGATGAGCAGTCCGAGTGTACGGGGAAAGTAGAAGTAAGCACTTACCTTCTCAGGAACTGGTCCAAAGGCAAAGCAGCTTTCTAGAGCTTCCAAAGAACTTCCCACCAACCTAGACCGGAACAACACAGCGTGTGACCAAAACACCCATATAATAAGACAGCGATGCTAGGTCTGCAGCACGACCGCACATTGACAGCCTTACACCTGGAGGATTGCTTAATTCTGCTACAGCGTACCAGGTATAGGGGAAGGGGGAGGGTCATAAATCACAGAGGTGAAAGGTTAATGCAAAAAACAGTGCCTGGGTGCAAGCCAAGCCACTCAAAGCCACCAGGCCTGTGCCAAATTCAGGTTGTGTTTCAGTAGTGCTCTGTGACTGTAATGGTTTATTCTATACAGTGACAGGAGAGAGGTTATAAACCTGTTTTAGTGCATTATACACCTTAACCTATAATTAATGTCGGGACCTACCTAATTTTGGAAAACTCATCCTAATCGTAGTAGAAAGGTTAATGATACTCATGCCCAAAGCCCACCAATGATTATTCACCCTACAGCCGGCATCTAGAGCGGCCGGTTATAACCGGTATATGACCGACACCACCATGCACTCAGGGCCAATAAGTCAAACAAGCGCAAGAGGTAGGACACCAGCAGGGAGACGGCGCTCACACTCACTCGTGCAGAGGAAGTAAAACTTACTAACCGGTCCAAGATCGTTAAGGGTGCTGGGTCAGAACTTTTAGGGAGCAAAGAAAAAAGTAAAATAAATAAAAAAACAAGAACAAGAGAGCTAATGGGGCTCAGATGGAGGGTGAACCCCAAAAACGTGACACAAACAAAATCAGAAATTGTCTTAACCGATGCTAACCACCGCCACACAACTAAGCTGTCACCAAAACATTCACCTTTCTATGACCGTGCCGTTAGTGGAGGGCGGGGTTGCCGTCTCCCCATCTGTTGCGCCACCATTGCCTTGGTTCAGGTTGGGGGGGCAGACGCTGCTGACGGAGGCAGAGGGGAATTCTTCTGGGGGCTCGTCCGGCCAGCCAAACTGTTCCTTTGTCTTTCCATAGATTTTAACTGCATCCATCATGGTAACACCGGCTGGGTCCACAGAGGCGCCAACTGAAACAAGCAAGGAGGTGGGTTACCAAAAACACTGATGCCATGAATGGCGAGAGCAAACTGGCACATTTATTATTAATGAACGTAACAATCCATGATCAATAACTTTCCATAGGGAAGCATATATAGCAGGCATGGCCAAACGATGGCCCTCCAGCTGTTGTGAAACTACAAGTCCCATCATGCCTTGCCATAGTTTTGCTATTAGGGAATGCTAAAACTATGGCAAGGCATGCTGGGATGTGTAGTTTGGCCATTCCCGATCTTAAAGGTCTCGCCACACTAGCACATGTAAGCCCTCCGCAGGTGAGCCCACCACTGGTTGGACTTTGCTGGAGATCGCTGAGGATGACAACACGTGACTCACTGAATATGGTCAGCTTCTTGTCAGCCTGTAACGCTTCTTCCCGCGTGAAAGGGAAGTCGAACCACCTTGCCCGGCTTAGATTAAGCTGCATCGTCCGTCCAAACATCTCAATGTAGGAAGGGGCTCTCTCGATGGCCTGCGTGCCGATCTGAAGGCGGATTCCAGTCATCACCATTGTGCTGTTGTTATTGGAAACCTCTACGGTGAAACCTCCAGGCTGAATGGGAAAAGGAGGAAGAGGAGGAATGAAGCACAGGACGGGCAGGCCAGCGTCTTAGTGATGCCTTTGCGAAGAATGCCGCACATACCTTTGTGTTCGCCACGTACATCCCGGTGGAATTGAGTCGGTGTTTTATCTGTTGCGCGTTGTACAACTGGAGCAGATCGTTTCCTCCGAACTCCACGTCTGTAAGCTGCTGGTTGTGCTCGAAGAAGTCGATGGGGAAGGTCACTTGGCTGGACGCACGTGTCACTATAAGAGAGGACGGTCACCAGTTACTGACATATAAGCTATACTTGCAGACATGTATCTTTGGGAGGGACGATGACGCATCCTTACTGACTGCCGCCGGCTTTCGCTTGCGCACGGGCTTCATGATACTGATGCTGCTGCTGGGCTGTAGGGAGGGCTGAAGCCAGTACGAGGTGTTCTCCACGTTCGCCATATAGATACGCAGGCTGCCATCTTCACACAACAGAATCATGGTCGTCCTCTGCTGGTCGTTGCTGGCGGTGTGTCGTATGGCCACCATATCCTGTATCTATGAGGAAATGAGGCGGGTGTAACAGCAGCCGGATAACTCACCGCTCACTACTGTCTCTGGCATCACTTACTTTGGCCTTAGCAGGCAAGGTCTTGATCTCCTGAATCAGGAAACTGTCCGGTTTGACCATGACCACTAGGGGGACCCCTGTGGTTTGCTGAACGCAGCACACTAAGCCAGGGTGGTTCATGACTTCGGACCACTGGCAGAGCGCAGGAGAGGTCTTGCTGCCCCCGTTTGAACTGTGTGACAAAGAACATTGTAGTAAGCAATGGCAACATTTACACTAAAACCTATTGCTGGGTGGCGGTTCGGCAGTCAGCAACTGCATACAAGGTGTTCATAAAGTTACGCAAACGTAAGAGGGAACAAGTGATTTTGCAGTAAGTGCGTGCAGTGGACGCTGTCCTGTGCATCACACAAATGGACACGGCCAATCACGGGTGCGGAAGTTTTTGAACAGCCTGTACTTTAGGGGTAAATGTATGAGAAGTGGTAGAAGAACAGCAAGGTAATAATGCACCAGCCAATCAGTGCCAATATGTAAATGTAGAGTTAGCAGCTGATTGGCTGGAGAATTACCACCCTGCACATACTGTTGAACTCCTCCAAGCTGCCTACATTGACCCCTTAGTTCCATACTCCGCCTCTACCCCGCTCTCTGTGGGTCCAGGACAGAGAACAATCTCACCTTTTTATGTTAATAGGGAAAAGCAGTATTATCTCCAGTGCAGATCGGTTTATGGTGGCGGCAAAGGATTTTCCCTGGCAGTAGCTGAAGAAAAGCATCTGGAGAACATGGGAGTAATAGACAGATACTCCTCCACCAGCCACCTGCCCGTTACTATCCTGTAAGGGGACAGAGAGACAGCATTACACAGATATACCAGGAACAGAATCCCAGCCTATCACATACAGTATATCTATTGCCCATGAACGCTGCTTACACACGTGCTCGGGAACATTGGCTCGGTGCACAAGGCTCCTGAAATTACGCCTGCTCTAGTGATTATGGGTAAACGTCTTCATACACGTTACCCAGGGAAACCAACGCGTTTCGCCAACAGATGAAACCAGCAACATCCCAGAACAAACCTTTAAGTCTTCATCATTGACTTCCAGAACATTGGTAACATAGAAGGGCCCGTGCATGGCGCTGCTGGACTCCTCCATCAGCTGAGTGTACACGTATCCCGCAGAAGACATGATCACAATGATATTTTTGCCCTCTTCGTTGAACAGGAAGGTGACGTCTCGGATCTTAGAGCTGGGCAGCAGGAAGTAAAAAGTCGGGCTCAGCGCGTCCGATGACAGATCATAAACCTGCAGGAAGATATCATACATCTACTGTAATCTACCCAGGCATCTCAGCAATAACTATATATATAGGTTGTATCATGTTCTGCCCACCTTCACAAAGTCCGCAGTGACAATGGCCAGCTCGGTCTGAGAGCCAGGCAGCCACACGGCTTTGATGATGAAGTTTCCAGTTGCCAGCTGCGGGTGCAGCACTAAGTGATCGGACACGGAGCCCGAGCTGCTGAATGTGAGGACGTGGCAGTCCTGTAGGGGGAGACAGAGAGAGATGGAGGTGACTGCAGAGAAAGTCATCGGGATTGTGAGACCTGCAGCCATGTTGGCGGAACAGGCACACTCACCTTCAGGCCACACACAGCCAGATAATCCTCCTTGCAGGGGTTGCCGGTCAGACTGAGAACAGTGAAGGGGACCGGGGCAGATGCCAAGCGGGTCAAGGTGAGTTTCCTTTTGCTAGAATCGGCTTGTTTCAGTAAGGCGGAGAGTTGTAACACTGTGATCTGTGGCAACAAACAGTAACAAGTGTCTGGACTATCCAGGAGGGAGACCGGATGGAACGTATATAACAGACACAGCCCCCGGACCCCCGCTCACCTTTCCCTTCTCATGGCTGACCGCAAGGTGCTGTCTTCGGCCGTGAGGAGAAGACAAGACGCACATGGCAACCCTGCGTAACACGTGGGCGCTTATCAGCTGGCGGATGGTTTGTCCCTGATCTCCGCTGTAATTCATTCTCACGTTCTCAAAGGCTCCTTCCTGAGAGCCCAGAGTAGGAACCTGGAGGGAAGAACAGCCATCGTTACCTACTGATACCTCCCTGGTATCCGGCTCACATGGCCACACCCCCATCTACTCCCGCCATTACCATCAGCTGGTCGGTCATCTCCACACTCTTCTCCAATGAGTGCAGCTGGTCTAGAGCCTGCTGAGCCCTGCTACTGCTGCCCACGGCAGACGCCTGCTGGAAGTTGTTCCGTATGGCCTCCATCATAAAGTTTAGCATGTCCAGAATCAGGGGTGCAAACGAGGTGTTCACCTGGTGGGAACAGAGACTTACTGGTCACAATATTGCTGCAAACACCGGAGTGCAGAGTATATATCTCTGAGTTAGTGCTCTACGCTCCTGCTGACCCACCGCACCGACCAGACACCGCGACCCTGACCCTTCAATCTACACTCACTTGGGACATCAGCTCATCCCGGCAGCCCTCAACGCTGCGGCACAAGCTGCTTCGTTTCGGCTTCTCATCGTCTCCCTTGCCGTCGCCGATTGTCACCTTTCCCTTGTCGGTAAGAGCTGAGCCAGGGAGTCTGATGGTGCTGTCAGGGAGCCGAGGTTCACTCTGGAAGGCAGATTCCTTCATGGTAGAGCCTATTCCACTGCTGGGCGTCCTCTTAACCAGAGCCTAAGGCAAAGATATAGTTTATGTTCCTGTGATAGTATAACCGTAACATCCCGTTGTACCCAACCACCCGAGAGAGAGGCGGCACAGACTCACCATGCAGCTGCTGTCTTCCTTGGCCCCGCAGTCACAGAAGAAGGAGCCATACTTGGCATAGGAAATCTCATGGTCCTTGTGACAGACTTTGGCGCACACAGTGCACACACCCACGCCGTCCACCATCTTACACGTGTGACAATGATACCTGGGAGCATTAGAACGTGGTTAGCTGATGAATGGAATGCAGGCGGCCCCAGGTGGGGGATTCCAGAGAGGAAAGCGCAATGAGACGCACATAATGCTCATTACCAAATTCCTTCTGCAATTGGAGGTGCGCAGTACAATAAGCCAACATCGGTGACAGCAATATAGGTTAATGAGAGCAGCCGGACATCGCAGTGATAGGCGTTACACACATGCATAAACAGGAGAGGACAAAGGAGGCAACTTACACAGGGTGAACGTGTTCCTTCTACAAACAAACTAATAAACCCACATCTTATTCAATAGGTCTTAAAATGAAGGGGTCACTGAACAGTTCAATATACCCCGGGGTAGCCTACTATTAAAGTATCCTCTCTGGGAGAAGCCCGGAGAGGAGCCGGTCAACAGCACATTGGGGGCGGAGTCTGATGTAGAGGTTATCAAGCCCCACCCCCAGTACGGCAAATCCCCCAATTACCAGGTCGAGGAGGGGGCAGGGCTAAATGACGCAATTTGTATCTTTAGCCCAGTCCCTCTCCCCGAAAACCCGTGAGGAGGACACAATTTTCGGGAGCCTCCTGGCCATTCCGGGAGGGTAGGCGACCCTGATATACCCTTAATAGGTGCAATGAAGCGAAATATTCAGCAGAATAGTTACTAGCTACAAGTGGTTATATTATCAGGGCTTGTAGAGATTGTTGAATTATATGTCATTCTAAATGCTGTCTGACTATCAGACAATCCCACACAATTCATTCTAATGTTTTACGATTCAAAACCAGAACTCCATATTTTAAACACTTTATTTTTTCCTTATCACATTATTTCTTCTGTTTTTAATATTTCCTTTTACTATTTAATAGGCCCTGTGAACCCAACTCCTGTATTTGTAACGGAGAACACTAAACTGCACATAACTTTAATATACATGATGTGACACCTGGAATACTTATATTAGAGGGGCCTTAAAACAGATTTCTTTGGCAGAGATAAGTGCACCCTTTGTAGGCTCCTTTGTCCTCTATGTTTGTATATATAAGAGTCAGCTGGTATAACTGTAAATAGAACGTTCTTGCTCATTCCTCAAGTCATAGAAACAAAGTCTACTTAGATCCTCAATTTCTTGCACCCCATACCTAAGATTTGTTTGGCATGCTGCCCCCCTCCCATCCAGTACATCCATGTTGTTTGGTATCCTGCAAATTGCTGGAATGATATATTTCATAACTTTCTTTTAATATCATACTACGGATGTAAACCTCACTGGTTGGGGCATACTTGCCTCTTCCTTGCATCCACTTTTGTGTAGTGTGATTACATTTGCTCTTTTTCAGTCCTGAAATTACTCCTGTAGCTAGTGGTTAAATAATTTATTGCTCTGGGTGAGGATACCTCTTTAGTTTGCCAGTTTTACACATCCTTAGTTAAGGAATCTATCCCACCCCACAAGATAGATATATCTATATATATATAGATAGATCTATCTATATATATAGATATATCTATCTATCTATCTATCTATCTATATATATATATATATATATATATAAATATATATATATATACACACACACACACACACACAGTATTACAAGAAGGATGATGGTGTAATATAGCTATATCAGATGAGCGCAGAGCATAACTAGGTTGTACAAGGAACACAGAACGGCACAGGAGAGACAGGACAGACTCACCAGTGCTGGTTCATGAACTCTTTCTGAGTGATGGTGAATGTACAAAGCTTGTTACAGAGAGAATCTTCATCCTAGGCACAAGAAGAAATATGGTCAGATCCAGGTCTGTATAGAGGCCCTGCGAGAGGATTCAAAAACCACTAGAAATATATTAAAATTAAAAAGGTGTAGAACCTCACAATGAAGATGTAATGTGCACAGCGTTCCCACGGAAATGTTGTTTAATACACTAAAAGGGAATGTAAAACTTTCCAGCATATATGTGATGTGGGAGGGGCTTGGGAAGTGCCTGAATGTGGATGTCATCCTAGCTCTCCTCACTCCTTATTGATGGCTAGTTACCAACACGTCACAACAATGGAACATCATTACAGTGATGTCTGCGCCGGCAGCTTGCGCGGCTGAATGGAGCAGCAACGCTTGACTATCAGTCTGCCGCCATCTAGTGGCCCCCTAATAGAGGTGAGGAGCAGAGTTAGCCTTATGTTACATAGGCTAATGGCAGACTGTATGCACCGTACTCCATATGAACTGAATGTTGTGCGGAACAGAGAGTTAGGACCGGCACTTCTTATGGCGAGCTAGTCCGTTAAAGGTCGCTACCCCGTACTGGCAAAGGGACTGATAATTAAACAGTACACCCCATGGGTAACTGAAAGGTGAGTAAATGACAATGGTGAAACACTGGATATAAGCTGTGGGTCTGTGCTTTGGGCACAAAAAGGATCATTTAGGTTTATTTTGGATCTTTAATATTTTGCATACTTCTGTGGATGTCAGTCTCCTGTGGATGTCAGTGTAAAAAGGGCCTAATTCAGACCAGTTCGCTAGGCTGCGTATACTTACAGCCTAGCCGACAGGTCAGCAAGAACACATCCCCTCCCATGCCGACCATCAAATGATTTCGAGACCCATCAGAGATAAAAGTCGTGTGATCTCTCAGCTGCTCGCTGAGGTCGGGTGGCACAAGGTATTCATATGGTTAGGGATTAGGGCTTGGCGAAGTGATAAAGTGGAAGCTGACTGGCTGCTGCGTTATCACCAGCCACTTTATCACTTCACCAGGATTAATAAATCCGCTCAGTACCTGTGTGAGTAGTCCCCCGATTTCCCGCTCTCCTACTCCCCATGACCAAGACATTACTGGATTTTTCATAGGGAATTCCAAATGACATTAAATTTTTGATCAATTTAGGAGCATTTTCCTTTGTCCTATTTATTCCGCAGCCTCCATAGACTCAACTTGGGAAGTCACTCAAACAAAACTGGTGGACTTACAGAATCTTCAGCCTGGGAATCGTCCTCTTCAACAGCAAGCTCTTCTACCCAGTCTGAATCCACCTCTATGGCCCGCTCCTCCCCGTCCACAGGGAGGTGGCAGTGTCCTTGTCCCGAGTTGTGACTCAATGCACTGGTAACGTCCGCCAAATACGCAACGATATGACACGTGCACTCCAGGATGGTCACATGCTAAGACAAGACAATACAGTTACTACCGGTTACAGGCCATACGTATGCTCACCGCTACGTGCGACTCCGGTTACTCTCACCTTCCCCTGCATCACGTTGTTGTTCAACTTTTCCACCACATTCTTCTGGGAGAGATACTTCTTACTGTAAGAGAGAGACCAGTCAGCCGGCATTGCTGGGGAACTCTGATATAACAGGTCGCCTCCGAATCACTCACCAGCGTGCCAGCCAGTCCATGGCAGCATGGTGAAGCTGGAGGTGTCCAGCGCCTTGTCCTGCACCGGCCAGTGTGGCCATCACCACCATCAGCTCTGGAAAACCAGTCCCGTCACCATTGGTTAGCAGCTCTGTGGCCATAGGGATGAGCGTGCTGAGAAGGACCGTGCACACACCTTCTCCGACTTGGCTGCAGGACACAAACACCAGAAATCTCAGCAGAGAACTTGGGTATAACATTGTAGAGAGGAACTCAGGAGGGATCTGGACCCTCTTACCTGTTCTCCCGCACAATGTAAGCGGTGAGCAGCTGGAGTAACTGGCGATTTTCCTGGACTATTTCCGTCTGGTCGGAGTCCTTGGGAGGGGGAGTGGTCATACGCACCAACCAGGACTGTAACTGTGAAGGCTCCACACAGGCAAGCTGAGCCAGTGTCCCACAGAGATTCAGCAGACTGGGGCTTGGGTTCTTCTCGGCTGTGCAGGGTGAACAACAGAAAATGTATTGATCCCAATAACAGCATCGTACCCCCAAGGTGATTCCCCTTGAAAGGAACATTGTGGTGGTGGGAGACAGCTCTGAAACTACTGCAGTCACCAGGCAAGTCATGAGCTGCTCAACTCAACTGCAAGTTTGTTATAGTACGGAGGAATACGACAGAAGTCATTAAACGTACATTGGGCTGCAGCCTAATAAGCATCTGGTCATACAACTACAGTAGGTGTCCAGCAGCACGGGATATGGAAGAGGGAGGAGTTCAAGACTTTCATATATTGTTCCGAATCCTGGAGCAAAAGGTGTCTCCCCCAGGATGCTATATACCACACACATGCAGGAGGGCCAGGGACATGACAGAGGCACAAGATCCAGAGAGAAGCTAAACACTTCTGTCTCGCTACCACTGGTTACCATGGAGAGGTCACCGGATCCTATCAAATTTCTATTGGCTGCTTATACTGCCGTGCCCTTTAACAACAGTGTACCTCTTATTATACATGGGTGTGGATTAATAGATCTAGACCAGTGGTAGCCAACTCCAGTCCTCGAGAGCTACCAACAGTTCACATTTTCCAGACAACCTAGCTGCTGCACAGCTACACTCATTACTCACCGACACACTTTAAATGACCCACAGGTGGAGCTAATTACTTCACTTGTTATTCTGTGAGGAGATCTGGAAAACATGCACTGTTGGTAGCTCTGGAGGACTGGAGTGCGCTACCCCAGATGTAGATCTAGGAATCAATTGCGCATATACATTGACCCACAATAATAGAGGCTTTATGACTGATAACAGAGCAGCACACACTGACAGTGGATCTACCAGCGAGCGGACCACCCCAGCCATGAACACAATACCGCACATTACTCCGCCGATGTGACTCACTCAGCTGGAAGAGCTTCGTAAACAGCTTCAGGACTCTGTTGCAGAACTTGGCAGAGAGAGCTTCGTTTGCAGTGGCCATCATGATCTGCACCAGCTCCCCTCTGTACGGAGACAGGAAAACACTATGAGCGGGTGTGCCGGCGACAGGCATCACAGTTCTGCCTACACAACAGACGACACCCGGGACATACCTCTCGGTAAAGAACTCTTCCATGGCTTTGCGGGTCTGGCTGGTCTCCAGCTGCTTCTCCAGGAACTGCAGACATTCCTCCAGGATGGACTCATCCAGGCCGCTGTGATAAGACAGCACAGTCAGCGTCTAACATAGGTACCGGTTACATCCCCCCTTTGTAGGACGTTCAGCGACTGACCTGCTGGGGTCGGAGTGGTTGGCGAGGATATTGTAGCATCCTGTGATCAGCTTCTCATACACCCGGGACAGGAACTCATCAGACTCAGCAGGTCCGAGGACTCTCTCCAGGGACGTACTGCACAGATCCGCCACGCTCTCGGTGCTACTCTCCAGAAGCAGGAAGAGCAGGGACTGGACCAGCTGGCGGGTGTTCAGGTCTTCTGGGCACCACCTGCATGTTGAGACGTATTAATAATCAGTGAACCTCAACAAGGCACCAAGAGGACAACAGGTGAGCGTCGGCGGAACCTACACTATCAGGTCACCGGTCAGCCGGACCAAGGACAGCAGAACATGCTTGAGTGACGCGGCGAGAGAGAGGCTGGGGCTGCACAGGGTACCCAGGTGAGCTGCTTGCACTGCGCCGATGTAGCTCTCCGACGGTATAGTGTCATTGGCAAAAGCATTGCGCTGGAAGACAGAAGAGAACGTTCAGCGTTGTTCCTTGTACAGATATCATGGTGAGAATCTCCATTCCAACATGAAGATTACTGCTCGGTTACTGTACCCCAGTAGGATCTCCACCGGCAGGATGAACCCCACGCAGCCACGTTCTGAGATACCAGCACTCACCCATGATCCAATACTGGGAAACTCATTGGTGTGGATGTTGTTCCAAGACTCACACAAGGTCTGTACGGCGTTGGGAAGGTTCTGGATCAGGACAGGACCTAACAGGAGATGGATAAACCACTGGTGAGTAAGGAAGAACTGAGAACTCCTCGATACACAGTACAACAGCGAGGAGACGTTTCTCCTCAACACAATCCTCCTAACCGCTGATCTACAGAGCCGGCCTGACCGCTGCATCCCCCGGCAAAGCCGTGCGTTCCGCCATTCATCTTACCCAATGTGTTGGCTTTGCAGCGGGCGGAGCCTATGGCTAACACGGCCCCGTAGCCCTGCAGCTTCTTCTCATCGGACCCTTCCTCGGGCAGGCTTCGGAGCAGGTAACAGCGGGTCAGCGAGGCGTACATATCCAGCAGCTGTAACGCAGCCGGCAGCAGGTTCTTGGCCACCTGCGAGGATTTCTGCGCGTCGCTCTCCGCTGACAGTTTGGAGAAATGCTCGTCCAGGGACACTTGCACCTTGCAGATCACGGCATCCAGCGTATAAATGCACTGCAGGTTGGGGCCCTTGCGCAGCTGCTCGAAGGTGTAGCCGCCGCTGGTGCAGTAAGTGGAGATCTGGGACAAAAAGTAAAATGATTGGAGAAGTCGTAGATATTGATGGGATATCCCTAAAAGGGGATAAAACATTGAACATGACAGGTGGGCGAGTGTCGGGGGGGGGGGGGGATTATATGACCGACTACAGAGGTCAAGGGGTATGTGACTGCAGAGGTCAAGGGGTATGTGACTGCAGAGGTCAAGGGGTTATATGACTGCAGAGGTTGGGCAGATTTTGAATAATAAAATAGTGCACAGTTGTGCCAGCTGCAGGCACCTGTTGGGCAATGTACTCTTCCGCCACCTCTACGTCGTATCTTATAGAGTTGCATTTGTTGGAGGTTTGTTCCGTCAGTGATGAGGCTTGCTCAGGTTTCATTCCCTGCTTCACAAGATGCTCCTGCACAAAGACGAATAAAGCCGTGTAATATACATTTTGAACGAAGGGGTTCCACGTCTCCCAACATGGGCCACCCTCAAATTCTCCTGAGAGCAGGCACTAGCTGCCATACCTTGATCCACAGCTGGTAAGATGGTACTTTAAGTCGTGATGCCCAGCGCAGTGTGTGCAAGATCTCGCATTCGCTAGTACCGGATACATTCAGGGACAGCTGCTTCATGTAGTGCGCAGAAGGAGGCAATATTCCCAGAATCCTCCACAGTATCAGGAAGTGATACTGAAGAGCACACGCCTCCTGCAGGGGAGAGAACGACGCATAACCTTAGGAAAGCTACACAATTGTCCATAAATGAATAAAAACACACAAATTTTTGGCTGCAATAAGGAAAGAAGAGAAAATAAAAGAGCAGGAGAGCCCTGATCTGACAGATGTGGACAGCGGGGTATATATTGTCTGGAGGTCTCACCAGGGCCGTGACACTCTTGTTCTCGTTTCTCCGAACGGTATCAAACTGGGATCCTGCAGCCAGTAAGGAGATGAGGGCTGTGTACAAGTCATCGTACTTCAGGGCTCGGGAGAAAAGGACCTCACATACCTGGAGGAGAGAGAGACTAGGTAATGATTGCTACACCACAGACGAATATGTGCCTAGTGATGGCATCCAGAAGATCTTACTTCAGTATCAAGCCTATGTAGGTCATCTTCAGAGGCTTCTTGGGAGAGGATGCTGTAGAATCGAGGCTGTGGAGCAGCATCTGTGGCATAATAAAGACAAATAATGTACACAGGGTTTATTTATCCTGGCAATAAGCCGGGTCGCTGCGGAGGCGGGGCAGATCTGCGTTATCGGGGGCTGGGGGAAGAAGCAGCGCTTGGAGCTGACACGGTCTCCAAGTCCTGCTCATTCCATAGTGTGAACGGGACCCGGGTCACTCGACTCAGGATCAATACTTCTTTTATCCCGGATCAGAATGCCGGGTTGTGATAAATAAAAAAATGCCCTTTCAGAGACCCGGAAACAACCTGGGATCGACCAGTATTAATTTGGCGATGTGAAAGGGGTAGAAGCGATCTTTCCTGTTGACAAGACATAGGCACCACAATTACGTGGAGACAGAACAAAGATGGGAGCACTTGGCTATTTAGGGGGCATTCAGGTGCTGACGCTCCTGTGCTATCATACGCACAGTATCCATGTTTAGTACATAAACCGCTCTGTGAGTGTGAGAACGGCTCTGTGACATAGGAAGCAGGACAGCAGCAGAATGCCAGTTAGTGAGAACATAGGTGTCTCGTCGTCATGTTGGGGGTTGGAAGAGGTCAGGGATCTCAGTCGTACAACGGATCTTTTCCTGGCCTTCCAAGAAAGCAGCAGTGATAGAGACTCCAACCACATCTGAATTAGGCCCCTTTCAGTAAATAGACATCTCTCAGCGCCAATTATGGGGAGTACCGTGGAGAATAATGCCAGTTATGTGCACAGACATCGCCCCGCGCCCTTTGCTCACCGGCTGTGCAATGTTTGGACCAATTTTCTTCTACTTCTTTAAACCCATAGTACACAGCTGAGGTGCGACAGGTCCCTTCCTGCGCTGCCCCCGAGCCCAGCGGAGGGGTTAGCAGATTGTACTGCACCTGGAAGAGATCAGACAGCATCATGTAACAATACTTCCTAGTATAGGTTCACACCATACACCACACTACATAAAAGGAGAAAACTCTCCTACTATAATCAGACAGTACCGCATTACAGTATATGAGGATGTGATCTCCAATATACTATGACCGCACAACAGTATATGAATGATGATAGCTCTCCTACTATAATCAGACAGTACCGTATAACAGTATATAAAAGGAATAGCTCTCCGACTATAATCAGACAGTACCGTACTACAGTATATGAGTATCAAAATATTATGACCGCACAAAAGTATATAAAACTAAAATAGCTCTCCTACTATAATCAGACAGTACCGTATAACACAGTATAGGAGGACAATACACCAGTATATAGAAAGGAGAATAGCTCTCCTACTATAATCAGACAGTACCGTATAACACAGTATAGGAGGACAATACACCAGTATATAGAAAGGAGAATAGCTCTCCTATTATAATCAGACAGTACCGTATAACACAGTATAGGAGGACAATACACCAGTATATAGAAAGGAGAATAGCTCTCCTATTATAATCAGACAGTACCGTATAACACAGTATAGGAGGACAATACACCAGTATATAGAAAGGAGAATAGCTCTCCTACTATAATCAGACAGTACCGTATAACACAGTATAGGAGGACAATACACCAGTATATAGAAAGGAGAATAGCTCTCCTACTATAATCAGACAGTACCGTATAACAGTGCATAATATCTTCATTATACTAGAACTCCCTGTTACGGAAGCCATAAACACTTCTGTGACTCTTTCCCTCATACCTGGGTCATTATGGTAACACTATATACCACTCCACTACATAAAGCCAGAAAGCAGTAACATCCCGATAACTCTATTTACCTGCTCAAACAGGTAGAGGGGGGGCTTGGAGTACTGATGCAGGAGGTAGTCAAACACAAGAAGCAGCCTGGCCAGCAGGAGAGGCACGGCTGGCAGCTGGGACTCCAGGTTACTGGCCAGATCCTGCAGAGTCTGTATAACCAGTAACAGGACGGTCTGTCGCCCCCTGTCTGATAGATTGTGGAAGATCAGGAGAAGCAGCTGGAGGTGATCCACGTTGACGTCTTCTATGTCCCCTGGGACCACTCCCTGCAGGATGTTCTGTTTGAGGGTCCCAACAAATCTGAGGAAGAGCAATGACATGTAAGACCAGGACTGGCATATTATGGTCCGCAAAATGGGTTGCCCCTTATAATGGCTACTTGGCCAACAGTAGCTGCACTTCTCCGATACAGCAGCCAAACTGACACACTGTATTTATAATCAACTATCTGTAGGAGTACTGTATAGAAGACCAGCTGTGACGCACAGTTCACAATAGCAGGAGAGCGCTGCAAGTGAAATGTGAGAAGGGGCTTTGACAAGACGAGCTAACAATCTAGTGAAGGCCAAGGCATGAGGCAGGGGGTTGGAGGAGCAGCCTCAGGACTAGGTTATGCAGCACAATGGTACGTTGAGTTTTCAGTGCCCGTTTGAAGGTTTGGAATGTCTAATGGAGAGGGGGAGCCTGTTCCGCTGAAGGGGTGCGGCACGGGCAGCAGAGACCAGGGTAGAGGAGAGGTGTAAGTGCAGTTTCCCACCATTCCCATTTACAATCTAATTGCAAGTAGCAGGAGAGAGCTCAATGACTCAATGATCCACAAGCCGCTGTTGAGTTGCGCATTTGTCCAGCAGGCAAACTATGTGTGCAAGCTAGCTCCATGGGCTGCGAGCAAAATCAGTGTGTGAACGCCAACTGCGGACAGCAGCAACGGAAGTGAAGCCGCGGCTCTTACCTCTCCCAGACACGGAGACATTCCGCGATGTCCGGCTCTCCTTGGATGCTGGCTTTGTGCTGCCAGAGCAAGAGAAGACGGGAGAGCACAGAAAGACTTTGTGGGTGTATGTACAGGGGCCACGGGCCCTCGCTCAGCGGGGCGATTCCAAGCTGCTGAAGTAGAGCACTCTGCGGAAAAGAAAACAAAAATGAAAAAAAAAAGGGAAAAATCTGCAGGACAAAGACAGAAAACTATCCGGCACAAAAGCAGTACGTTGTTCCTACTACCACCTCCCGTCCGCGGATCCCCAGTGTGAACGCAGCGGCGTTTGTCTACGCACCAGGCGACATCTGAACATGCAGCCGAGTGTGGGAGGGATGAGACCTACACAGATCGCACGGCTCTATGCACTACAGACAACAGCGTAAATCTCTGTGACAATGTAGTAACAAGTATTGTCCTGTGGTCGCCGTTAGCTTCCTACATGGAACCCTCATTACTATCGCTGATGGGATTATAGAGACACCAGGGACGGCATCATCCAACAAGCCAAAGTATACCCATGGTACAGACATCAGCTTACCTGTAGTGTAGGAGACTGGAGATCGGAGGTCACCAGAGAGTGATTAAACTGGTACAGAGCGACAGCGAAGTCCTCATCGGATGAGCCTGCGACAAGAACGCATGTTAGAACCCAGCCCCGCCTATGACGCAAGCAATGCTCACCCTCATAGCCGCTCACCTTTCAGGCCGTCCTTATCCACGTCCTTAATGATACAGGCCAGAGTGGCCATGTGCTGCTCGGTCAGCGACACGCTCAGGTAATTGCGGATGAAGTTGCTGCGCGAGTTCAGCATGCAGCTGGTGACGAAGTTCAAAGTGTTGGAAGCCAGACTGAGAAACTGGAAGAGAACAGACGGGTAATGTCACGCATCAGTCATACAATACAGGGCGAAGAGACCAGATCTGCAGATCCCGACAGTCCAGTAATGTGAGCAGGAGGACACGAGCTCGGGTGTTACCCCACCCTGACACAAGGAACAGGCTACAGGCACCATTTCTGGTGGTAAGCTCTTGAGACTAGACATACCAGTTCTGGGTCCTTGCGACTGGCCAGGATATTGCCGTTTCCAGCAGGGTGTTGCTTGCTGGGACTTTTGGCTCTAGGCGAACTCTCGAGAGGAGGTGGTGGTGGGGGCGGAGGTGGCACCTTCTCTTTAGTTGGGGATATAGTCTCTTCAAACCACTGCCCCAGGATGGGCTCACTGTCGTCATCTGCATGAAAATAGCAAGGTTCCAAGTTAATGACAACACCAATCACCTCAGTATCATATAATAGAGAAGACGGAAGGAGTAAGGCGGAGAGCTACCTTGGCTGCTGTCTTCCTCTGTGCTGCTGAAGTCATCTTCATAGTATGTGTTGGAATCCGTGGATGCACTGGCATCGCTGCTCATAGATCCCTTTCTCTGCCGCTGCAATACACAGGCCTGCGCGCCACAACAGTAGAGAATGTAACCCGTTAATGCATGGGCCGCTTCCCTCCCCACACACTCTCCCAGGGCAAGCACCTCTCTCACCTTGCGGTAGGATGTGGATAGAATCGTGAACAGCAGGTTTGTCAGAGGAATGGAGTCAATGAGCCGTTGGATCCTCTGGATAGACGTGCTCTGGGCTGCGATGCTGAGCTCAGCCAGGGGGCCGTCTGTGTCCCAGGTTTGCTGCAAGATAGGAGGTGTGAGCACAGCACAGGGGGAAGTATGGGCAGTATGGGACAGAGCGGCCTGATGAAAGGGGTCATGTGATCTTGGCAGGGGCAGTGCAGGATCGCCCCAGAGACCAGGTCAGGCTTTCACCCATTATGGGAGGAGGTCAGACATTAATCACCTTGTGCAGGGTCTCCACTTGCAGGTCCTGGAAGAGTGAGGTGAGCAGTTTTATAGCATGATTCGCCAGCACGACCGACAAGACTCCAAACCCCTGGTGCCTAGTGGAGGAAGCATAAGGTAACATTGGCCAGACAGACGGGTGTCACAGAGGATCATTCATATACCCATCTAATTACAGAAGACTGAAGGATATAGCTGGCACACATAATGATGTCCTGCGTGCTTACCCTTTACCAGGACCCAGTTTTGGGGAGCCCACCCCTTCTTTGGCACGGGCAATGTCCCTGACGCGGAGCGCTGCCAGCGGGTCTTTCTCCTTCCCTTTGTCTGCCAGGGCTGTGGGGCTGAGGTTGAGGATCAGATACAGACTGTTCACCAAGCACCAGGCCCCCAGGAGCTGGAAGTTCTGGTAATGCTGGAACAGAAATCACAGACACCTGTAACTGTAGGCTCAGCAAAACGAACACAGCATCAGGACGTAGGTCTAGGTACGCGTACAACAAGGGGGGGGGTACATCAAACCCTGTACTCAGAGTCCACTGGGGGTATAGAGGCTTAGCTGGAAACTACAGGGTCTTACTCCACTTCCCATTGTTCTCTTGTTGCTCCAAACTCTGCCAGTCCCCTCCCCTACAGAATCACATTCACACTCCTCCCACCCACCTACAGTCCTCACCCACTCGTCTCCTCTCTATATCACCAGACACACACACACACACACACACACACACTCTCTCTCTCTCTCTCTCCTGCCATCTTCACCCTGGCTATGACGGATGCCTCTGCCCATCGCCTCTTTTCTAAGATCTTATAGAAGGCAGGGTGCAGAGACATATGATGGAACATATACTTGATGATGACCGGTGAATTCTAGAAAGCACATACGGTCTAAAAGGGACAAAATTATACGTGACATTTAAATTAAACAGTGTGATTGTATATATTTTTTCACTGGACACTGTACAGTTGATACACATATAATATGACACTCATTGTCACTGCGCAGTGGGTTATATGGATGCTCCGTGATCCTGACCGACAAGTACACAAGCTGTGAGCAATAAGGTCATTTATAAACTTATGATAAACCTATGAGTGACAGTATGACGGCTAAGTCACAGCAGTGTGTGTAACACAGCACACACTAAAAGGAACGAAATCTCACAAAACTACACATTTTGATACAATAGTCCTGTGGCCTGTCGAAAAATTGGTAAATGATACAATAAGATACTGTTACTTCGTTGGAAAGTCTCATTAAAGAAACTGAAACAATACTGATACAAGTAGTATACACAGGTGACGACACAGCAGCCACAGAGTGTGAGCCACACAGTGCAACATAACACACTGTCAGTATTTGTACACAATAGGAGACACATGGTGTATATATAAAGGGAATGACGTGCCCCATATGCTCTGAATATAGGCAGTGGCCAGCGACAATTTTAATACACTCTTTTCTATCTTTTTTTCACTTACTGTTATAAGATTTCACAATATTATCATAACACAAGAAGTTATATTTCACTAGTGATCATAAGACTCCGTGCACCTGCACTATTGCTTCAAAACTAAAACATCAGGACATCGGTCTAGATAAGCAAACAACAAGGGGGGACATCATACCCTGTACTCGGAGTCCACTGGGGGACAGCAGAACACTAGGGGTATAGAGGCTAAGTCCGTCATCCAGGGTCTTACTACTCCACTTTGCATGGTTCTGCTTGTTGCTCCAGAATCACATTCACACTCCTCCCACCCACCTACCTACAGTCCTCACCCACTCGTCTCCTCTCTAGATCACCAGCCTCTCACACAATCTCCTGCCATCTTCACCCTGGCTATAACAGATGCCTCCGCTCATCACCTCTTTTCCTCATGCACTTACAGGATCTCTCTCACGCTGCTGCCAAACCCAGACTGTTACCCAGCCAGGCCCCTATTCCTCTCTCTCTCTGCAGAATGCCTGTGTGTGTGTGTCATATATATATATATATATAGACAGACGCCCTCTGATGAAGTGTTATCACGAAACGCGTAGGGGCATGGCTACGGTGACTCTCGCTGTCTGCTCCAGGCTGTCCTCCCTCCGTCTGCTCCCAGGACCCGGCACGCTGTGTATCCTCCAAGAGAAGCAGCGTGGGCCGCGTGTATCCTGACTGTGCCCCGGACTGGTGTGCTGATACAGCCTGGTAACATTTATAAAATCTTGTGGTATCCAGCCCACTGCCGATGATATACTTGGTACGAGCATTTCTTATGGCTTGTATTCTGTGCTGTGTGCCTTTTTATTATTAAACTGTTTTATGCACTATGGAGCGCACCTCTGTTCCTCTTTTCTATACAGAATATTTATATATATATCCATCCATCTGGAGATTAATATTAGTGGCTTTTGGATTCAGAATGAGCTAAATCTAGAAGAAATTTGAGTAGAACCCCGTGTTCCCCTTCAGCGCCTCTAGGACGGAGATGCCCACCCCCTGAGGGGATGCCAGGCTTATTGTGCAGCTCACCTCTCCTCCGGCTCGCCTGGAGCTGTTTATGGCTTGTCCGATCATCTCATAGATCTCCAACTAAAAGACAGAATCCACCGGGTAAATGACATTCTACACATAGAACACACATTGCCGGCTCCTGCCACAACTACCCACCCATGTGTCTCACCTCCTGCCACAACTACCCACTGATGTGTCTCACCTCCTGTCCCAACTACCCACCCATGTGTCTCACCTCCTGCCCCAACTACCCACCCATGTGTCTCGCCTCCTGCCCCAACTACCCACCCATGTGCCTCGCCTCCTGCCACAACTACCCACCCATGTGTCTCACCTCCTGCCACAACTACCCACCCATGTGTCTCACCTCCTGCCCCAACTACCCACCCATGTGTCTCACCTCCTGCCCCAACTACCCACCCATGTGTCTCACCTCCTGCCCCAACTACCCACCCATGTGTCTCACCTCCTGCCCCAACTACCCACCCATGTGTCTCACCTCCTGCCCCAACTACCCACCCATGTGTCTCACCTCCTGCCCCAACTACCCACCCATGTGTCTCACCTCCTGCCCCAACTACCCACCCATGTGTCTCACCTCCTGCCCCAACTACCCACCCATGTGTCTCGCCTCCTGCCACAACTACCCACCCATGTGCCTCGCCTCCTGCCACAACTACCCACCCATGTGTCTCACCTCCTGCCCCAACTACCCACCCATGTGTCTCACCTCCCGCCCCAACTACCCACCCATGTGTCTCACCTCCCGCCACAACTACCCACCCATGTTTCTCGCCTCCTGCCCCAACTACCCACCCTGGTGTCTCACCTCCTGCCACAACTACCCACCCTTGTGTCTCACCTCCTGCCACAACTACCCACCCTTGTGTCTCACCTCCTGCCACAACTACCCACCCATGTGTTTCGCCTCCTTCCACAACTACCCACCCTTGTGTCTCGCCTCCTGCCACAACTACCCACTCATGTGTCTCGCCTCCTTCCACAACTACCCACCCATGTGTCTCGCCTCCTTCCACAACTACCCACCCATGTGTCTCGCCTCCTGCCACAACTACCCACCCATGTGTCTCACCTCCTGCCCCAACTACCCACCCATGTGTCTCACCTCCTGCCCCAACTACCCACCCTGGTGTCTCACCTCCTGCCACAACTACCCACCCTGGTGTCTCACCTCCTGCCACAACTACCCACCCTTGTGTCTCACCTCCTGCCACAACTACCCACCCTTGTGTCTCACCTCCTGCCACAACTACCCACCCTTGTGTCTCACCTCCTGCCACAACTACCCACCCATGTGTTTCGCCTCCTTCCACAACTACCCACCCTTGTGTCTCGCCTCCTGCCACAACTACCCACTCATGTGTCTCGCCTCCTTCCACAACTAACCACCCATGTGTCTCGCCTTCTTCCACAACTACCCACCCATGTGTCTCACCTCCTGCCACAACTACCCACCCATGTGTCTCACCTCCTGCCACAACTACCCACCCATGTGTCTCGCCTCCTTCCACAACTACCCACCCATGTGTCTCGCCTCCTTCCACAACTACCCACCCATGTGTCTCACCTCCTGCCACAACTACCCACCCATGTGTCTCACCTCCTGCCACAACTACCCACCCATGTGTCTCGCCTCCTTCCACAACTACCCACCCTTGTGTCTCACCTCCTGCGTGTTCCTTACCCTGTATATTATATATCTTACCCTCGGAGATCATTGTCTTGTGACCCTCTGTACATTCCCACGTGTGGCCCGTTATAACTAGATAATACATACACATTTCTGCACGATGGTGGCGGCGTCATTCTCGTAGTCCTCCTCTTTGCAGCTTGTAGATCCAGTGCGGACCTGCTGGGTACCACCCACGTGGAGAATGGCCATGCACGTAGCGACGCTCACACCTTCACACAGCGGGAGACACAGGGTCAGGTCACTGGGGTCACACACACGCTGAGCAGAGAACGCTGGAGGAAGACTTACCTGCATACAGGCAGCTCAGGGCCAGGAGGGTGACGTCTTTCAGCCGAGGAGGAGTCAGAGGTTCCATCACTGGGAGGGACAGGGTGTCCAGAGCCATTGTCACGTCAATCACCAGGGAATGAAATCTGTAAGACGTCCAGCCAGACAGGACTGAGCTTATAACCTCTGAAGTGCACACTGGCTTTATTAATAGACACACAAAGAACGGTCGCTCATTCATTTCTTACCCCTTGGACAGTCCTCCGAACTGCTCTATAGGAGTTCAGTAAACTGTGTTGACACGACTACTGTCAACATAAGTAGAATGTCAATAAAAAGTTCCTGTTGGTCTAGTAGTCAACTTGTTTAGTGGCTCCAGAGATCAGCGGACTCCAGAGATCAGCGGACTGACTTCCAACTGATCATGTCCTGGCAGTATAGCTAACCCCTAACTGCCCTCCTAGGGCCTATCTCTAGCCACCTCCGGCAGCATAATCCTTAAGCCAGTCCTAATGCCCGACTCTCCCTGTCCCCTTACTGCCTAGGCCGGACCCTCCCAGAACCGAACTCCAACTTCCTCTACCGCTGCCTAACAATAACCTCCCTTTCTTCACTCTAACCCCAACTCCTCCCATTCCCCCGAACCCTCACTATATGCCTAGTCCTGAGCCCGCTCTATCCTATTAGTCCCCCAACACTACGTTCAACCTAACCCTCACCTTCTACTGTGACCAGGAGATTACCATGAAATATCAGCATTTGTAACAGATTACGCTCTATATTAGTCGTCCACTCACCCGTTCCGGACGGCGGTGGCATCTCCCACTGTCGCCGGCATTATGAAAAATGAGTTGGCTGATACAGCATCCTGGAAACGATTAATGTATCTCAGGAAGTAAGGGAGGTTCAGGCAGACTCTCAGCAACTTCTCGGAGCCACCTACAACACACAAACACTAATGAGCAAAGTCCACACTTAGCACAGAGCACCATAGTACCACACTTAGCACAGAGCACCATAGTACCACACTTAGCACAGAGCACCATAGTACCACTTTCACACAGTAAAACCCCCAAATCCTGAATTTTACTCAGCATTTGTGTGCCAGGTTGCTTCGCAGGTCCCAGTCTGACCCCCCTTTCACACAGGTCAAGATTTCCAGGTTGTTTGCTGATGAACACGGATATTTCTTCTGTGTGAAAGGATCAACCCAGGTTGAAATTCCTAGGTCTCCAACCATGGTAAGTACCTGGGAAATTGCGACCCGGGATGACCCTTTGCCCTAAGAAATGGAACAGTGTTGAACGGCAAAATACCGGGCAGACATGGTTCACACAGAAAAGCAAATTACTGGGGTATAAAGGGGTATAAGGAGCCTAAAATGCACAGTCACACATAGAATATTAGTAGTGCTGTGCGAGAGACAGGACATTACTTCTAGGAGAAACCAGTCTGTGCCAATCACCCGGTCACCCGGCTAACGGGACAGGAGCAACGTGGCGGTAGCAAACCACAGTAACCAGGACGGATAGTCTGATAAGCTGCACTAAGACGTCTCCTGAAGTCAGGTTTTATAACTCGTTAATGGCAGATATTGCTAATTAGGAGATTAAGCACATAACAGCTGAATAAACATCTGATCAGACGATGATACGTAACCCACCAGTGTGACACCAGGCAGGATTCCACATTGGATGGCAGAGGTAGTGATTGTGGAAGGGGGGTAAGGAGACTCCATGATGCACGGAATGTGGAATGATTTTCTGGCTTCTACATAAGACCGTACACTAACAGATACCACGTACCCGGATGCATTGTCTAAACTGAAACTGAATTCCCTGCCTGGAAGTGTAACTGGAAGCAGATTGGCCACATCTTACCCAGCTCCTGAAGACTGGCTACATTCTGCGCTATGAAGGTGCTCTTGGTTTTAGCAGTAGATGCTTGATCAGAACTTGCGTCATCTCCCTCGGTCTCCACCTAATAACGGATCATGTCAGAATGAAGAGAGGATTATTCACTCCATTTGGAGGGTACTGCAGACTGGGGGGTTCAGAGGGAGGCGGAGTAGGCAGTAAATGGTTATAAATATTGCAGCTGAACCCTTCCCCCTCTCTAAGCACAACTAACATGTGGCCCCTGGGGAGGGCCACATGGACCCAACAACATCTACCTTTTTCCTATCTAGGGGACCAGCAGACTGGGACAAAGCACGCGTCACAGGTGGGGTAGTCATGCAGTGACCTAGCCGTGCACAAAACCAGTCCCCAAAACCTAGTGTCAGAGGTCACAAAGTGCGAAGCCTAGAAAAGGGTGGGGTGACTGTATGGAGGCTCACAGAACCTCCCGGTACAGCTGCATAACAGAGGCACCATGCTGTGACGTACAAGCGGCCTTCATGGCCCAACAGAGAAGGCATTTACCTGGAGAGGGCCAGGCACTGGCAGACCCAAACCGAGATAAATGTACTGAATAGCAAGAGACCCAGCGAGCCACAGAGCGCTTGGCCCGCACCGCCAGTGAGGGGGGAGGTGTAGGGAGTTTCCCTTCCAATAGTATTAACTCTTTAGTCAAACCCACAGTCTGCAGTGCCCCCCAGATCTTACACGTGGGTCTCACACACTGCGAGATAGCGCCAGTCAGAGCAGTTACCCAGAGGCATGGATACATGGGGCTACTGGCCACAGGATGCAGACTAGAAGCAGAGGATTATGGATAACACGCCGCGTTCTCTCCTTTCCCCTGATTGTAGGACAGCGTAGGTACAAAAGAGCACTAACCTGTGTGTGTGACTGGGCCGATGGCAGAGTCGAGCTCCTGGGGTTAAATACAGACTTCAGCTGGTTGATAAAATTCATTTTCACCTCCTTCTGGCGCAGTTCAGGGCTCAGCAGAACCGCGATTTCTTTCTGATCCTCCACTGTCAGAACAGAGCACAGGAGCGGTGAGCAACTGAACCTCAAAGTGACCAGGGTCATTCACACGCACAGGTGATACACAGCGAATCCACCCCCATATCCCCTCCCACTCACCATCCGACAGCGTCTGTACAGTCTGGGGGAGCTTTGAGGATTTCATCATTGCAGTAAAGGTGATTATCTCTGTGCGGTCCAGGCGGCTGGTGCCGGTACACAGACCCTTAATCAGGAGAATCAGGTGCTTCTACAAACACACAAGGCAATCAGTTATTATATATATATATATATATATATATATATATATATATATATAACAGAAGGGATGTACAGTAATCCTGCCTCGTCCACCAGTCAGAAACCTGCAGCAATCTATTCTACACAGATGTGTTCCCATAAAACCAGACGTTCTGGCACAATTCAGACACTCCATCCCCCAAAGGCTCCCACTGCAGCGTGGGGACAGAGCAGCCTTAGAGGATAACCACTGCACCCGGAACTGGAATATATAGCAGATAAGGATGTGCCTGGGAGAGGGGCGGCTGTAGTGACCCGGCACATGCCGTCCCAGCTTATGGTATAAAGAGGCCACAGTTCACCCACCTATATAGCAAAAGTTACACTTGAGTTACAGCAGTCCATTCAGACTGGACTGCTGTAACTAAGTGCAGATTTACATTATGGTGGAGATACACAATAGAAGGACATCCACACCCACCTGGGACACGGCACACGCCTCATCGGGGCTCTCTAGACGGAGCACGGAAAACTCAAGCAGGACCTTGCAGGCTGCAGCCACGGACTGTAGCTGGTTCCTGGGAACTGGGAGAAGAGAACAGTCAGCGACGCAGTGGGAAGGTTATACAGGGTCAGCGACGCAGTGGGAAGGTTATGCATGGTCAGCGACGCAGTTGGAAGGTTATACATGGTCAGCGACTCAGTGGGAAGGTTATACATGGTCAGCGACGCAGTGGGAAGGTTATACAGGGTCAGTGACGCAGTGGAAAGGTTATACATGGTCAGCGACGCAGTGGGAAGGTTATACATGGTCAGCGACGCAGTGGGAAGTTTATACATGGTCAGGGACGCAGTGGGAAGGTTATACATGGGTCAGCGACGCAGTGGGAAGGTTATACAGGGTCAGCGACAGTGGGAAGGTTATACATGGTCAGCGAGGCAGTGGGAAGGTTATACATGGGTCAGCGACGCAGTGGGAAGGTTATACAGGGTCAGCGACGCAGTGGGAAGGTTATACATGGGTCAGCGACGCAGTGGGAAGGTTATACATGGGTCAGCGACGCAGTGGGAAGGTTATACAGGGTCAGCGACGCAGTGGGAAGGTTATACAGGGTCAGCGACGCAGTGGGAAGGTTATACATGGGTCAGCGACGCAGTGGGAAGGTTATACAGGGTCAGCGACGCAGTGGGAAGGTTATACATGGGTCAGCGACGCAGTGGGAAGGTTATACAGGGTCAGCGACGCAGTGGGAAGGTTATACATGGTCAGCGACGCAGTGGGAAGGTTATACATGGTCAGCGACGCAGTGGGAAGGTTATAAATTGGTCAGCGACTCAGTGGAAAGGTTATACATGGGTCAGAGACGCAGTGGGAAGGTTATACATGGTCAGCGACGCAGTGGGAAGGTTATACAGGGTCAGCGACGCAGTGGGAAGGTTATACATGGTCAGGGACGCAGTGGGAAGGTTATACAGGGTCAGCGACGCAGTGGGAAGGTTATACATGGTCAGCGACGCAGTGGGAAGGTTATACAGGGTCAGCGACGCAGTGGGAAGGTTATACAGGGTCAGCGACGCAGTGGGAAGGTTATACAGGGTCAGCGACGCAGTGGGAAGGTTATCCATGGGTCAGCGACGCAGTGGGAAGGTTATCCATGGGTCAGCGACGCAGTGGGAAGGTTATACATGGGTCAGGGACGCAGTGGGAAGGTTATACAGGGTCAGCGACGCAGTGGGAAGGTTATACAGGGTCAGCGACGCAGTGGGAAGGTTATACAGGGTCAGGGACGCAGTGGGAAGGTTATACAGGGTCAGCGACGCAGTGGGAAGGTTATACATGGTCAGCGACGCAGTGGGAAGGTTATACATGGTCAGCGACGCAGTGGGAAGGTTATACATGGTCAGCGACGCAGTGGGAAGGTTATACATGGTCAGCGACGCAGTGGGAAGGTTATACATGGTCAGCGACGCAGTGGGAAGGTTATACAGGGTCAGCGACGCAGTGGGAAGGTTATACATGGTCAGCGACGCAGTGGGAAGGTTATACATGGTCAGCGACGCAGTGGGAAGGTTATACAGGGTCAGCGACGCAGTGGGAAGGTTATACATGGTCAGCGACGCAGTGGGAAGGTTATACATGGGTCAGCGACGCAGTGGGAAGGTTATACATGGTCAGCGACGCAGTGGGAAGGTTATACATGGTCAGCGAGGCAGTGGGAAGGTTATACATGGTCAGCGACGCAGTGGGAAGGTTATACATGGTCAGCGACTCAGTGGGAAGGTTATACAGGGTCAGCGACGCAGTGGGAAGGTTATACATGGTCAGCGACGCAGCGGGAAGGTTATACAGGGTCAGTGACGCAGTGGGAAGGTTATACATGGTCAGCGACGCAGTGGGAAGGTTATCCATGGGTCAGCGACGCAGTGGGAAGGTTATACAGGGTCAGCGACGCAGTGGGAAGGTTATACATGGGTCAGCGACGCAGTGGGAAGGTTATACATGCATTGCCTACTAACCACTGCAAAGTAAAACACTAGTGGGTTTGTGGTTTAAGGCTGATTCGAGTACACCTCAAACTATCCACAAAGCACAGGAAATGATATACAAAGATACAGTTCTCCTGCAGCTGGGGAACTACAAGCATCAGCGCACCCGCCAGTCACAGGACACCCAGAGGTTATGTGGCAGAGGAGGGCACTTACTCTGGTTGCAGACGGTGACGATGTAGTGAGTGGACAAAGCCACAAAGGAGGAGTAGAAGGGTTCGTACTGTTTGTCATGGTGCAGAATCTCAGACTCGCTGGAAAGAGACATCAGAGGGAGGAAATGAAGGACAAAGGTGATTACAAGGGTCACTTATCTAATATCACACAGATTCAATAACAACAAAGTCTGGTATTTCTATACTCTAGCCCGCTATCAGTCACTGAAGTCTGATGTGCGCAGTGACCTACTCTCCCCAATAATCAACCCATCATCCCTCAGTCTGAAACCTTCTTCTATATACATACTAGGTTCCTGTCTGTTACAGACATATTGCTAGGGAGCCAGCGTGGTGGAATCCCAACAGCAAGTATAACAACGTCGGACAGTCAGGATCCCAACCAACTGGGGCTATTCTCCCTTGTTAGGGTCCACAACCCCCCTAGAGGGGGAATAGAACCTATTGCGAGGACAGTGAGTCTGCAAGGGCCTTTTTACGCGCTCCCCCATAGGAGTACAGACAGCTGGGATTCTGATGCCGTTATACTGTCTAAGAGCTGATAGGCCGGAGCACCATTTCTCAAAGGTTTTCTACAAGGTTGCTGAACAGATAAGAGGTAATGTAATTCAAGTTACATGTCATAAGGTGGCCATACACACGCAGATTTATCTGCAGATCTGGCTGGTTAGAACAAAAACATGGCTATGGATGAGAGCAAATGACAGTTGACCATTTGCTTGGAAATCCTGGAAAACTGACAGACTGTCACTAATCCATAACCATGTTTTTGTTCCAACCAGCCAGATCTGCAGATAAATCTTACTAGTGTGTGGGCACCTTAAAAGGCAAGCAGCATCCCATAACCATCCAGAGTCCAAAAATGGCCGCCTCCGCTATAACCAATCAGAGGGTGGCAGCCTCTTCTCCAGGGCAGACTATCCCAGCATGGAATTTCCTGTGAAAGGATTATTAACACCCTGAGGTCACGTGCCAGCTGTAACACTTATATAAGTCCACCAGAAACATCTACAGACAGGGGATGTGTTAAACAGGATTATAAATAGTGAGTGATTCCCAGAACTGACGCCTCGTCTGCACATCACTGGGCTGGCACCACACACGTCTAGTTACTAAAAGCACACCGCCATCTACATCATCAGATTTCCAGCAAATCTATACAGAATGCACATTAGCTGGCAGGGGGCCTGGTCATATGGTTCAGTCTCTGACTGGAGAGCTGGCATAAGGTGGTCTTTGTCAGGGCTATTAACACGGTCGTTCAGTGGTAGCAGGGGAAGAAAGGTCTGTGTCAGTGGCAGGAAAGTGGGGTGTGGGAGCATCAGTGGGCAGAGAGGGGTAGTAAGAGATTTGGGGGTATCTGTGAGATGTGTCAGTGGCAGAAGAGAGGAGGGTCTGTGTCAGGTGCTAGGGAGAAGGGGGCGGGGGCCTGTTTCAGGTGTGTCAGTGGCCAGGAAGGAGGCCGTGAGGGTCTGTCAGTGGCCGAGGAGGATAGGAATCTGTGCCAGGTGTGTCAGTTGCAGAGGGGGGGGGGGTCTGTGCTATGCCAGTGGCTTGGGTAGAGGGGGGGGGGGGCTATGCCAGCGGCCTCGGTAGAAGGGGAGTTGTCAGTGGCCGGGGTAAGGGAGGGCTGTGCCAGGTGTATCAGTGGCCGGGGTAAGGGAGGGCTGTGCCAGGTGTATCAGTGGCCGGGGTAAGGGAGGGCTGTGCCAGGTGTATCAGTGGCCGGGGTAAGGGAGGGCTGTGCCAGGTGTATCAGTGGCCGGGGTAAGGGAGGGCTGTGCCAGGTGTATCAGTGGCCTGGGTGGGGGGCTGTGCCAGGTGATCAGTGGCCGGGGTAAGGGAGGGCTGTGCCAGGTGTATCAGTGGCCGGGGTAAGGGAGGGCTGTGCCAGGTGTATCAGTGGCCGGGGTAAGGGAGGGCTGTGCCAGGTGTATCAGTGGCCGGGGTAAGGGAGGGCTGTGTCAGCTGTATATGTGGTGGGGTAAGGGGGGCTGTGTCAGGTGTATCAGTGGCCTGGGTGGGGGGCTGTGCCAGGTGTATCAGTGGCCGGGGTAAGGGAGGGCTGTGCCAGGTGTATCAGTGGCCGGGGTAAGGGAGGGCTGTGTCAGCTGTATATGTGGTGGGGTAAGGGGGGCTGTGTCAGGTGTATCAGTGGCCTGGGTGGGGGGCTGTGCCAGGTGTATCAGTGGCCGGGGTAAGGGAGGGCTGTGCCAGGTGTATCAGTGGCCGGGGTAAGGGAGGGCTGTGTCAGCTGTATATGTGGTGGGGTAAGGGGGGCTGTGTCAGGTGTATCAGTGGCCTGGGTGGGGGGCTGTGCCAGGTGTATCCGTGGCCGGGGTAAGGGAGGGCTGTGTCAGGTGTATCAGTGGCCGGGGTAAGGGAGGGCTGTGTCAGCTGTATATGTGGTGGGGTAAGGGGGGCTGTGTCAGGTGTATCAGTGGCCTGGGTGGGGGGCTGTGCCAGGTGTATCAGTGGCCGGGGTAAGGGAGGGCTGTGCCAGGTGTATCAGTGGCCGGGGTAAGGGAGGGCTGTGTCAGGTGTATCAGTGGCCGGGGTAAGGGAGGGCTGTGTCAGGTGTATCAGTGGCCGGGGTAAGGGAGGGCTGTGTCAGCTGTATATGTGGTGGGGTAAGGGGGGCTGTGTCAAGTGTATCAGTGGCCGGGGTAAGGGGGGGCTGTGTCAGTGGCCAGGGCGGGAGGCTATGTCAGGTGTATCAGTAGCAGGGGTAAGGGGGGCTGTGTCAGGTGTATCCGTGACAGGGGTAAGGGAGGGCTGTGTCAGGTGTATCAGTGGCCGGGGTAAGGGAGGGCTGTGTCAGCTGTATATGTGGTGGGGTAAGGGGGGCTGTCAGGTGTATCAGTGGCTGAGGTAGGAGGGCCGTGTCAGGTGTATCAGTGGCCGGGGTAAGGGAGGGCCGTGTCAGGTGTATCAGTGGCCGGGGTAAGGGAGGGCCGTGTCAGGTGTATCAGTGGCCGGGGTAAGGGAGGGCCGTGTCAGGTGTATCAGTGGCCGGGGTAAGGGAGGGCCGTGTCAGGTGTATCAGTGGCCGGGGTAAGGGAGGGCCGTGTCAGGTGTATCAGTGGCCGGGGTAAGGGAGGGCCGTGTCAGGTGTATCAGTGGCCGGGGTAAGGGAGGGCTGTGTCAGGTGTATCAGTGGCCGGGGTAAGGGAGGGCTGTGTCAGGTGTATCAGTGGCCGGGGTAAGGGAGGGCTGTGTCAGGTGTATCAGTGGCCGGGGTAAGGGAGGGCTGTGTCAGGTGTATCAGTGGCCGGGGTAAGGGAGGGCTGTGTCAGGTATATCAGTGGCCGGGGTAAGGGAGGGCTGTGTCAGGTGTATCAGTGGCCGGGGTAAGGGAGGGCTGTGTCAGGTGTATCAGTGGCCGGGGTAAGGGAGGGCTGTGTCAGGTGTATCAGTGGCCGGGGTAAGGGAGGGCTGTGTCAGGTGTATCAGTGGCCGGGGTAAGGGAGGGCTGTGTCAGGTGTATCAGTGGCCGGGGTAAGGGAGGGCTGTGTCAGGTGTATCAGTGGCCGGGGTAAGGGAGGGCTGTGTCAGGTGTATCAGTGGCCGGGGTAAGGGAGGGCTGTGTCAGGTGTATCAGTGGCCGGGGTAAGGGGGGCTGTGTCAGGTGTATCAGTGGCCGGGGTAAGGGAGGGCTGTGCCAGGTGTATCAGTGGCCGGGGTAAGGGAGGGCTGTGTCAGCTGTATATGTGGTGGGGTAAGGGGGGCTGTGTCAGGTGTATCAGTGGCCGGGGTAAGGGGGGGCTGTGTCAGTGGCCAGGGCGGGGGGCTATGTCAGGTGTATCAGTGGCCGGGGTAAGGGGGCTGTGTCAGGTGTATCAGTGGCCGGGGCGGGGGGCTGTGTCAGGTGTATCAGTGGCCTGGGTGGGGGGGCTGTGTCAGCTGTATCAGTGGCCTGGGTGGGGGGCTGTGTCAGGTGCATCAGTGGCCGGGGTAAGGGAGGGCTGTGTCAGGTGTATCAGTGGCCGGGGTAAGGGAGGGCTGTGTCAGGTGTATCAGTGGCCGGGGTAAGGGAGGGCTGTGTCAGGTGTATCAGTGGCCTGGGTGGGGGGGCTGTGTCAGGTGTATCAGTGGCCTGGGTGGGGGGGCTGTGTCAGGTGTATCAGTGGCCTGGGTGGTGGGGGGGGGGGGGGGGCTGTGTCAGGTGTATCAGTGGCCGGGGTAAGGGAGGGCTGTGTCAGGTGTATCAGTGGCCGGGGTAAGGGAGGGCTGTGTCAGGTGTATCAGTGGCCGGGGTAAGGGAGGGCTGTGTCAGGTGTATCAGTGGCCGGGGTAAGGGAGGGCTGTGTCAGGTGTATCAGTGGCCGGGGTAAGGGAGGGCTGTGTCAGGTGTATCAGTGGCCGGGGTAAGGGAGGGCTGTGTCAGGTGTATCAGTGGCCGGGGTAAGGGAGGGCTGTGTCAGGTGTATCAGTGGCCGGGGTAAGGGAGGGCTGTGTCAGGTGTATCAGTGGCGGGCTGTGTCAGGTGTATCAGTGGCCGGGGTAAGGGAGGGCTGTGTCAGGTGTATCAGTGGCCGGGGTAAGGGAGGGCTGTGTCAGGTGTATCAGTGGCCGGGGTAAGGGAGGGCTGTGTCAGGTGTATCAGTGGCCGGGGTAAGGGAGGGCTGTGTCAGGTGTATCAGTGGCCGGGGTAAGGGAGGGCTGTGTCAGGTGTATCAGTGGCCGGGGTAAGGGAGGGCTGTGTCAGGTGTATCAGTGGCCGGGGTAAGGGAGGGCTGTGTCAGGTGTATCAGTGGCCGGGGTAAGGGAGGGCTGTGTCAGGTGTATCAGTGGCCGGGGTAAGGGAGGGCTGTGTCAGGTGTATCAGTGGCCGGGGTAAGGGAGGGCTGTGTCAGGTGTATCAGTGGCCGGGGTAAGGGAGGGCTGTGTCAGGTGTATCAGTGGCCGGGGTAAGGGAGGGCTGTGTCAGGTGTATCAGTGGCCTGGGTGGGGAGCTGTGTCAGGTGTATCAGTGGCCTGGGTGGGGGCTGTGTCAGGTGTATCAGTGGCCTGGGTGGGAGGGGGCTGTGTCAGGTGTATCAGTGGCCGGGGTAAGGGAGGGCTGTGTCAGGTGTATCAGTGGCCGGGGTAAGGGGGGCTGTGTCAGGTGCATCAGTGGCCTGGGTGGGGGGCTCTGTCAGGTGTATCAGTGGCCTGGGTGGGGGGCTCTGTCAGGTGTATCAGTGGCCTGGGTGTGGGGGCTGTGTCAGGTGTATCAGTGGCCTGGGTGGGGGGGCTGTGTCAGGTGTATCAGTGGCCTGGGTGGGGGGGCTGTGTCAGGTGTATCAGTGGCCTGGGTGGGGGGGCTGTGTCAGGTGTATCAGTGGCCTGGGTGGTGGTGGGGGGGGGGGCTGTGTCAGGTGTATCAGTGGCCGGGGTAAGGGAGGGCTGTGTCAGGTGTATCAGTGGCCGGGGTAAGGGAGGGCTGTGTCAGGTGTATCAGTGGCCGGGGTAAGGGAGGGCTGTGTCAGGTGTATCAGTGGCCGGGGTAAGGGGGGCTGTGTCAGGTGTATCAGTGGCCGGGGTAAGGGGGGCTGTGTCAGGTGTATCAGTGGCCTGGGTAAGGGAGGGCTGTGTCAGGTGTATCAGTGGCCTGGGTAAGGGAGGGCTGTGTCAGGTGTATCAGTGGCCTGGGTAAGGGAGGGCTGTGTCAGGTGTATCAGTGGCCTGGGTAAGGGAGGGCTGTGTCAGGTGTATCAGTGGCCTGGGTAAGGGAGGGCTGTGTCAGGTGTATCAGTGGCCGGGGTAAGGGGGGCTGTGTCAGGTGTATCAGTGGCCGGGGTAAGGGAGGGCTGTGTCAGGTGTATCAGTGGCCGGGGTAAGGGAGGGCTGTGTCAGGTGTATCAGTGGCCGGGGTAAGGGAGGGCTGTGTCAGGTGTATCAGTGGCCGGGGTAAGGGGGGCTGTGTCAGGTGTATCAGTGGCCTGGGTGGGGGGGCTGTGTCAGGTGTATCAGTGGCCTGGGTAAGGGAGGGCTGTGTCAGGTGTATCAGTGGCCTGGGTGGGGGCTGTGTCAGGTGTATCAGTGGCCTGGGTGGGGGGCTGTGTCAGGTGTATCAGTGGCCTGGGTAAGGGAGGGCTGTGTCAGGTGTATCAGTGGCCTGGGTGGGGGGCTGTGTCAGGTGTATCAGTGGCCTGGGTGGGGCGCTGTGTCAGGTGTATTAGTGGCTTGGGTGGGGGGCTGTGTCAGGTGTATCAGTGGCCGGGGTAAGGGAGGGCTGTGTCAGGTGTATCAGTGGCCGGGGTAAGGGAGGGCTGTGTCAGGTGTATCAGTGGCCGGGGTAAGGGAGGGCTGTGTCAGGTGTATCAGTGGCCGGGGTAAGGGAGGGCTGTGTCAGGTGTATCAGTGGCCTGGGTGGGGGGCTGTGTCAGGTGTATCAGTGGCCTGGCTGGGGGGGGCTGTGTCAGGTGTATCAGTGGCTTGGGTGGGGGGCTGTGTCAGGTGTATCAGTGGCCGGGGTAAGGGAGGGCTGTGTCAGGTGTATCAGTGGCCTGGGTGGGGGGCTGTGTCAGGTGTATTAGTGGCCTGGGTGGGGGGCTGTGTCAGGTGTATCAGTGGCCGGGGTAAGGGAGGGCTGTGTCAGGTGTATCAGTGGCCGGGGTAAGGGAGGGCTGTGTCAGGTGTATCAGTGGCCGGGGTGGGGGGCTGTATCAGTGGCCGGGGTGGGGGGCTGTGTCAGGTGTATCAGGGGGCTGGGTGGGGGGCTGTGTCAGGTGTATCCGTGGCCGGGGTAAGGGAGGGCTGTGTCAGGTGTATCAGTGGCCGGGGTAAGGGAGGGCTGTGTCAGGTGTATCAGTGGCCTGGGTGGGGGGCTGTGTCAGGTGTATTAGTGGCCTGGGTGGGGGGCTGTGTCAGGTGTATCAGTGGCCGGGGTAAGGGAGGGCTGTGTCAGGTGTATCAGTGGCCGGGGTAAGGGGGCTGTGTCAGGTGTATCAGTGGCCTGTGTGGGGGGCTGTGTCAGGTGTATCAGTGGCCTGGGTGGGGGGCTGTGTCAGGTGTATCAGTGGCCTGTGTGGGGGGCTGTGTCAGGTGTATCAGTGGCCTGGGTGGGGGGCTGTGTCAGGTGTATCAGTGGCCTGGGTGGGGGGCTGTGTCAGGTCTGTTAGAGGCCGGGGTAGGACTGTCATGGCCGCAGTGACACAGCTCTCTCCTCCCCGTCGCTCTCAGGCCCCGGGGCGCCCTCCTCCGGCCTCCTCACCTCTCTATGACGGACGACAGCAGCTGCGACAGCTCCTTCATGTCAAACGCGGAGTAAGAGGCGGACAGGAGCGGACGCACCGCAACCTCCCACCCGGGCCCCGAAGAGCCTCCACTCGACGCCATCTTGCTGACAGCGACTGAGTAGCTACCGGAAGTGAGAGCTTCCTTTACCGGAAGCATCGTCCTGTCATTGCCGGCTTCGGCCGCCATGTTGGTAGTGGCAGCGGTCTGTCCGCCATATTGGTAGAGGCAATGACTGTGAAGGCAACCCAGGAGCGCTTGTTCTCCTGTTTCTTTGTGTGGTCACCCTTGACACTCAGCTCCACACATAATGTTGCTTCACTATGGCTGGAACTAAGAGTCCCAGCAAGCCCTGACAGAAGCCAGGGTCACCTGCACCCACTGCGTAAGGACAATTCCATAACGACAGGAAGAATCCCGACTGCCAGGGTCTATTCTCCCTTGTACACAACCCCCATAGAGGGAGAATAGGACCTATGGGAAGCAAAATGAGCCCGCAATGGGGCTTCTTTGTGTTCGCCCCCCGTCCATCCGTCCGAGCAGCAGCAGTCGGGATTCCGATGTCGGTATACTGACTGTCATACAACCACACCCAGATTGTAAAGGGTTTGGTATGGTATCCCGACTGCCGGTGCTCCGACAGGGGGGCTAGCGCAAAGGAGCCCCTTGCGGGTAGTGGGCCCCCACAAGGGAGAATAGCCCATGTCTGTTGAGATCCGGCTGTCTGACATCGGAATTCCGACTGTTGGGCACTCATCCGGCACCCAATTATAAAATAAGGGGGTATATGTACTAGGCCTTGGAGAGAGGCAAAGTGAAGTGAGATAAAGTATCAGCCAACCAACTCGTTATTTTTCAAACACAGCCTGTAACATGAGTTAGGAGTTGGTTGGCTGCTACTTTAGCAAGGCTTAGTACACAGGCCACATTGTAACACATCGTTATCTAGTGATATTTTGTTTTGATGGTTGTCATTGGTACACAGCACCGCCATCTTATACTTAGCTACAGGAAGAGACAGACCATTGATTATAACCGTGCTCATAGTCACAGTGATATGTACAGTATGTCCTACACATGAGAGTCATTCGATAAATGTGATAAAGTTCTGTTCGATGGCGTCACAATCCCTCTGGGGTGCTGTAACACCTGGAAAGTTCTATTTTTCTAACATCCCCACACGCGCGCACTTCCCAAGGCAATGGTAGCCAGAAATGAAGCGCTGTCACCTGGCCAAATTGGAGCTGAGGTGAGCGGTTTAGAAATTGGCACAAAAATGATTCATATACGAATTTCATGCAGAATTGCAGACATAGGGCATCAAAACAATTCCCTCCTCAACCCTATTCTCCGGAATTAGCCCCAAGCTTCTCCCCGTTTCCAAATTTGGAAGTCCAGCTCAGAATGGAAGTCTCGCAGAATGTGGAGCCATCGCCGCTGTCAGGGAGTATATCGCAGGCTTTGTAACCCTTATTCCAACACTATTAAAATATTTGCTGGACATAGTGTATAACACCCTCGGGGGAGACTATGCCGAGAAATAAGCATTTTTGTTCCACCAACAAAAAAATATGTTTTATTTGCTTTTTTACCCCACTTATCAAACAAGATGATGACCTATACAGTGGCATTATTACTTCTTTGTTTCTACTGCTGATACCTCTCCCTATGCAACCAAGCATCTGACTTGCCTTCTTCATTGCTTTGTTACATTGCCTACCTGCCTTTAAGTCCCCTGAAATAGTGACTCCTAGATCCCTCTCTTCCTCAGCAGTTTCCATTATAGCGCCCTTGATATTATATTCTGCCTTTGGGGTCGATCCCATTAGGTGCGGATGGTTCGCACTCGCGAATCATCACGGCACTGGGCACACTTTATGGCAGACTGAATTTGCTTAAAAGGGTTCGCACCTCCATAGGGCTGCGAGCCCTTTTAAGCAAATTTGGCCCAGCGAAGGGTGAGAGATCAGCTTAATTCAGGTGCAGTTTTCAGGCACATCACACCCTTCGGCGCTAATAGGATCAACCCCTTTGTGTTCTGAGACCCAAATAATTGGCAGTAAATTGAAACTACCACTTTCTTACCCATTCCTCTAGTCTACCTAGATCCTTAATCATTAGTTTAAAGGTGCCCATACACGTCCCGATACTGCCGATGCGATGTGTGCGATGAGATGCGCGCTCCCAATCTCATCGCACAGTACAAAAAGTATGTGCTGCACATACTTTTTGTACTGGCTTTTTATTGCATTGCATGCACAACGCATGCAATGCAATGCAATGCTACTTTAGCACAAAACGCACGGCAGTATCGGGACGTGTACGCGCACCTTTACTCCTCCTGGTGCATCGACCCTGTTGCACACCTTGGTGTTACCTGGATAGTCGTAATAGCATTTGCAATGTCACCAAAAAAAAAACAGATTTGGGATTATCTCATTCCATGTTTATGTGCTTCCTGTACTTAAAACCAATAAACTTGATTTGCACTAAAAAAAAAAAAAAATCCCAAGTTCCAGTACAGATCCCCGGGGTACTCCAATGGTGACCTTCCCATCCTAATACTACACTCTGCTATGACCCATTCCCCATCATAGAATCCCAAGCTACCAAGTATATTTACATTCTGCCATGTGGATTACAGAACACTTGCAGCAAAGTGGGCCATACAGAATCACTTGATTTCGGTAAGGGTGGAGATTTCATATAAAGAAGTCGGCTTTCACACGCAGTAGATTAATGGGGAATTAAACCTTTTATTATCTTCATGGGTGCCTGGCAAATTCTCATACCACATACCTCTCACATGTGACCATTCCAGAGGAAAACTTTATTACAGGACTCTTGAATGACAAATGATCTGAAACTCTGAGAATCACTTAAATATTTCTCTTGCAAACACACAGATGAAAATAGGCAGCAGCATGTCACAATTGTAGGAATATAATGGCTATAGACTTTTTATCCTTCTAGAATTTCTGATACTCTCCCCAATCCACCCCCCCCCCCCCCCCCCCAATAAAAACACAACAGTTAAGCAGTGTTCTGAAATCTTTCTGATGTCACTGAGAATAAATTCTAAGCTCTGATCAACTTGTTCCCGGTTCACAAAATCAGGTTCCCGACCAAAATGGGCAATATCATAAGGATTGTCATTTCATAAAACACTTAATTAAGGAAATTGGATAAACCAATTAGCTCAGCTTTCCTTAAACTGTACATGCACCTCACATACATGAACCCGCGCACAGGTACACTAGTTTGGTTATGGGGATATATTCACAGTGGTTAATTTATATAAATAAAAGGTGGGCAATGTGAACCTCAATCATCTGTCCTTTTTATGCAAATAAAGACAACATTTCATTCACCCGAAACAGATTTGGTGATTAATTAGCTCCAGTGTAGGCCAATCCATGCAGAAGTGGCAATATCGCCGTGGCAGTCTAACGTATCATATAAATTCAAGTCTATGTCCAGTGTTCCTGCTGGGTCTGTTCCGCTGATCGCCGGCGATGGGTGATCAATGTATGACGGTTCCCCCAGACTACCACATTAGCGCCATGCACGGTTCAGCAGTTTAACTTGTGCCAGTCTTTTTGTAATCATGGTGGCAAAGACCAGGCCGAGGAGGACACTGCTGATTAGGATGTAATCGTAATCATCCTTCAATACGTCAAACTGCTTGGAGGGATAAACCCGCGTCTGGTAGATGTCCAGGCCAAAGGCCACAACCTGCAGGGAAATAGAAATGCAAGGTCAGAGACTGCGTGGGTCAACACAGAGCGAAACGCGCAGGACACAGATCACTCACCAGGCAGGTAGACTCCAGGCCGGAGGGAGCCGTGTAAATGCCTCTCATTCGAGACACGGTTTGATTGTAATTTATGAATCGTTCCGCATGAATCTGAATGTCGGGAGTGTAAGGGATGAGGTTCTCTTCCCTGCACATATAAGAATAGAGTTAATAATGAATGGCGCACTTTAGCGGTCAATGGAAATAAATGCAATAAACTTAAAGGTGTCTTAGCATAGTCTCTAGGTCTGACCTGGTGTACTCTGTGGGGATCTCCGGCCGGCGTGGGTCCAGCAATGCTTTGGGAAGGGAAAGGATAGCCCCCGATGGAAGACCGACTGCAGAAATGAATGATATTCGGGATTATGACCATTCCCTGCAGACCTGCTGTAGAAAATCTCTACCGCTCCATTCTACGCACATCACTGGACTAGTAATAATCTAGTTCATTATATGAGCCATAGCAGTGCCCTTACTTACAATAAACCACATGCTGCTAGTGTACATTACGCCACAGTGCCCCAATTCACATTACGCCACAGTGCCCCAATTCACATTACGCCACAGTGCCCCAATTCACATTACGCCACAGTGCCCCAATTCACATTACGCCACAGTGCCCCAATTCACATTACGCCACAGTGCCCCAATTCACATTACGCCACAGTGCCCCAATTCACATTACGCCACAGTGCCCCAATTCACATTACGCCACAGTGCCCCAATTCACATTACGCCTCAGTGCCCCAATTCACATTACGCCACAGTGCCCCAATTCACATTACGCCACAGTGCCCCAATTCACATTACGCCACAGTGCCCCAATTCACATTACGCCACAGTGCCCCAATTCACATTACGCCACAGTGCTTGAGTACATATTATGTCACATTGTAGTGCTGCCAGTGTAAACATTGCGCCAGTGCCCCAATTCACATTACGTCACATTGGAGTGCCTCCAGTTCATATTATGCCCCCGTGTATTGGCCCCTGTTCATTTTATGCCATATTGTGCAATATATCAGTGCCCCATTTCGCAATGCCCCATTTTGTAGTACAACCCATTACAGTGCCCTCCAGTTGTCATGCTAAACTAGAATACCTCCATTTCATATTGTGCCATACAGTATAACACAATTACAGTGCCCTTCAGAGCATATTATACCACATTCCTGTGCCCCCTATACATTATAAGATGCACTGCGCACACACCATTCACTGAAAATGGAAAGTCACCCCATTCACACCAAACTGGCCATAGGCCACTGCGTAGCAGGCAATCCTGGGTCCGGACCCTAAACCCCATACACAGCCAGTGCACCCCCCTACAGCCAGCGCCGATACTCACTGAGGATGTGACGGCTGGTAATGCCCCGTTCGGTAATTGTGGACTGCATAGCCCGGATGGCTGAGGGGAAGATATAGGATTGCTGCAGGACGTGCGGGAGGTGAGGCCGGTCCAGGGAGCTGAAGTTTGTGCTGTTATACTGCTCAGTGCCTTCATACAGTTCCAAGACCGTCAGCTCGTTCCGGCGAGCCTTGCTGTTCCAATACTGGTACTGTGGGGGGAGGAGGAGGAGAGGGGCTGTACTGGCGGGGACATCAAAGGACAGCAGATAACAAGCTGATCAGCAGGTCGATCTTACCACCACCCAGTTTTCGGAGTGCACCACGTGAACAGGTCCTTTGGCCTTTCTCTGCATTGATGAGTGGATGATCCGTCCTGTGACGCCATCGATGAGATAGATTCCTATGAAGCAGCGGTCAGGATGAGTGTCCGTGCTTTCCGTCACAAGTACCAACAAATTGGGGTTCAAGTACTACAAAATAACAAAAATGTAATGTCAACAGAAACGGACGTAAAATTTGTCAATGTCCCAATCGTTTTCCAAAGTAGCGTTAACGTAAGAGCCGGGCCCGCCAGAATAACACTGATCCACCAACGCTGTACAAAAGCCTCCTAACCTTGTAAAGAACGCTGCGGTCCCCCATTACTCGGCCCTGAGAGTGAACATGCTCGTTAGAACGCTTTCCCTTCATAACTGTAACCCTCTGGATTTCTGGTGGCAGCAGGATCTCCCAGATCTCCTCTGTGGACAGGTCCTGTAAGAAGAAAACGGCAGTGAGGACACACCCCCAGTGGGCGGGACAGTAACGGGAATAAGCGAATGATGCATCCCCTCACTGCGTTCTACCTTGTGCAGGCGGAGTCCAGACAGTTTCCCCTTCTCGGTATCCACCAGGTAGAAGAAGATGGTAGGGGACAGCTCCTGTAACTGCTGCAGAACATTCTTTGTGGCCGGGAAGGGGATGACCTGGAAGGATGAATGAGTCGTCAGTCGGTCTAACAGTATAAACGCCTCTCACAGGAACCAGGAACACACAGACAATTACCATATAGATTATAACTGCCAGATTAAATGTAACTACCAACAGTATAGGATGCTTCCTACACGATCCACAATTTATTCATGTTTCATGTAGGCACAAAAGAGGGAGGAGACAGATGGAAGAGCATTCTAGCAGGATAAAAAGACAGCCAAAGTAGCTATTTAAAGAGCCCAATCGTCTGATTATAGATTTATAGGACGGAAAAGATAATTGACTTTTAGTATGTTCCGTCCTCATCTCCTCCAAGCAGTTTTTAAAAAGGTACGGAGCAAACCCTTTAACCAGGAAAATAAAAAAGGTTTCATGTACGTAAGGGGGGGCAATTCTACAACAATAACGTGAGCTGCCATTGGGCCCCTACAGCGCTATAAGGCACTTCTACCTCTCGGTGTCTCACCTTGTGCTGATCGTCCAATAGTAGAAGCACTTTGGCGTAGTCGTGATCCATTATTGGAAGCAGTAGAGATTGGAGGATGGGACGCTGGAGAGGAGGCGGTGTCATCTGACTCACCTTTCCGAATATGGGGTTGAAGACATAAAGGGAGCTCATAGCCGTCTCCTGAAACATAAAACATTCCGGTGTGAGGGACGTTCATGTACAGCTACAACATTAATAAACAGTTCTACACGTGATGGATAACATATGCGAAACGAGAATACGATGTGATTGGCCGGATTACAGCGAACGCTGCAGAGACGTCAGAACGGACAGGAGGTCTTACCTTGTCCTTTACCAGCAGGGTGCACTGCGGTGGGTGAGGGAAGTGGGCGGTTGTTCTCTGTACGAGCAGCTTGAAGGAGGCACCTGGCTGAACGCCCGGCAGGTAGAACTTCCACAGAATGCTGCCCGAGCTGCTCTCAATACCAAAAAGCTGTAAATGGGAGAACAGGACCGTTACACCAGCACGACCAAAGTCACACCGAAGACACCATGACCCCAACAGTCTCACCTTCCCAGAGGAGGTCACCACCACCATCATCTTCTGCAGGTTGAAGTCGTCCCTGGCCAGCGTGTCAATGTTGATCTCGCTGCGGATCTGGCTGCGCGGTTTACGGGCGTCGCAGAACATCTTCCACAAGTGGGCGCTCCAGGACTGCAGCAAAATCAACTGCGAGGACAAACGTTTCAGCACCATTCCCAGCAGGCCGTCTGAGTTGGGGAGATGAATACACGGGGAGAGAATATTAACCCCTTCATCACCTACTTTGTAGCTTGGTCCCAAGACACTTAAGTATTTTTACTATCTGCTGGTGAATGGCAATCAATTTTATTTGTTAGGGTTTCAGAGTATATATATTTTATGGTCATGGTGCAGTTTTCCTTTGGCAACTTTTCTAAATTGTTTTTAAACAGACCTAGTTAGTAAGACCTGGAGAAACATTCATACTTTTGTAGTAAATATAAAACGGCACCATCCATTATACAATAACAGCGTGTACTATCCTAAATACTCTGTTTGTAGGACAGGCAACAGCGTTGACATCCTAATTAGATACGGAAATATTCTGAATCCCCCTATTTATAGATGAATATGACCATCAGCCGATATCGGTGACAGAACCCAGGCGGAGCTTACCTTGTATAGCTGGTTCCCGGCAGCACAGAAAGTAAAAGGAAAAGAACCAGTAAAATACAAATATAAGAGAACAGGGAGCCTAGAACACCCATACAGGGACCTCTACAATCCACTACTCTACACCTGTACCTGCTTTCTTGCCAAACTCCCCTTCCAGTTCAGCCTGGGCCCCGGTGAGCGGTAAATCAACCATTTCCATGGTGACCACATCCGCCAGCGACTCCTCCCGCAGCCATAAGACCTTCCCTGTGGAAAGCATGCAACCATTAGACAATGAGAGCAAACCAAGGTGGAGGTGAAGTGAGACTGGCATGACTAATGACCTGGCTGGTACAGGAACAGCAGCTGGTTGTCCTCCGTCTGCACCAGAGCCCGATACCCCACGGAGTCATCTTTCTTCAGGAACAGCTGGAGGAACAGCTGCAAGCAGAGAACAGCGTAAGAACAGAAAACAGCGGAACACAAAAGGCACAACGTGGTTCCAAGTGCACGGGTCACACTCACAGCATCCGGCCTCACACAGCTCTGCTCCAACGTGAAGGGTAAGGTGGTCTCCAGGAGCCGCCGGCCGCTGTCCGCCATGTACAGGCTGATGGCATATGTCTGTCCGGGACAAGACGCGGCATCCTGCACCAAAGCAACAGGCAGAACTAGATAAATACAACGCCTAGTAGGATGTGGGCATTAACCATATATATATATATAGAGGGCTGGGAGTTACCGTAGGGCAGCTCAGTCCAGGCGGAATCTCTGTCTTCTGGGACTAAATAAAAGGACAATGACCACAAATGAAAGTGACTGCATCCACCATATGGGGAACATGGGCATTAACGAAACGAAAAGATTGTGAAGTACAGCTGGATAGTGCTACAAATCAGATCAGCGCCACCTACAGGCCTCCAGAAGAATCAACTGGGAAAAGCATCCGTACACTAGATGGCGCATTAACACATCACGGTGCGTGTAGATCTTTTTAAAACCATTTATACCGATATATGAATTGCATTAGGGTGTAGGGGGATATCACCGATATATGAATTGCATTAAGGCAGGCATGTCCAAACTATGGCCCTCCAGCTGTTGTGAAACTACACTTCCCATCATGCCTTGCCACTGTTTTGCTATTCGGGAATGCTAAAACGATGGCAAAGCATGCTGGGATGTGTAGTTTCACAACAGCTGGAGGGCCACAGTTTGGACATGCCTGCATTAAGGAGTAGGGGGATATCACCGCTATATGAATTGCATTAAGGCGTAGGGGGATATCACCACTACTAATATGTTTTGGCCAGAGTTATCCTATAGCTGGCATCGGGTATAATATGCTCGGATAGCCCCGATAATGGCATAACTCTGTCTTATGGTAGTTAATATGCTATATACACCGTTATCTGTGCGCTAGCTACTATGTATTTTTGCGCTATGACTTGTGCCTGTCACAATAGTGGACCATTAGTATATGCATTGCATTTCTATTACATTTATTGGGGTGTTCATTCTTGTACTTTGCATGACAAACGGATCACTAAGGATATTTGGCCACCTGTGATGGTTGTGCTCTATTTTGTTACAATTCTTTTTTTGCTGTTGAATTTGTTTTTCCAAAATGATAGGTGTACGCTGCACACTGACCGTATCAATCTTGCACTGCATCACAGCCGCCACGGTCTTGTCAGCCGCTGAAGCAAACGTTACCAGAGACACCTGCATGAGATAGGAACGGTGTGGAATGCTTTATCAGGACTTAGACTGGACCTTCCACCAAGTGAACCTTGGGGACTGTCCGTTTAGCAGGTATTACCTTAGGGGAGCATGGAGCCCCCTCCTCTCAATGTACCGAGCTTACCTGGGAAAAGTCGCGCAGTGGGGTCAGGACGCCATCTCTGTACTGCATTAGAAGGAAGCGGCGCGGGGAAATCTGAAGGAAGAACTGCGGCAGCGGCGTTGACACGGCGGCAGTGCGGGGAGCAGGAAGGATGCCCAGCTCTGTGATGTCATCAGCCACTTCCACTCCCAGGGACTATAGTATAAAACAAGCAACAGTCGTTACTTCTCACACAGACACAAATGGGGTACGACACCAATTATCTCCCAGATTGCAACCAAGGGTTACTGATGTGCCTTAAGCCTGTTACCCACTTCCCTAGAAGCTACTGTTCTCTGGTATCAGACACTGCAGCTTACTAGTAACGTTGTACAGTCGTTTGATGCTCAAATGGTAAAAAGGAATGTTCTAATGGTCTGCGATTGTATTAAATGTTTTAAGGATTTTAATAGGTACCAGTTACTAATTTAATAGCTCTCAGGCAGAAAATTGGCGTTTTATAGTTAACCCTTTGAGTACCGACATCTCTGCAAAAGATGCGCAAAATATCTGCTAAAAATGGCAGCATTGCTCACATTTGTTATATAAATTCAAATAAAAAATGTTGTTCAAAAATTATAATTTCCTATATTACAGGCCATTATGGTGAATACAAAGGTTTGCTTGGCAATTTTCACACCTATTTTGACACATTCTCTTGGCACTTAAAGGGTTAAACTCCACCTGCCAACAGCCATTGTCACTTGCTCTCATTATGATGGGATAGAGGAGGACAGCTGTCTGACCTGCAGGCGATGCTGAGTGGTTTCCTCCCCAGACACCAGAGACAGCGTGTGGAGGGAGGCAGTGTCTGTGTCAGTACAGACCAGGATGCTGTCGGCAACCACTCCACATGTCCCCTGTAGAGTGCGGAGCCAAGGAGCTGACACCTGAACCTGGGGACACAGAACGGACAATGGTCAGGGCATGGATCAGGCCTGTCCCATCACTGTTTTTAGATTTTCCCAGCTGACCTGCTGAGCGAGAGATCCATCTTCTATGCTGTACGTCAGGATGCGGATGTAACTGTTTGGCACAATACCAACCACATGGACTTGCCCCTTGTAGGCGGAGTGCAGCAGCTGGTACCGCACAGTGCCACTGGTAGAAAGACAAGACGTGTCTATCAGTATACACACACACACACCTATTGATTTATCGCCACCTAGTGGCTGAGCTTTTAGCAGCAAAAGATGCGATACAGGCAAGTAAACAAACTAGCAAAAATGACCTGTCACAAGTTTCTGTAAATTGCCTCATTGCTCTGCAGTAGACATTCTGCAGTAAGCCCTATAAACACATCTTTGGAGATTCCTCACACACAATACTCACCTGTCTGGGAGAGATTCGGCCCATTTTTGGTGCCCGTTGGACAGATAATGAAGCGACAGAACCGATGCTTTTAGTACTGCAATGTATCTTGCCGTGTCCTGAGAACCGGCAAATCCAGCTGTCTGAAAACTAAGACAACATACAAGAAACACCATTAAAGTGGAGTCATTGTCTGCATGCAATGGAGGCTGCCAGTTTATGTATGACTTTGAACTGCACCACAGCCCATCAATTCACAAGGAACTAGTGACCTTTATATTGGTCCATACTGTCTCTTGGGAAGCGAAGTGCCAAAATTGATACTAAATTACTAATATATACATGCAGGTAAATGAAGGACACTAATTAAGAGGCTGTGACCTCATAAACATTGGTTCAGCCTAAAAATGAACAGTCCAAGCGATGGATATACCTGAAGACCATAACGTATGTTTTCTTCCTACACTATATAATTACCGAGAACACGTGCTTACTGGGAGATGGAACATTTCTGTACTCTATGAACAGTTTGGGGTCGTCACGTGGGTGGTAACTTACCTGCCAGGCTCTAGGACGGCCTCCCAATTCAGACCACCAATGTTTGTTTCCCAGGACCGCAAAACACGACCCCCTGATATTGTGATGGCATCTGAAGAACATAAACATTAAATATTAGATTGAAATATTATTCTATATATTGTTCATTGAGGCACACTGCAGCTATCAAAACCCATGCAGTTCCTCTTCCCTGCCTTGAGTGTCGCTCTCTGCTGTGGTGCTTCTAGCACATGTCTGGTCTGTACACCAATGCTGAAATACAGGCCACACTGTGCTAGAAGGACCACAGCAGAGAGCCACACCCCAGGCAAAGAAAAAGGAACTGCATGGGGAAATGTGTTTTGGAAGATAATTCACTAATTCTGTGACCCTGGCCTGCGGGAACCCTGTCCTATTTTTATGTATGGTAGAGATTTCGTTTTCCATGGGAAGAGAAGCAGTGTACACATAGTAATAGAAGACAGCTACAGCTCGGATACTAATATTGGCTTGTGCCTCAGTAATTCTGAGTCATACCGATAACATCCATGGGACCAGGGACCCCAAATATATCATCAGCTATCCCCCTTAAATTGAGAAGAGACTGCAGGACAGAGACAAATGTAATCTCATTAAAAGACAACCATACAGGAAGACTTAATAATAAGTTGGAGAAGCCACAGAATACCCAAAAATGGATTCTAGCATTACCCTGCAATTCATAGGGTAGTATTCAATGCCGTTCGCCGCGGCCTGCGAGTCGGTTAAACAGCGAGTAACGCAGAATACCAGCGATCCTCGCTGTTTAACCCCCTCGCCAGCCGATCGCCCTATTCAACGTTCCAGGGGAATACTCGCCATCCTGTTCCCCCAAACAGCGAGACCCGCGGCTAATGCAGCGAACCCGCTGTATTTAGCCGCGAGTCTCGCTGCTTACGCCGATTCCCCCTCGCTCAAAAAGCAGAGCGAGGGGGGAATTGGCGTATGAGGGGGTGAGTTGAATACTGAAAGGGCGCCGCTCGCCCACAGCATTAAATATACCCCAATGACAGCACCCCAGGGAATGAACATGAATTGCCTATAGGGGGAATCACTCACCTTGACCATACGGGAGTAGAGCATCCACGGTGCCGTCTAACGTATCCTTATCCACATGACGCCACACTACAATACAATAATGACAATGACGCTGGATAACACTTCAGACAGAAACATTTACATGATGTCAGGAATGAATGGACAGAAAATTGCATATATGTAGTGGTGTAATGTCTACTAGCTGTGCCACAGGGGGAATTAATCTTCCTATAACTGGGTGCCACAACATTATGTTTAGTACTATAGATAACTACACAAGACTTCATTCTGCAAAACAGCAAACACAAAGGAAAATGACTCCCTATTATAAATTTTAGCGGGGGTCGTGTTACGTCAAAGAACGTTATAGTTTAAAGTATATGCACTAGATTGTATGCCCGTTACAAGGTACATCGTTAACTATATCGCTTATGGAGCATATCTTATAGTGTGTAGCCGGCTTTATATTTGGAAGGATATATCATTCAGGATTTCTCAACTCACAAATATCCCCCGTGCGAGAGTTCAAAGACACAATCACGTTTTTCTCTGTGGCGGCAATGAGTTTCTTTGCGCCTTGTCCGGACTCCAGCGCGGCAAATTTCAGGCGTCCCACATACTGCTGTCTCCTGTGGACAAATGGGGGGGACAACATTAAATAACCTGTGGGTGGGTCCAGCCAGGTGGGACTGGTCATTGTCGCCGGACAAGAAGCATCATCATCATCAAGAGGAGACAGAAGGGACCCTTGGAGAGAAGTTTTATGTGTACAAATATTCTATTACTGTACACAATGTACCTGTATTACCACGGTCTAATAAAACATTTGTGTGCTAACACATTGTATTGTCACACAAGTGCTAAGTCATTTATGTCATCTCATTAAATATGCCATGGAAAGGATGGAAGACAACGGATACAATGTATCACTTCACAACAATAACAGCTTATAATCAGAATGTTCACTATGATAAACAGTGATAACGGAGACGCCGATGAAGATAAAATGACAGAGATTCTCAGCTCAATCATCTATTGTTTAATCTGCCTCCACATCCCCTCCTTCTCACCAGCGGCCCCAACGCCCAGATATAGTTCCCCTTTTATCCTCCCCATTACATCCCTTTGTGTGGGGAGCTCATCAGCACCGTTGTCCTCCAATATCACCATAACAACCAAATCTACCTATCTTCCCCTCTAGCCTTATTTCCTGTCCCATGTAACTAGCTACCTGCTGCCCATCTTGTTTTGGATGAAAAAAACTGAAGTCCTTGCCTCCCCACCTCTCCCTTTTCTCTGTCTCAGTTTTCTATGCCTCGGACTCCTCTGTTCCCCAAGTTCACTGCCCAGAAACCATTATTGATTCTGCCCATATTGAGTCCCTTTCCCCAATTACCACTTTCCCCACATGGATCCAGGACATTTCCCACATTGCTTCCTACCTGCAATCATATTTTCTCCCGACCTCTAAATAGGTAATTGAATCCCACCTCTTCATACAAGCGTGCTACCCCTAACCTCCAGCACCTGTCCCCTAATCACTTTATGGTGTTGAAGTGCAGGCGATGCTCCATTGGAACGCTTGCAATAGAGCCCTTCATCTCCGAAATACTGTTCCTAAGTGGCTCATTGTAGTATGCAGCCCAATATGGCTATATAGGAACAGTCTTGGATGACTGTGTATAAGGCGAATAGCATTGACCTTACGTGTAGTGACCCCTATTGTGTCCACACATATTCCCTATAGAGTGCAAGCTCACGGGATCGTAATTTGCGGATACAATCAGGTAAACATGTAACTGTCCTTACTACAGTGTCCTTTGCTCTATTGTTGTATATTCCACCCCCCTTGTGCGGTGACACGGAAGCATTGTGCTGCCATATTAATAACAGTCAAATGACAATAATAATAATACTAACGATGATGAAGATAAAAAGAAGATGAAGAAGAATAAAAGCAGGGACAATGATGATGCTGCTGGTAAGAACAAAGATTATTATAGGAGATAATAATGATGGTGACAGGGCAGAGGGTGCTGCCAGTCTCCATGCCCTGCCTGGGAAGATGATGGTCACCCTGCCCCTGGGGTGCCCTGTCACCCTGACACTACCAGTCCCCAGCACTCACCAGTCGAACTTCCCCACCTGGTCCTCGTACACGGCGGCCCCCAGGGACAGGGACCCCAGCAGCAGCACTAGCAGCTCACACACAGGCGCCATGACACAGAGAGACCGGCTACACCTCCCGTACACCACCGAGTTCACAGCTGCAGCAACCAGAGCGCCCACTCCGTACCATAGAGACAAGGGGGAGGCGGCATGACGGTCTACCAACCATAGAGGGGAGATAACGCTAGAGCGTCGCCCGCATTGTCAGTGTCAGAGGCTGTCAGTGCGAGAGAGCTGGATACAGGGCGGAGCCTCCGGCTCCTGTGTAGGCAGTGTGAGGGGCAGCCCCGGAATCCCATCATGCAACGCGAGTCCCGGGGTCCTTGCAAGGCACATGCTGCTTCCTGATTCCTTCAGCACCACGTGAGTGATCAAGAAGCGACCGGAGCAGAACATTATGCCGAAATCCAAGCGGGACAAGAAGGGTGAGCGGGGCTACCACTGTGGGCACAGTGTCCTGCTGTATAAGCTCCCTGTATTACCAGTCACCTCTTACTACAGTGTCCAGCACTATAATATATATCCAGAGTACTCTTACAGTGTCCTGCTATATAACATGTCCCCTGCCACCTTACTGTGCAGTGTCCCACTATATAATCTCCTTGTATCACCAGTCACCTCTTACTACTGTGTCCAGCACTATAATATATCCAGAGTACTCTTAATACAGTGTCCTGCTATATAACATGTCCCCTGCCACCTTACTGTGCAGTGTCCCACTATATAATCTCCTTGTATCACCAGTCACCTCTTACTACTGTGTCCAGCACTACAATATATCCAGAGTACTCTTAATAGTGTCCTGCTATATAACATGTCCCCTGCCATCTTACTGTGCAGTGTCCGTACTACATAATCTCCCTGTAGCACTAGTCACATCTTACTATACAGTGTCCAGCAGTATAATATATCCACAGCCCCCCTACTACAACCTGTCATATTCCTAAAGTGTCCTGCTGTATACTATGCCCCCAGTCCCCTTACTAGTGTCCAGCACTCTAATATATCCCCAGTCATTTTACTACACGGTCCTGCTGTATAACATATCCCTAGTCACCTTGCTACAGTTTCCAGGGTACTTGTTTCCTAGCACGGCGCCCATCGCATGGCATCATGTACCTTATTTAGTGGTGTGCGATGCTTGTACAATTAAATATTGCATAGCATCGAATGCCAGCAAATTGAATGCGATGCGATTTTTAATTGTACAAGCACCCATGCCATGAGATGTGATGGGTGCTTACAGTGAGATGTAACCCCCAGTATCCACGCCATCCCGAAGCGTGGCGAGCGGCGGCGGCGGTACACGTCCTCCGACCTTTTCATACCCCCACTATCCACGTCGGCGTGGAGTTTATTTTAGATAGTGGGGTGAGCCACTGTGCCCGAAGCGTGGCCAGCGGATGCGGAATACATGTAAAGTAATCCGTGTCCCCTTTCGGGGCTCGCTGCACTCGCCACGCTTCGGGCTCATATTCTGCGTTCCCTCTCGGGGCTCGCTGCGCTAGCCACGCTTCGGGCACTATATAAAATCAACTCCACACCGACGTGGATAGTGGGGGTATGAAAAGGTCGGAGGACGCGTACCGCCACGCTTCGGGATGGCGTGGATACTGGGGGTTACAGCTCATTGTAAGCACCCATCGAATTGCATTGCATGCCGCAATATTCCAGGGGGATGCGATGCGATTTTTAGGAGCCCATACGATGGAAATCGTGGGCGCCGTTCTAGGAAACAAGTACCGTTTCCAGCACTATACTATATCCCCAGTCATCTAACTAGTGTCCTACTGTATAACATATCCCAAGTCACCTTATTACAGTGTCGCGCACTATAGTATATCTTGTAATTTTCTAGTATCCAGCAATATAATGTCTCCCCAGTCATCTTACTCCAGTGTCCTGCTGTATTCCATATCCCCAATCACCTTACTAGTATCCTGCTGTATAACTTATCGTCTTAGTGTCCTGCGATATAATTTATCCCTACATTACCAGTCACCACTTACTACAGTGTCCAGCTACATAATAAATCCCACGTTTCCCCAGTCACCACCCACTAAGTGTCCAGCTACATAATAAATCCCGTTTCCCCAGTCACCTCTCACTACAGTGTCCTGCTATATAATATCTCTGTATCACCAGTCACTGCTTACTACATCCACCTTAGGACTTTCCTCAGCAGCAGATGTAGATTTGTGTGTTGGTGTCTGAGCTGAGCAAGTAAATATATACATATATTTATTTTTGTCCTTCTCCAGTGTCGCTGACTAAGACGGCCAAGAAGGGTCTGCAGGTGAAACAGAACCTTATAGAGGAGGTGGGTATCCGTCTGCCGCCATCAGATCAGTACTGGCTTAAGGTGCCCATGATGTATTGGGGCAATACCCTGACAGTTATGTCAGAGGATCGGGGATATCAAACATGTTTAAAAATCCTGATCCTGGCAGGGATTGTGGAAACAATTTCAACATGTTTTATTTCCCCAATCATCTATGCCCGCCGATGGGCACATCCACACAGAGGGTCTGCGTATCGTCCCCTGATGTATGGACACCTTTTGGCTACTAGCAGTTGTGTAGGAACTCTGGCTGCTGCCATCCCATCTCTCTGCACATCTTCTCCCCCCAGCTGCGGAAATGCGTGGACACCTATAAGTACCTGTTTGTGGTGTCGGTGGAGAACATGAGGAACAACAAGCTGAAGGATGTGCGGAACGCCTGGAAGCACAGCCGGTAAGTCCCCCCCGGTTCTCCTCCTGCGGGTTCACTGGTACATTATAGCAGAGAGGACTGTGGGGGCTGCGCTTAGTGCTAAATGTGAATGTTCCTGTTCTATAAAACAGACCTTCAGCAGAATATGGCTTCATGTGCTACTATAGGAGTATATAATACATGTCCCCAGCGCTGTCCTCAGGGTGGCCAGGTTGTAGTTGGCAGCTGGAGGGCTGCGGAACCATTTGGTAACATCGCCTCTGTCTGTTCTTAGTCTGAGGTTTATTTTTCCGATCCTACCCTAAAATGTCACTACAAGCCCGTTCCCTGATGTCATCTGAGATTAACCATTTACACAGACAGATTGGGGTTACCCGTAATAATGCCTTCTGTTTACTGTAAAGAGAACCCCCCCAAACCCAACACCCCTTTAGAGATGTGAAACATAACTGAAAACCAGCTAACGGCACCGTTCTGTTAGAAGATCTAGAAGTCAGATATGATGAGAGGTCTGTTCAGAAATCTGCCTTAAGTTTACTCCTCTGACTTTTAGGTTATTCTTCGGCAAGAACAAAGTGATGATCCTGGCTTTGGGAAAGGGCCCCTGTGACGAGTACAAGGATAATTTGCACAAGGTAAGATGTTGACTTGCTTTGAACCAATCTGTGGCCACTGTTCCTGTAATACTGATTTCGGCTCTTTTTATTTCTTCCAGCTGAGTAAGTGTCTGAAAGGAGAAGTCGGGGTCCTATTTACCAATCGCACCCAGAAGGATGTTAAAGAGTAAGACTTGTGCCCTTTAGTACTTCTACACCAAACCCTTATGCTGGCTCACCTGCAAAGGCAAATTTCTTCTCAAATGGACAACACCATGTGCACTGCAGTTGGGGCAGATGTAACGTGTGCAGAGAGAATTAGATTTGGGTGGGGTTTTACTTCAAAGTGAGATCTATATTGCAGTGTAAAAATAAAGCAGTCAGTATTTTCCCTGCACAGAAACAAAATAACTCACCCAAATCTAATTCTCTGCACAAGTTACATCTGCCCTCCTGCAGTGCACATGGTTTTGTCCATTTGAGAAGAAATTTGCCTTTGCGGGTGAGCCAGAATAAGGGCAGAATAAGGGCAAAGGTGTAACCAGAATCTAGTGGGATCTAATCAGCAACCTGTGACCCCACTTGCTTCTACAACTGGAACGCTGTGGTTGCTGCCAATTTGTTCCCAGGGGTAACTGTCTTGGTTCCGGTGGGAAAGAGCAAGTGAAGCTCCCAAATGACCGTCCTTGGAATTCTACTATGGCTTCCAAAATGTTTCTATTACACTGCAGGTTTTAATGGTAGCTATGCCAAATTGACTGAGGTACTAATTAAATCACCTGCGCTAAAGCATGGCCATTCATAAAACCTGGACTGTAATGGCAGAGTTTGAGCAACTTAAGGCAGTGGTTCCCAAATTTAGTCCTCAGGTTACCCTATAGCTTGTGTGTACCCCCAATATGTCTGAATGACGTTTTTCACAAACCTCACATTTGCTGTGAATTGCTGATGACGTTTTTCACAAACCTCACATTTGCTGTGAATTGCTGATGCCTGATTAGATCTACAGATATATAGGACGGTCTGGCGGTGTACAGGTTGTTGGGTCACTGACCTAACAGGGTGGGCACATTTAAACGCCTGCCCAGTTGTGACGTCAGGCAGGACACAGCATGTTCAATTGCCTGGAGTGGATGCATTTACCAATCGATAGGTAACTTGGCCAGGTGTCTGCACAGCTTAGCAGTCAAGGATTTAAGAATATCCATGCTTGAGCTTAGTTGGTTAATTCAATCATCTGTGCTTAAGGATATCCTGAACACCTGTGCTGTTAGGTGCCTTGAGGACAGCGTTTGGGAAGCACTGACATAAGGAATGGACATGTGTTGCATGGATGTCGCCAGCGGTAGGATTATGCATAATGCCGTAAACTGCCGGCGCCCTGATTGTTTGCCCCATTTGCGGATAAGCCAGCCGCCGCTCGTCTGGTCCTCAGAGGTAACGCTTCATGACCTGTGTCTTGCAGATGGTTTGATCAGTTTAAAGAGACAGATTTTGCCCGATCTGGGAATAAGGCCACTTACGGAGTCGTCCTGGACGAAGGGCCACTGGAACAGTTTACCCATTCGATGGAGCCACAGTTACGGCAACTGGGTCTGCCCACAGCACTGAAAAAAGGTGACCTTCTGTGTTCTATGCATGGTATAGGAACCAATGTTCCATAAAACTGAAGTCCTTGGTGTAGTTATTGGTGATTTCTGTAGGTTCCCCCATCTCTCCCTCTTACACTGGTTTGTGGTTCTTGCAGGAGTGGTGACTCTTCTGTCAGACTACGAGGTGTGTAAAGAGGGCGACACACTCACCCCGGAGCAGGCTCGTATTCTGGTGAGTTGGAGAGAATAAGCTTTGTTACTATTGATCGTATGTACTGTCTCCAGTGTACATATCCGCCACCTTGCTCAATGACACTGACCTATAGGGTATATTTATTGCAGAAACTGTTTGGATATCAAATGGCAGAGTTTAAAGTTGCCATTAAGTCCATGTGGGAGGCAGAGACGGGTGCGTTCCAGAAGTTATCAGAGGACTCTGAGAAGAGTGGAGATGAGATGGATGATGAAGCGGAAGAGGAGGGAGACGATGGGGACGATGCTGTGGAGTGATTCCAGCCAAGGCAGAATACCAGGGTCCCCTCTGTTCTGTTAGAGGAAACATTGCCCATGCAGAGGAAGTGGGATCCCTGCTCCCAGGGGCTTCTGGGTAAAGACTCTGTTCCTGTGTTTTAACAGAAGACTTTTCTGATTGCGTGTATATAAAACGTCCATCGTTTTTAATCCTAATCTCTGCAGGAGCCAGGTCTTGGCTGCAGGGAGATTTTCTGCACATGTTGGGCCTCAGTCTCCCTACACGCTGTTGTGTTCCCCATGTTCTCTGGTGCTTGCTAGGGATCTGACTGGCAAGTCCTGTAGGTAATGAGATGTCTATAAGAATCTGGCTGCACCAGGCTGTAGTGCTCCCATATTGCTGTGTATCCTGAAACATTTGCTGGGCTGTTTTATGAGCTAGTGAATAAACCAGTATGAATGCCCCCTGTTCTGTGCAGTATTCATTCTCCTACCCCCCCTGTGTGGCAGGTGTTATACTATATGCAAAGTACTGTCCCACATTAACGAGGCAGGGAATAGACTTCTGGTAATTCTTTATTTATCAAATATATATAAATGCTTTATAGGATGACTGTCTACTAGCAATGGCAGCTGGTTCTGTGAGTTTGGGAGCACCGGGACAGGAGGCACTGTGGGTCAATTACGTAGAAATCACTAATAATTAGCACGTAGGAATTCGGCGCTGCGTCCTAGCGGAAGTAGTTCGGGCAGTCATGAGCAACCAGGTTCCAGGCCTCATTGAAGGCGGAGACTACGGGTGGGAGGAGTGGCCTAGTGTCAGCCAGGTTCTGTAACAGCTGCTCCTTACTGGATATCCCCAGAATCACAGCGTCTCCCCGGCTTCCCTGGAGCAACAAGACATTAGGTCAGTGAACAGGAATGGTTACATTTTATTAACGTGTTCTATAAACAGATAGGACAGAGTAATTGTACTATGGATAAGCTAACAATAATTCTGCCTAATGTTGGGCAACACGGACTTTGTAATGATTAGTATTGCTGCCTCACAGCCCTGAGATCATCATAGACTCAGTTCCCACCACACACTTACCCCTGATTTATGTTACATCCAACTGTTGGACTAATATGATAGTATTGTTGTCAGGTACAAGGGTAATACCCCTTTCACACCGCACAAATAAACCCAGGTTGGTGTGCAGTGCAAAAGGGCCATTTCAAATAGCCCAGGTCCAGCAATCCGACCTGGGCTAGAAGCAGTGTTATTCCCAGGTTGTACCCGGGTTTCTGGTTAGTGGGAATGGGTAACCCAGGTTCCGTTCACTTCTATGGAGGAAGCAGCAGTGTGTCTTCAGTGCTACTTCCTCAGCCGCATGACATGCCTCCGCCTAGATGACGTCAGTGACCAGGTTCGCTGTGAGCAGCAAATTGCCATAAACGCAGGGTCACTCTTGGGGCGGATCAGTGTCCAAATCCCCGATGCGGCCCGGTATTTGCAATGTGACAGGGGTATTACTGGCCCAAATAGCTACAATGGTCCAATTTCCAGTGCTCAGTAAAGCGGACGGTACCCTACTCAACAGTCGGGCCACCTGCAAGCTAGAACACCTCCATGTGCTATAGCAGGGGTAGGATTGGTTGGGTCTTCCAGCTGCTGTGAAACTACACATCCCAGCATGCCCTAAGAGAAACTATGGCATGCTGGGATGTGTAGTCACATGTTGCTTACAGCTGCAATGTATTATCTATGGAAGCAATTTCCATTCACCGAGATATAATTCTACAGCCCAGACGGGACTACCATGATTACAAGGACACATACCTGTAGCTTAGAATGGTGGTACATCCAGGACAGGGCGGCTGATGTCAGGCTAGGTCTCCCCTCCCCATAGGACTCCTCCAGGGCTCTCTGAACTAGATCAATGGCCTGGAAATGGTGCTTCTTCCAGTATCTGTGCAACATTAATAGTAATATTAGTATAATCACAGGGGTGGCGAATAGAACATAACAAGACTACGTAGGTCAGTTGTGCCCACCTAGGACAATTACATCCCACTCCACAAACCATTCTATAGCTGCAGCCAACCAGCTACACAGATAAAACGTCCACGTCCCTGGGGACTCTGGGCTGTAGAAGGGAGGAGCCTGCTCAAAACAAGTCAGCATAGGTGCCTTGCTCCTGCGAACCCTCCTACATCCCGTGGTAGAGCTGCGTCTCCAGGATGGATGAAAGAGAAAGTAACATTTACTACAGTATGTTATGGCTGAATAAAGACCTTAATCCATCGAGTTCGGCCCATCTAACATGTAACTAATGACTTGAGTAAGTCATATCTATAGGATTCCCTTAGTGGCCAAAAATGTATCCAGTTTTAATGTAAAGTCATTATCAGTAGTTGCTGTAATCACCCCACCAGCAATGAGTTCTAGAATGTTACTGCTCTAATGGTGAAAAATCCTCTTTTTAATTCAGTACGGAATTTCTTTTCCTCAAGCCTCAGTACATACCGCGTGTCCTAAGTATAGGCCTGTTAGTGACCACTCACATACCTGCATGTCCTAAGTATAGGCCTGTTAGTGACCACTCATCTCCCAGTTCCATATGATTCCCAATCCTGTATGTGAACATACTAATCATCTCCTCTCAGCCTCCGTTTCTCCAGTGAGAACATATTCAGCCTGGATCACATTGGCATCCCTTGAATCCATTCCCCTTTTAATACACGCCAGTGTCCGGTGTGCATTTGCTGCTGCACTTGAGCAGTGTGCACTATTACCCAATTTTTCCAATTTTTGTCTGACTGTAGCACGATCACCATCAGTTTTAACAAAGTTAATTTTCCTAAAGCATTGGATCATTCATAAGAAAATAACTGATACAATTGGAGATGGTGGAGAGAGTGGGCAGAGCACTAAATCCAAGCGTCACAACATAAAGGCAGGAGACAATGGGCATCAGAAGTCTGATCATTTCTCCACTCATACCTCAATCAGATCACACCTCAGACCTGGCTTAGTGACACATGGACCTGGGTCGAGATATGGTGTGAAAGCACCACAGCTTATAACCTGGGTTATAAGAAGGGTTAAACCCAGGTCACTCTGTATAATGAGTGACTCGGGTTTAGTATTAAAGAGCTGGTTCCGGATCTCTCCCGACTTAGTGATGTTTAATGGATATTAATGTTCCAAAGGTCATACAGATGAATGTCAGTGAGCTACATTACATGACATATATGGTAGTAGGCAGAGAGTCACCTGTTCCTGTAAGCTTCAGCCCAGGTGTTCCCAAAAAACCTGCTAGGCTCCTGTTCTTTGTCCTTGTCCTCATATTTATACCTTCCAGTTAGAAGTCCCCCTGCACACAGGAAGGAGTAAAGCGCGTTAATCAGTCATAGGGATCAGCTGCTGGGTATGGACAGGTACATAACACGCCTGCAGAATGAAAGACTAAAGGTGCGTACACACAGGGGCGATTTTGTGCAAAATCGCAGGAAATATGGTCGCTGAGCAACCATATTGCCCGCAATGGGAGTGTGCACCGGTAATATATCGCCGGGTGCGCGCTCCTGTTTTTGCCCCTGTGGTGATCGCTGGTCTGGTCGCAGGAACATGCTCCTGCGACCAGCTGATTTCCACTGCCGGGCTCCCCCCGGCAGTTTCTTTTTCATCAGCGACCAGAGATGGTCGCTGATGTAAAGTAGAAACAGAGCAATATATCCCCCTGTGTGTACACAGCATTACTGTCACCTATACAAGCATGTTAGATCTAGCTGTAGTTCTGTCTGTGCACATATATATTGTGGCATTGTGCTACAAAGGAACCGGGGGAGGGGGGGGGGGGTGTATGTGTTACAACTCTGCTGACATGCACTGGAAGAACTGTATCACCTAATTTTAGTGCATTTATGCCCTGCAGCCTGATGCAGCTGCAAGCATATGGCTAATTAAACAGAGCAGCTGTGAGGAACTCCATTGGGATTGTCCTATGCCTGTCAGTCTGGGAAAGGAGGAGTATATGGTCTGGGGGATTTATCTTGAGGACAGACGCTGGGAAAGCTGGCTGGTGACTGGGAGTAGTTCTGTGTTGGGGCATTTACTGTATGATGGTTACTAGCCTGCGGTAATCCTGCCAAAATAATCCTTAGGAGACCAGTTCTGAGTCAGTGTGTGCTTCTACTACACAGCTGCATTGTCACACTATATATATGGGCCACACCGTATACTTCCCTTAGCGGAGCAGGGTGTGTAACTCACCTGCCAGAGGGTTGTAGGCATAGAATCGGATCCCCAGTTGGCGCAGGCAGGGGAACAGTTCCGTCTCCACTTGTCGTGTCGTTGCGTTGTACATTCCCTGGAAACAGGAAGTCACTAGTCACCAGCCCAACAACACAACGGAACAACATAACCGCAATGTTAGCAATGGCGGCTGTGCACACCCAATGGAGCAACACTTAACCTGATTTTTAGATGGCACCCAACAGAGCAAAATTACCGCCCTACATCCATCTTGTGCAGGGCTGGGCAACACCGGCCCTCCAGATGTTGATGAACTACACATCCCAGCATGCCTTGCATCAGTTTCAGCATGGCCACATAGCAAAACTAATGCAAAGCATCCTGGGATGTGTAGTTCACTAACATCTGGAGGGCCGATGTTGCCCAGCCCTGATCTTGTGCATCAGAGAGGGTGTACACATTCCCATAGCTTATCAGGGTACAGTGTCATACAGCGATACCTGGGTGTAGGGGTTTTCTTCCTACGCACTGCACACTTACTGTCTGTAGTCTGCCCTAACACCTGGAGATGATGCTGTCTCCTAATAATTATGGTACTTTGAACCCTAAATATTAGGAGGTGCAGCCTCCCGGATCCATCCGTAGGAACAAGCTGTATTCCCACAGCAGGGCTGACGCAGACCAACGTTATAAGATTTTGGAATAAACACCCCCTCATAGTATGTACCTGGTACACTGTGGGCAGCACCCAGTTGTTCTGTTTACAAATGCTGTACACCTCCATCACCTCCCAGGACGCGAAGTTAGACAGACCCAGCTCCTGGAACTTGCCCTGGAAGAAAACCAACAGTTGAGACCTATTCATGGGACAAAACCGATGTAACTGTAGATGTAGATGCATCATGTATACCGTTCTGAGAAACACTAGGCACATGATACTATGCACATGCTGCCGGTACAGCGGAGGCAGTTATCCCTACGTATGCTGCCGGTGCAGCGGAGGCCGCGGTGTCTACGTATGCTGCCGGTGCAGCGGAGGCCGCGGTGTCTACGTATGCTGCCGGTGCAGCGGAGGCCGCGGTGTCTACGTATGCTGCCGGTGCAGCGGAGGCCGCGGTGTCTACGTATGCTGCCGGTGCAGCGGAGGCCGCGGTGTCTACGTATGCTGCCGGTGCAGCGGAGGCCGCGGTGTCTACGTATGCTGCCGGTGCAGCGGAGGCCGCGGTGTCTACGTATGCTGCCGGTGCAGCGGAGGCCGCGGTGTCTACGTATGCTGCCGGTGCAGCGGAGGCCGCGGTGTCTACGTATGCTGCCGGTGCAGCGGAGGCCGCGGTGTCTACGTATGCTGCCGGTGCAGCGGAGGCCGCGGTGTCTACGTATGCTGCCGGTGCAGCGGAGGCCGCGGTGTCTACGTATGCTGCCGGTGCAGCGGAGGCCGCGGTGTCTACGTATGCTGCCGGTGCAGCGGAGGCCGCGGTGTCTACGTATGCTGCCGGTGCAGCGGAGGCCGCGGTGTCTACGTATGCTGCCGGTGCAGCGGAGGCCGCGATGTCTACGTATGCTGCCGGTGCAGCTGAGGCCGCGATCTCTACGTATGCTGCCGGTGCAGCGGAGGCCGCGATCTCTACGTATGCTGCCGGTACAGCGGAGGCCGCGAGCTCTACGTATGCTGCCGGTACAGCGGAGTCCGCGATCTCTACGTATGCTGCCGGTATAGCATTATCTCTATGTATGCTGCTGGTACAGCCGAGGGCCGCGATCTCTACGCATGCTGCCGGTACAGCGGAGGACTGTGATCTCTATGTATGCTGCTGGTATAGCAGAGGGCATTACCTCCTTGTACAGCTCTTGGCAGGCTGCCAGTGTCTGCGCCACCGGGGTCTGGTGGTCGGGTGCATGCAGGTAGAACAGTTGAACGCTTGGAGTCTTCATGCGCTGGAGAGAGGTCTCTAGCTGGTGGCGAACGCTTTCTGCGGTGAGGGTCCTCCCATCCCACGGGCTGGCTTTAGTCGCCACTTTCACTGTCAGAGGAAGGACTTAATGAGCTGCAGGGTTATATACAGACTGGCACTGCAGGATTTATATACAGGTGTATTGTGGCACTGCGCCAGCCAGATACAGAATATACAAATATTGCCTCAATCTCCTTCTATCCTGATCAGAACCAATTAGTGAGTAAATGTTATATGTTCTTTCTACATGCCAGTTATTTCCATCCTATGGGCTTAATGTGATGCCCGTCTAGTCTGCCCACTTTTACACCATACTCTTACCGCAACCCCTATTTGGATCCTTAGGATCTCTTTGTAAGCATAGGAGTAACTACCGCAGCCGGGTTACAGCAAAGTACAAAGTAACAAGGAGCAGACTTTGGCTCTGAGCCGAGTGTCCTGCACATCTGCTGCCAGTACAGACAGCGAAGGATAACTATGCAGATTATATGGCATTCAGCTCAGATGCATGCTGCCTGCCAGCGCTGTGATATAACTCCCCCTCTGGTTATCTCAGCAAGTCCCATATAGCATCAGCCTAAGGCTGAGCTGTGATGTGGTGACTTCTGCCCGACCCAAATGCCAGATCTGGTGACAAGTTACGCATATCGCCATGCCCCTAACGCTTCTCTGCCACAGCTTGGTACTGTGTTAGTGATAATTACATAAGACATTACCCTGATGGCTCCACGCTCACCCTTATAGTAGGTACACAACCGATAATCCGACACCCTTGGTTCCAACACTGTGCTGGACAATAATCTATTTGCAGTATCCGATTCTGCAGCACTCCCCACCCTTTTCCTACAGCCGGCTATCCGCAGTCAGTGTCCCTGTTTCAGCGCATGTCCTCCAGGCGTGCATCTCACCCCCCTCCACCAGCAGTGCAGCTTCCGTCGCTGCAGTCCAACCCACACCGCAGTGCTACTCCTCCCCTCCCTGCTGCTTCACTACATCCTCCCTCTAAGGCCCCATACACACCAGAAAGATCAGGATCGTCTAACGATCGGCTAACGATTTAATGTGCACTTCCCTGGAGCGCTCTCCCGCGGCCTACTCACGATGTGCTAACGATCATGTTTCTTTTGCAAACAATGTAATTACGCTGTAGATACGATACGACGTCGCTCCCGACGGTCGTACGACCATCGGATGTGCGGATCGTGAGTACATCGTGTGTGCACTGGCCATGGTCGTTTATGACATGTAATTAAAGGGGCTGGGCTAGCAGAGGGGGGACAAAGACCAGTAGCCATTTTAAAGGACCTCATTTCTGCTTTGTGACTAGTGAGGCTTGGTGTATACCTGCTGAACGCTGCACATTGTTATTTTGGTCTGCTTTGTTTTTGCCTGCTGCGGTGGGAGTGTCCTGGATCTCTGGCGTAAACAACCCGGATCGGATGGATGGTCGCGACGACGTAAGCGCACACAATGTGCTAACGATGTGCATAAAATCAGCACACAATCAGCGGTCGGATCGGCTGATTCTGCTGCAGGAGGCAAAATCTCCAATGCGACATACGACGTGCCGGAAGCGCGCATCCAATCGCAAACGACCAGGATCGTGAGTAAAATACAAACGATTGTGCACCAATTCAGGCACAACCGTCGTTACAACCGTCGAAATTTGCCCTAATCGTTCTGGTGTGTACCAGGCCTAAGCCTCATTCCCCCCTTTTTTGGTGTGCAAATGCTGCACAAAGGGGTCATCACCTGTTGATACGTGAACCCTGCAGCATGGACAAACTATAAGGATAACAAGCATGCAAACATATAACCTGTGTCCATGCCTGCACCGAGGACCACCAACCGCGGTGTGTACACTCCACCTCCTTGCCGCCTCTGCTCCCATCCCACCATCTTCCCACAATAGAAATTGCAGGGACTTTTCTGGTGTGAAAGGGGCCAAACCTGTGAATGCCCCACCATGATCCCTGGACCATATTCCCAAGTGGGTCCCTGCATTTTCTGGTGTGAAAGGGGTATCAGTGTCTGGGCCCCATAACAATGGCGCCTGGTGTACCCACTATAATTATAGTACGTAAAAGTGTTTGGAAGGTCTGCAAACACCATTATTTTCCCCCCATTCTTTACCATCCAAGTCGGTTTCTACCGGGAACAGTAACGTGTGCCCATGTGAGGCATACCCTCCAACATCTGAAGGGTCAAAAGTGGTACACACAGAAAGGGGGCACACACTTTCCAGGCATTTAAAATGAAAAGTGAGCGCTTATAATATAAATATCACATCTCCACACTTCTCGTGACTCTTATCCATTGTGACGCACCTGCTGCAGCTCATGTCACATGGTAGCTTGGTGGGCTGCTGGCATATTAAAATAAATAAGTATATTTAATATACTTATTTATTAAATATACTTATTTAATATACCAGCAGCCACCAAGTGACATGAGCTGCAGCAGGTGCGTCACGATGGATAAAGGCCCCCTTACACTAGTTCAACTTATCCTAGAGATAAGTTGTGCCTGATTGAATGTGAACTTCCCCAGCAGCTTTCCTGGAGTGCTACATGAGATTTGTCACTTGATGTGCCATTTTTTACATTCAATTTGGTTCAATAAATTGTATGAGATTTATCTTGCCAAATTGAATGTGTCCAGATGGGAGGTCCTAGGAGATGTCCAGAGTGCTAGGAGGGGGTGGCCAAAACTGTAAATAAAAACTGCTATGCTGTCACTAGGGATGGTAATCGGTGCAGAAATCATCTATGGCTGTGCGGCTATCTCGGGGAATCCCCTCCGTACAGGAGATAATCTCCCAAAGCACCCGACAGCGCACCCCCCCTTCCGCCAAAATACAAGTGAGCGGCTGAGTTGCTTCAGCATTCAGAAAATATATATATTTTAAAAGGCTTAATTACATCAAGTACTGCTGCGCTGTCACTAGAGTCACTAGGGATGGTAATCGGTACAGACATCATCGATGGTTACCATCGATGCCGATTCTGCACCCAGCGATTGAAAGTAGGGATGGCCATCGATTATCGATGTTCCCAAAACATCGACATCTAGGTCCCAACCATCGATGTTTTGGGAACATCGATAGTCGATGGCCATCCCTACTTTCAATCGCTGGGTGCAGAATCGGCATCGATGGTAACCATCGATGATGTCTGTACCGATTACCATCCCTAGTGACAGCGCAGCAGTACTTGATGTAATTAAGCCTTTTAAAATATATATATTTTCTGAATGCTGAAGCAACTCAGCCGCTCACTTGTATTTTGGCGGAAGGGGGGGGGGTGCGCTGTCGGGTGCTTTGGGAGATTATCTCCCATACGGAGGGGAATCCCTGAGATAGCCGCACAGCCTTATCATGGAGGTCTCGGGGGAACCTGCACTGGACGGAGGACAGGGAGGTTAGACTGCGGGAGAAGCGGAGGCAACGGCAGGTAATATAGGGGATGGGGGAGGCACTGTGTGGCGCATAATACGGGGGGGGGGGGGGACACGGACACAGGGGCGCAAAACCACGGCAGCTATAATGCGCGGGGGGGGGGGGGGAGCGGCGGCAGGAGGTGTAAATAAAAAAAAAAAATGCAGGGGCGCAGTCAGGTGCTTGGGGACATCATCACCCCCACTGTACAGAGGATGCATTGACGGGGGCAACAGGGGAGGGTAGATGGCGGGAGAAGCGAGTGGCTGATACTGGGGAGGGGAGGCGACGGAACAGGCTACGGCGGGTGGTACGGGGGATTCGGGAGGCACTGTATGGGGGGACAGGGGCACAGCAGATATTATGCAGGGGGTGGCGGCGGCAGAGTGAATAAAAACACATGCAGGACACTTTATATACCAAACAATTCTGGAAACTGCGGACCCTTGTGTGTAATGGCTGCTGACACTGACACTGTCACTGACTGTACTATGAATGGCAGCGGGCTCGGAGTGCTGTGTGGGCGGGGCGGACATGAACAGGTCACCAAGTCCCTCCCTGGGGAGGCGGACGATAAGTTTAATGTCCCCTGAAGTGTGCCTAATGGACCCGATGAGATAGATCCTATGTGCAGGAGGATCAATCTCATGGGTCCGACACGATGTGCACGGGAACGCGCATCGTGTCGCAGTGCAGGAGAATCCTGTAATGTGGGGTACACACCAGGACGACCACCGTCGTTCACGACCGATAGACGACCATGGAACGATTTCCCTTGGACTTCCCGGGAGCTCCCAGGCAGTCCCCAGCAAACGATTAGCAAAAATTGTGTTTTTTTGCGGAACGATCTAGATCCGATCCCGATGCGCCCGCGATGGTCGTTAAGACGGTCGGATCGCTGGTTTTTGTTTTTTTTGCAAGAACACATGCGACCGTCGTCAGATGGGCCTTTGAAATTTGAATGAAGGGGCTGGACTAGCAGAGGGGGAGGACTAGCAGAGGGGGATAGGAATAGCAGCAGCCATTTTAAACCAGTGTATTTCTGCTTTGTTACTAGTGAGGCTTGGTTTATACCTGCTGAACGCTGGACATAGCTATTTACACATTACTTTGTTTTGCCTGCCATTACAAAGTGTCTTTTAACCCTGCACTATGGAGAATGCAGTGATGGGTAGTCACCAGCAACAGTACCTGCTCTATTATGCAGTTTTGAAGCTCAGGCGTCAGAGAGCCCAGCGCAGGAGAGAAAGATCATGCTGGACAAAGCAGTGGCTACTTCAGCGTCAGACTCGTTCGCACATGCCACTGCTCAGGGACATCAGGGAGAATAACCCAGACGATTTCCGTAACTTCTTGAGGATGGATGATGCCACATTCCAGGAATTGCTGCGTCTGGTGACTCCCCACATCGAGAAGCAGGATACCAAGTATCGCATGGCTATCCCTGCTGAGGAACGGCTGGTGGTCACCCTGAGGTTTCTGGCGACAGGACGGTCTCTTGCTGACCTAAAGTTTGGATCCCTCATCTCCCCGCAAGCTTTGGGCCTCATCATCCCGGAGACCTGCAAAGCCATTGTGAAGGTGCTGCAGTACCAGTATTGCAAGGTAAGGATGAAATATACACTGTACACTTTATTGTGCAAACAAAATATTTTTATTTATAATTTAGGCCTAGGACAGAAACAGGTTTTTTAGGCCTTTCATGGTTAAAACATGTAAAATAGTAAATAGATTGTGTCAACAAAAATATATTATAATACCATATATAAAAGATATTGTACAAAAACACACACTATATATAAAGATTTAAGTATGTATGACCCAGTTTAAACTTTCCCAATAAGTACAGGCTACTGTGTGGCAGAGGATGTCTGCCGCAGATAAGTAAAGGCTGCGGCCCACATGGCGCATGGCGCAGATGCAATGGCCCCCGCCCCATTGATGTGCGCCATACGCCATGTGAGCAGTGGCCATCACATACCTGCAGCTGAGACCATGTCTGCCGCACAGTACCCCATACTATTGGTAAAGACAAAAGGGCAATAAATGGAGTTTGCTATCCAGATTGAGGAGAATCCTGTTCTCCCTCTGGTAATGCAGGTACAGGTAGCAGCATATAAAAAAACAAAAAACACACTCTGGTAACTTCTGGAACAGGCACTTACAACAGTAGGGATAAGGTACTGTGTGGCAGAGGATGTCTGCTGCAGATATGTAAAGGCTGCGGCCCACATGGCGCATGGCGCAGATGCAATGGCCCCCGCCCCATTGATGTGCGCCATACACCATGTGAGCAGTGGCCATCACATACCTGCAGCTGAGACCATGTCTTCGGCACAGTACCCCATACTATTGGCAAAGAAAAAAGGGCAATAAATGGAGTTTGCTATCCAGATTGAGGAGAATCCTGTTCTCCCTCTGGTAATGCAGGTACAGGTAGCAGCATATATGTAGAAAACCAAGACAAAAGACACTCTGGTAACTTCTGGAACATGCCCTTACAACAGTAGGGATAAGGTACTGTGCGGCAGAGGATGTCTGCTGCAGATATGTAAAGGCTGCGGCCCACATGGCGCATGGCGCAGATGCAATGGCCCCCGCCCCATTGATGTGCGCCATACGCCATGTGAGCAGTGGCCATCACATACCTGCAGCCGAGACCATGTCTGCCGCACAGTACCCCATACTATTGGCAAAGAAAAAAGGGCAATAAATGGAGTTTGCTATCCAGATTGAGGAGAATCCTGTTCTCCCTCTGGTAATGCAGGTACAGGTAGCAGCATATAAATAAACAAAAATACACACTGTGGCCCTTGTGTGGCAGAGGATGTCTGCTGCAGATATGTAAAGGCTGCGGCCCACATGGCGCATGGCGCAGATGCAATGGTCCCGGCCCCATTGATGTGCGCCATACGCCATGTGAGCAGTGGCCATCACATACCTGCAGCTGAGACCATGTCGATGGTAAATGATAAAGTAGCCTATTTTTTAAGACAGATCCTCAAAAACAGGACACTCTGGATCTTCTATCAGTAAAGAACTGTAGAATTGACGGTACTGGGGGGGTTGAGAAGGCTGTGTAGGTGTTGACTGGGTATGTGTTGGAATTGTGCTCGACTGGCCTGCTACGGTGGCAGGCGGAGTAGGCACTGGTGATTCTAATGACAGTGGTGTGTCTGGTGCACTACCAATGCCAACTATTTTAGTGCCACTGTTGAGATACCCTAAACTGCCATTATACACCAACTCCATGCATAACTTTTCAAAAGTAAGTTGCTGGTCAGGAGCCATGTTGCGAACACACTCTGCCACATAAGTGAAGTAGTTGTCATGTTTGTCCGGGTTTCTTTGCAGGACTTGATGTGCCCGCATCATAAATTCTTCATGTGCCGCTGCTTCTCCTTTTTTTCCTTTGCCACGCATTTTTTTGGCACGGGGGAGTGGTGGAGTGGGTTCCAGGGTGGGTGGCGGAGTGCGTGCCGGAGTAGGAACTTCGTTAGATGTGCATGCATTATCAGATAGGACAGATAGGTCTGGGGTTGCAGGTGGGTAGTCACCAAGCTGTAAAAAAATTGAACATGTTTACTAATCAATTCTATTTACTTCTAATTTCAGTTCCCTACCAGCGTGAATGAATGGAAAGTCATCGCAGAGGAGTTTGAACAGCGATGGAACTTCCCAAATTGCGGTGGAGCCATTGATGGCAAACATGTCCGCATAGCCCAGCCTATCAATAGTGGTTCCTACTATTTTAATTACAAGGGCTATTTTAGCATTGTACTAATGGCTGTGGTGAATGCCAACTATGAGTTTATCTTCCTGGATGTAGGAAGGAATGGCCGTGCATCGGATGGTGGCACTTTCAAGGACACAAAGTTCTACGAAAGGCTCATAGCGAACACCCTTCACTTGCCGTCTGTCCAGGAAACTAAACAGGGGCTTAACTTTGTTTTTGTGGCTGACGAGGCTTTTGGCCTGCACGAGCATGTCATGAAGCCATATGCGCAAAGGGGCCTGAACCATGACAAAAGGATCTTTAACTACAGGCTATCCAGGGCACGGCGTGTTGTGGAAAATGCTTTTGGCATCCTGGCAAGCCGGTTTCGCATTTTTCACACTGCCATTAACCTGAGGGTGGACAAAATTGACTGGGTTGTCACGGCGTGCTGTGTCCTGCACAATTTGCTCCGCAGAAAAGCCACACAGCAAAGGGCTACAGGCACAGCACTCCAAGAAGACCAAGAACTGCCAGAGGAGGTAGTGCAGATATCCTCCTTGCAAACCCCAACACAACGCTACACAGGGAGTGCACGAGCCAAACAGGTGAGGGAAGAGTACATGGCCTACTTTAATGGGGAGGGCGCTGTGGATTGGCAGGAGGAATCAATTAGATAGCCAAAAAAATAGACTCACCGATGCAGACTGCGAATTCTCCTCCTCCTCCTGCGCCGCGACTTCTTGGTTTTCCTGTTCGACCATAAGGACTACTCCTGTCCTCATCGACTCCTGGCTGAGGGTGAATGTCAACCGGTCATAGTACCAGAGCGATGTTTGATACATCTCGTCGACTCCAGCACCAGACTTCTTTGCAGCCTCCATCTTCTTGTGTTCCTTTAAGAACACCGTGCGCATATTCTGGATGCGTTTCCTCACCCATTCAACATTGGCCTCTGGGTGAAATGGAAGACTGTAGCGTGCCAACTCCTCCAAGGCTTGGTTTCTTTTCATTTTGTTTGAATACTCCTTGGATTTGGTTCTCCACAGGCATTCGTGTGTACGATATTTTTCAATAAACCCTTCCAAAAACTCTTGTTCCTTTGCGTTGGACATTGGGACTGTAAAAAGATAAAACCATTTTAGTTGTTATAGTTATACCCATGTTTTGTTTCATATTTAAATTTTTATAGTTATAGTTACCAGTTTACCTAGTTCTTATGTTTTAAGTATTTAAAATGTTAATAAACTTTTATGAAAACCACTATACATTTTATTGTGCAGATTGCTATTCACACACACAGGTGAATGGGGCCTAGCAGAGAGGAGTGCTTGGAATACTGCAATGGTGGACAATGGTTTATGTATATATATCTATATATACACAAACACACACACACAGGTGAATGGGGCCTAGCAGAGAGGAGTGCATGGAATACTGCAATGGTGGACAATGGTTTATGTATATATATCTATATATACACAAACACACACACACAGGTGAATGGGGCCTAGCAGAGAGGAGTGCTTGGAATACTGCAATGGTGGACAATGGTTTATGTATATATATCTATATATACACAAACACACACACACAGGTGAATGGGGCCTAGCAGAGAGGAGTGCATGGAATACTGCAATGGTGGACAATGGTTTATGTATATATATCTATATATACACAAACACACACACACAGGTGAATGGGGCCTAGCAGAGAGGAGTGCTTGGAATACTGCAATGGTGGACAATGGTTTATGTATATATATCTATATATACACAAACACACACACACAGGTGAATGGGGCCTAGCAGAGAGGAGTGCATGGAATACTGCAATGGTGGACAATGGTTTATGTATATATATCTATATATACACAAACACACACACACAGGTGAATGGGGCCTAGCAGAGAGGAGTGCTTGGAATACTGCAATGGTGGACAATGGTTTATGTATATATATCTATATATACACAAACACACACACACAGGTGAATGGGGCCTAGCAGAGAGGAGTGCTTGGAATACTGCAATGGTGGACATTGGTTATATGTATACACACAGACATGGGGCCCACCCAAAAAAAACAGTGACATGGTCGGGTGCACGGTTGCCAAACCAGTGCTTTATACACACTATATACATTGGTGGCAACAGTGGGCATGCATAGAAGAGCATTGGGAGTGCAAACATACCAGGTTGTTGTTCTGGGAGATGAGACAAGAAGGAGAGTCCAACTGCTGCGCCAGCGCTGTTTGCTATGTGGAAAAACATGGCGCCGGGGGAGTGTTTAGGAAATGCCACTCAAATAGGCTGGATCAAACGACGGACGCACCGACGGACGGACGACGGAGGCGGCAAAAAACACTCACGATCTGCATACGATTGACGGTCGGTCGGCCTGGGATTGACGGATCCTACCTGCAGCACGTAGGACCAAAGATGCGACCAAACGAGCGGCGTGAACGCGCATTTGATCGGAATCGGATCAAATAAATGTCAAAAACGCACGATAGTACATACAATCTGCATACAACCGGTCGGAATTGGATCTAAATTGACAGAATCGTGCCCTAGTCGTCCTGGTGTGTACCCAGCATTAGATTTGGTTTGATTGATTGCCTCAATCTGTCTAGATTGAGTGAAATCGAGTGAAATTGAACCAAATCGTACAAGTGTAAGGGGGCCTTAAGAATCACGAGAAGTGTGGAGATGTGATATTTAAAGTACTAGTACAGCCAGGCCTGAGCCATGTCCTCAAGTGTCCACATATACACCAAACAAATTGTGAATTATTCAGAGCTTGGTGAACTCTATAATACATAATGGAGAAATGGTAGTGTCTCCCTGACCATCAGGGAGGGTTGGCCACTGTGCCACACATACACTCCCTCACCCCCCAAATACACAGGAGAGGGGTCAGACAGTGCCCTACTAGGTGCTGCCACGTGACTCCCACTCAATGTTCAGCCGTCAATCACCTCAGGGCATAACGCCACGCCCCCCTGCCTTCACATACGGCTACCGATTGGCGGAGGCAGCTACAAGACGAGGCTTGGCCCGCAAGACCCCGGAAGTAGCAGTAGCAGCTCACCTTCACTGCCCAGCCCGAGCCCACCCAGCACCAGCTCGGACTCCCCGTCCGCGTACATGTATGCGGTGTCCAGCTCGTCGTGGCCGCGTCTCAGGAACTCCCGCACCGACTCCCCGCTGGCCTGCGCGTCCATCCGGCGCCCGAACTCCATGGTGCCCAGCACGGTGCGCGGGGGCCCCGATGGCGGTGGAGGCGGCGGTGCTGTGGGCGGAGAGCGAGACATGATGCTGCGGAGAAGAGGCAACGACACCACCAGCCTGGGAGACGCCAGCAGTTGCACTGACAGCATGGCGGAAGTGCGCATGCGCTTCAGAGGCAGCGGGCCCCGCCCCTTAATCTGTGCCCCGCCCTTTATACCTAGGGGTACATTTAAAAGTGATGCAGTGTGGATGTTGCCCACAGCAACCTATCAGACCACAGCTATCATTTTGTAGGATTCAGTAGAGCAGTGGTTCCCAACGCTGGTCCCCAGGGACCCCCAACAGTGCACGTTTTCCAGGTCACCCGGCAGGTGCACAGGTGCACTTATTACTCTGTGCACATTTTAAAAGATCCACAGGTGGAGCTAATCATGTCACCTGTGATTCTGTGTGGTGACCTGGAAAACGTGCACTGTTGGGGGTCCCTGGGGACCAGCGTTGGGAACCACTGCAGTAGAGAAATGATAGCTAGCATCTGGTTGTTCTGTGCAACATTCCCACTTTTCACATTTTGAAGCATTGTTACATTTACCCCCTAGATTCAATTACTGCTCCCAAAGGAAAAACCAAATAACACATTGATTTATCCCCCCCCCCCCAAAGATTGATTCCACAAACTCACAGCGCGCTGGCCATGTGCCCACAGCAAAAATAGGGTGTGGCCTTGTGAGAGTGACGTGATTGTAGGCCACACATCCTGACCTCAAGGCCACGCAGAAATCCTGATTTCTAGTTCAGAAAGTTGTGGGGTATCCAGTGTCCAGCAATAATATCTGTCATTTCTTATTAGTGTCCTGCTATATAATGAACCCGCTTTATCACCAATCACCTTACTAGTGTCCAACTGTATAATAAATCCCCTGTTTCAACAGTCACCTCTTACTAGTGTCCAGCTGTATACTATGTTCCCTGTATCCCCAGTCACCTCTTACTAGTGTCCTGCTATATAATATATCACCAATCACCTTACTAGTGTCCAGCTGTATAATAAATCCCCTGTATCAACAGTCACCTCTTACTAGTGTCCAGCTGTATACTATGTTCCCTGTATCACCAGTCATCTCTTACTAGTGTCCAGCTGTATACTATGTTCCCTGTATCCCCAGTCACCTTTTACTAGTGTCCAGCTATATACTATATCCCCTGTATCCCCAGTCACCTCTTAATAGTGTCCAGCTATATAATATATCCCCAGTCACCTCTTACTAGTGTCCAGCTATATAATATATCTCACTCACCTCTTACTAGTGTCCAGCTATATAATGTATCCCACTAACCTCTTACTAGTGTCCAGCTATATAATGTATCCCACTCACCTCTTACTAGTGTCCAGCTATATAATGTATCCCCAGTCACCTCTTACTAGTGTCCTGCTATATATGTTCCCTGTATCCCCAGTCACCTCTTACTAGTGTCCAGCTATATAATATATCCCCAGTCACCTCTTAGTGTCCACCTATATACTATATCCCCTGTATCCCCAGTCACCTCTTACTAGTGTCCAGCTATATAATATATCCCCAGTCACCTCTTACTAGTGTCCAGCTATATAATATATCCCAGTCACCTCTTACTAGTGTCCAGCTATATAATATATCCCCAGTCACCTCTCACTAGTGTCCTGCTATATATCACCAGTCACCTCTTACTAGTGTCCAGCTATATAATATATCCCCTGTATCCCCAGTCACCTCTTACTAGTGTCCTGCTATATAATATATCACCAGTCACCTCTTACTAGTGTCCAGCTATATAATATATCCCAGTCACCTCTTACTAGTGTCCAGCTATATAATTATCCCAGTCACCTCTTACTAGTGTCCAGCTATATACTATATCCCCTGAAGGTACTTGTTTCCTATCTGGGCGCCCACTAAGTTAATTGCGCACCATGCTATTCTCCGTAGAGAAATCGGATCGCATCGCATCGTACACATACACGATATTGAACGATGCGATGCGATGCGATCCGATTCGATTTCCCTTAGGAAACAATGTTAAATGGCTCAATTTAGCCAAATTATCATAGGAACAATAGTAAATGGGCCAAAAACACCCCTGAACATTGAAATGTCCCCCCAAAAGTAGTTGACGCCACCCCGCCATCAACGTGAACCCGAAGCGTGGCGAGCCCGCGAGGGGCGGCGGTACGCGTCCTCCGACCTTTTCATGCCCTACTATCCACGTCGGCGTGGAGTGAGAATAGAATAGTGTGGCGAGCCCGAAGCGTGGCGAGCGCACGCGGATACCTTCACAGGTAAACGCGTCCCTTCGCGGGCTTCCCAGGTGTCCGCGTCGCCCGCGAGGGGACGCGTATAACTGTGAAGGTATCCGCGTCCCCTCGCGGGGCTCGCTGCGCTCGCCACGCTTCGGGCTCGGTGGCTCGCTGCGCTCGCCACACTATTCTATTCTCACTCCACACCGACGTGGATAGTAGGGCATGAAAAGGTCGGAGGACGCGTACCGCTGCCCCTCGCGGGCTCGCTGCGCTCGCCACGCTTCGGGTTCACGTTGATGGCGGGGTGGCGTAAACTACTTTTGGGGGGACATTTCTATGTTCAGGGGTGTTTTTGGGCCATTTACTATTGTTCCTATGAGAATTTGGCTAAATTGAGCCATTTCACATTGTTTCCTATGGGAAATCGAATCGGATCGCATCGCATCGTTCAATATCGTGTATGTGTACGATGCGATGCGATCCGATTTCATTACGGTGCCGTACGTAGAAAACCTGGGCGCCCAGATAGGAAACAAGTACCCCCCTGAATCCCCAGTCACCTCTTACTAGTGTCCAGCTATATAATATATCCCCTGTATCCCCAGTCACCTCTTACTAGTGTCCAGCTATATAATATATCCCCTGTATCCCCAGTCACCTCTTACTAGTGTCCAGCTATATAATATATCCCAGTCACCTCTTACTAGTGTCCAGCTGTATACTATGTTCCCTGTATCCCCAGTCACCTCTTACTAGTGTAAAGCTATATACTATATCCCCTATATCACCAGTCACCTCTTACTAGTGTCCAGCTATATAATATATCTCCTGTGTCCCCAGTCACCTCTTACTAGTGTCCAGCTATATAATATATCCCAGTCACATCTTACTAGTGTCCAGCTATATAATATATCTCCTGTGTCCCCAGTCACCTCTTACTAGTGTCCAGCTATATAATATATCACCAGTCACCTCTTACTAGTGTCCAGCTATATAATATATCTCCTGTGTCCCCAGTCACCTCTTGCTAGTGTCCAGCTATATAATATATCCCAGTCACCTCTTACTAGTGTCCAGCTATATAATATATCCCAGTCACCTCTTACTAGTGTCCAGCTATATAATATATCTCCTGTGTCCCCAGTCACCTCTTGCTAGTATCCAGCTATATAATATATCCCAGTCACCTCTTACTAGTGTCCAGCTTTATAATATATCACCAGTCACCTCTTACTAGTGTCCAGCTATATAATATATCCCAGTCACCTCTTACTAGTGTCCAGCTATATAATATATCTCCTGTGTCCCGAGTCACCTCTTACTAGTGTCCAGCTATATAATATATCCCAGTCACCTCTTACTAGTGTCCAGCTATATAATATATCTCTTGTGTCCCCAGTCACCTCTTACTAGTGTCCAGCTATATAATATATCCCAGTCACATCTTACTAGTGTCCAGCTATATAATATATCCTGTCTCACCAGTCACCCCTTACTAGTGTCCTGCTATATAATATATCACCAGTCACCTCTTACTAGTGGCCAGCTGTATATTATATCACCAGTCACCTCCTACTAGTGTCCAGCTATATAATATATCCCAGTCACCTCTTACTAGTGTCCAGCTATATAATATATCACCAGTCACCTCCTACTAGTGTCCAGCTATATAATATATCTCCTGTGTCCCCAGTCACCTCTTGCTAGTGTCTAGCTATATAATATATCCCAGTCACATCTTACTAGTGTCCAGCTATATAATATATCTCCTGTGTCCCCAGTCACCTCTTACTAGTGTCCAGCTATATAATATATCCTGTCTCACCAGTCACCCCTTACTAGTGTCCTGCTATATAATATATCACCAGTCACCTCTTACTAGTGTCCAGCTGTGTAATATATCTCCTGTGTCCCCAGTCACCTCTTACTAGTGTCCAGCTATATAATATATCCCAGTCACATCTTACTAGTGTCCAGCTATATAATATATATCCTGTGTCCCCAGTCACCTCTTACTAGTGTCCAGCTATATAATATATCACCAGTCACCTCTTACTAGTGTCCAGCTATATAATATATCCCAGTCACCTCTTACTAGTGTCCAGCTATATAATATATCTCCTGTGTCCCCAGTCACCTCTTACTAGTGTCCAGCTATATAATATATCCTGTCTCACCAGTCACCCCTTACTATTGTCCTGCTATATAATATATCACCAGTCACCTCTTACTAGTGTCCAACTGTGTAATATATCTCCTGTGTCCCCAGTCACCTCTTACTAGTGTCCAGCTATATAATATATCCCAGTCACATCTTACTAGTGTCCAGCTATATAATATATCTCCTGTGTCCCCAGTCACCTCTTACTAGTGTCCAGCTATATAATATATCACCAGTCACCTCTTACTAGTGTCCAGCTATATAATATATCCCAGTCACCTCTTACTAGTGTCCAGCTATATAATGTATCCCCAGTCACCTCTTACTAGTGTCCAGCTATATAATATATCCCAGTCACCTCTTACTAGTGTCCTGCTATATAATATATCCCAGTCACCTCTTACTAGTGTCCTGCTATATAATATATCCCCAGTCACCTCCTACTAGTGTCCAGCTATATACATAGTTACATAGTAGGTAAGGCTGAAAAAAGACTTGCGTCCATCTAGTTCAACCTGGTATAGATATCCATTGCTGATTTGGTAGGTTCTGATATTTTACAGACAATTTATATTTCTTATTTGTACCCATGGATGTTTTTCTCCAGTAAATGTTTGTCCAACTTTGCCTTGAACGCATTTAATGAGCCAGCCGTTACCACCTCTCTGGGAAGAGAGTTCCAGAGTTTGACTGTTCTGACCGTAAAGAAATTCTTTCTACTAGCTGAATGAAATCTTTTTTCTTCTAATCTATACTCATGCCCTCGCGTCCTAGATTCCTTTCTAGTAGAAAAGAGGGTGTGTGACAGTTCCTTATATTGGCCCTTGATATACTTGTACATGTTGAGCATGTCCCCCCTATAGTGGCATAATTACCCATGAGTCCCTAGTTTCCATTCCCCCTCTTAATACATGCCAGAATTTTGTTAGCCTTTTTTGTAGCTTCATTACAATGGGCACTACATCCTAGTTTGCTGTCTATTTGGACTCCTAGATCCTTTTCAAGTATGGAATTACCCAGTTCCTTTCCGCTAAGGTTGTAACTTGCACACTGGTTGTGTCTCCCAAGGTGCATAACCTTACATTTATCTACATTGAACCTCATCTTCCATTTTTTTGCCCACTCATCTAGAATTGTAAGATCATTTTGAAGCATGGTGACATCTTCTGATGATTTGATGACTTTGCTAAGTTTTGTATTGTCCGCAAAGATGGATACATTGCTGAGTAACCCTATCCCAATATCGTTAATAAAAATGTTAAACAAAATGGGCCCCAAAACCGAACCCTGGGGCACTCCACTTAGTACCGGTATCGTATCTGATACGGAACCATTCACAACCACTCTTTGTTCTCTATTACATAGCCAATTCCCTACCCATCTGCAGATATTTTCACCCAATCCTAGGTTCTCCATTTTATTAATCAATCTCGTGTGTGGGACAGTATCAAATGCTTTAGCGAAATCTAGGAAAATCACATCTACAGCATTTCCATTATCGAGGTTTTTGCTAACCTCTTCATAGAACCCTAGTAGATTAGTTTGGCATGAACGATTTTTCACGAACCCATGTTGGTTAGTACTGAGTAGACGGTGATGATCTAAATATTCCTGGATACCATCCCTTAAAAATCCTTCAAATAGTTTACCCACAATTGATGTTAAACTAACGGGTCTGTAATTAGCGGGATCTTCCTTTTTTCCTTTTTTGAATATTGGCACTACCTCTGATATTCTCCAATCTTTTGGTACTATACCTGACGATAGTGACTTGCTATAGATATAATGTAGGGGGGTAGCTAGTTCATCCCTTAATTCCATTAATACCCTCGGATGAATCCCATCTGGCCCTGGTGACTTATTTGTTTTGAGTTTGCTTAGCCTCAGTATTATTTCCTTCGGCGTGAAATCCACAATGAGATCTGGCTTATTTGTCCCGTTTGTGGTAAATGTTCGTTCCACAGCCTGCTCTCCCTTAGTAAATACTGATGAGAAGAACTCATTTAACAGTTTTGCTTTTCCCTTGTTCCCTTGTATAATATATCCCAGTCACCTCCTACTAGTGTCCAGCTATATAATATATCACCAGTCACCTCCTACTAGTGTCCAGCTATATAATATATCCCAGTCACCTCTTACTAGTGTCCAGCTATATAATATATCCCAGTCACCTCTTACTAGTGTCCAGCTATATAATGTATTCCCAGTCATCTCTTACTAGTGTCCAGCTATATAATATATCCCAGTCACCTCTTATTAGTGTCCTGCTATATAATGTATCCCCTGTCACCTCTTACTAGTGTCCTGCTATATGTATCCCCAGTCACCTCTTACTAGTGTCCTGCTATATAATGTATCCCCTGTCACCTCTTACTAGTGTCCTGCTATATGTATCCCCAGTCACCTCTTACTAGTGTCCTGCTATATAATGTATCCCCTGTCACCTCTTACTAGTGTCCTGCTATATGTATCCCCAGTCACCTCTTACTAGTGTCCTGCTATATGTATCCCCAGTCACCTCTTACTAGTGTCCTGCTATATAATGTATCCCCAGTCACCTCTTACTAGTGTCCTGCTATATAATATATCCCCAGTCACCTCTTACTAGTGTCCTGCTATATAATATATCCCCAGTCACCTCTTACTAGTGTCCTGCTATATGTATCCCCAGTCACCTCTTATTAGTGTCCTGCTATAAAATATATCCCCTGTCACCTCTTACTAGTGTCCTGCTATATGTATCCCCAGTCACCTCTTATTAGTGTCCTGCTATATAATATATCCCCTGTCACCTCTTACTAGTGTCCTGCTATATGTATCCCCAGTCACCTCTTACTAGTGTCCTGCTATATAATGTATCCCCTGTCACCTCTTACTAGTGTCCTGCTATATGTATCCCCAGTCACCTCTTACTAGTGTCCTGCTATATAATATATCCCCAGTCACCTCTTACTAGTGTCCTGCTATATAATATATCCCCAGTCACCTCTTACTAGTATCCAGCTATATAATATATCCCAGTCACCTCTTACTAGTGTCCAGCTATATAATATATCCCAGTCACCTCTTACTAGTGTCCTGCTATATGTATCCCCAGTCACCTCTTACTAGTGTCCTGCTATATAATGTATCCCCTGTCACCTCTTACTAGTGTCCTGCTATATGTATCCCCAGTCACCTCTTATTAGTGTCCTGCTATATAATATATCCCCTGTCACCTCTTACTAGTGTCCTGCTATATGTATCCCCTGTCACCTCTTACTAGTGTCCTGCTATATAATGTATCCCCTGTCACCTCTTACTAGTGTCCTGCTATATGTATCCCCAGTCACCTCTTACTAGTGTCCAGCTATATAATATATCCCAGTCACCTCTTACTAGTGTCCTGCTATATAATGTATCCCCTGTCACCTCTTACTAGTGTCCTGCTATATGTATCCCCAGTCACCTCTTATTAGTGTCCTGCTATATGTATCCCCAGTCACCTCTTACTAGTGTCCTGCTATATAATATATCCCAGTCACCTCTTACTAGTGTCCTGCTATATAATATATCCCAGTCACCTCTTACTAGTGTCCTGCTATATAATGTATCCCCAGTCACCTAGTGCCCTGCCATATAGTAAACCCCCTGTGTTATCCTCTAGTCACTTCTTACTATAGTGTCCAGCACTATAACACATCCTTGGCAGCCCCCTGTGTACATTAATGATGCAGGTACAGGACAGTACGGTCGCTGTGTATAGGGAGCCGCCGTTCTATGCACTATAACAGTATATAATGACGTCAGAGCACTGATCCAGCACAGTCAGCAGATCCCCACAGCCTGAGCAGTGACGTTACCTGAGTCACATGACAGAGGCGGATCATGTGACCTGTGAGACTTGTTTTCTGATAGTTTACACTCACAGGAAGAAGAGTCACACAGAGAGCAGCAGGCAGTGTACAGACAGACAGACATACATACATACATACATACATACATACATACATACATACATACATACATACATACAGGGGCATGTAACTAGCCATGTGCAGGGGAGGGGGTCTGTAGGGTTCATCCTAGAGGGCTCACATAGATATCATACATGAGCAGGTGCAGGGGTCACACATAGTAACACATATACATGTACAGCAGTCATACATGATCAGGTACAGCAGTCACACAGAGTACATGTACAGCAGTCATACATGATCAGGTACAGCAGTCACACAGAGTACAAGTACAGCAGTCATACATGATCAGGTACAGCAGTCACACAGAGTACATGTACAGCAGTCATACATGATAAGGTACAGCAGTCATACATGATCAGGTGCAGACATAACACAGTACATGTACAGCAGTCATACATGATCAGGTGCAGGGTGTACAGGTGACACCTATGAGCCCATCATAGGGTACATCATAGGGTACCTCAGATCTCCTGGAACCGCAGCTGCAGATACCCATCTCCTGGGGAATACACATCACAGGTGAGATCCAGGGTTTGTGGGGTCACAGTTTATGATGTTACCAGTATTTGGGGTTACTGTGTCTGTATAGGGGGTGCTACTGCAGGGACACTGCCTTGCTGTCAGCACAGAGATCATTAAGGAGTATTTCCGGGAGTATGTTCCTGATACATAAGGTGCTGTCCTGTGCGGTATTCCCGGTACATAAGGCGCTGTCCTGTGCGGTATTCCCGGTACATAAGGCGCTGTCCTGTGCGGTATTCCCGGTACATAAAGGGCTGTCCTGTGCGGTATTCCCGGTACATATGACGCTGTCCTGTGCGGTATTCCTGGTACATAGGGCGCTGTCCTGTGCGGTATTCCCGGTACATAAGGCGCTGTCCTGTGCGGTATTCCCGGTACATAAGGCGCTGTCCTGTGCGGTATTCCCGGTACATAGGGCGCTGTCCTGTGCGGTATTCCCGGTACATAGGGCGCTGTCCTGTGCGGTATTCCCGGTACATAATGCGCTGTCCTGTGCGGTATTTCCGGTACATAAGGCGCTGTCCTGTGCGGTATTCCCAGTACATAAGGCGCTGTCCTGTGCGGTATTCCCGGTACATAAGGTGCTGTCCTGTGCGGTATTCCCGGTACATAGGGCGCTGTCCTGTGTGCTATTTCAGGTACATAAGGCGCTGTCCTGTGCAGTATTCCCGGTACATAAGGCGCTGTCCTGTGCGGTATTCCCGGTACATAGGGCGCTGTCCTGTGCGGTATTCCCTGTACATAGGGGGCTGTCCTGTGCGGTATTCCCGGTACATAAGGTGCTGTCCTGTGCGGTATTCCCGGTACATAAGGTGCTGTCCTGTGCGGTATTCCCGGTACATAGGGCGCTGTCCTGTGTGTTATTCCCGGTACATAGGGCGCTGTCCTGTGCGGTATTCCCGGTACATAAAGGGCTGTCCTGTGCTGTATTCCCTGTACATATGGTGCTCTCCTGTACGGTACTCCAGGTTCACAGGGTGCTGAACTGTGTGGTATTCCCGGTACATAGGGGGCTGTCCTGTGCGGTATTCCCGGTACATAGGGCGCTGTCCTGTGCGGTATTCCCGGTACATAGGGCGCTGTAGTGTGCGGTATTCCCGGTACATAAAGGGCTGTCCTGTGCGGTATTCCCTGTACATATGGTGCTCTCCTGTACGGTACTCCAGGTGCACAGGGTGCTGAACTGTGTGGTATTCCCGGTACATAGGGTGCTGTCCTGTGCGGTATTCCCGGTACATAGGGCGCTGTCCTGTGCGGTATTCCCGGTACATATGGTGCTCTCCTGTACGGTACTCCAGGTGCACAGGGTGCTGAACTGTGTGGTATTCCCGGTACATAGGGGGCTGTCCTGTGCGGTATTCCCGGTACATAGGGCGCTGTCCTGTGCGGTATTTCCGGTACATAAGGCGCTGTCCTGTGCGGTATTCCCGGTATATATGGCGCTGTCCTGTGCGGTATTCCCGGTACATAAGGCGCTGTCCTGTGCGGTATTCCCGGTACATAGGGGGCTGTCCTGTGCGGTATTTCCGGTACATAGGGCGCTGTCCTGTGCGGTATTCCCGGTACATAGGGCGCTGTCCTGTGCGGTATTCCCGGTACATAGGGCGCTGTCCTGTGCGGTATTTCCGGTACATAGGGCGCTGTCCTGTGCGGTATTTCCGGTACATAGGGCGCTGTCCTGTGCGGTATTCCCGGTACATAGGGCGCTGTCCTGTGCGGTATTCCCGGTACATAGGGCGCTGTCCTGTGCGGTATTCCCGGTACATAGGGGGCTGTCCTGTGCGGTATTCCCGGTACATAGGGCGCTGTCCTGTGCGGTATTCCCGGTACATATGGGGCAGTCCTGTGTGGTATTCCCGGTACATAAGGCGCTGTCCTGTGCGGTATTCCCGGTACATAAGGCGCTGTCCTGTGCGGTATTCCCAGTACATAAGTCGCTGTCCTGTGCGGTATTCCCAGTACACAGGGTGTAGATTGGGTCGCTGGTCCCTGGTGGCAGCAGAGCCTCTATGGCAGAGTGGGTGTGGCTAACACTTCTGCACCTTGTCCTGGATTTCCCTCCTGTTGTTATGACTGTGCCGGAGATGAGTCAGCCCCACTGGCTACAGGTTGGCATCAGTGACTGTATATATCATACTGGTGAGAGGTTATTATAGGGGCTCTGTGGTTCTATTATATATAACGGAGGGGTATCTGCTTGTATTTCAGGTGTGTGCAGAGTCCAGCAGCATGTGGTTGGCATTGCTTTCATGGGGACTGGAGGGTCCTTCCCCGCCAAAGAACTTCTCAGACTGTAAGAATGGCACGGAGTGGGTGTGGAACATCTTTAACGAGTGTGCCTCCGACGCACGGGACCTCTCCAGCATGTGCCTGGGGCTCTTCTCCATCCTGTGCTTTGTGGCCGCCTCCTTCCCGTGAGTACGATGCGCCTTGTTCCGTTATAGTGGTCACCCAGTCATTAGGTGACATTGGTCAGAGCTCACTAGGACTTCCCCAGTTGTCTCAGCATCAGGGACCGCAGCAGATTGTGGTTCCTCATCCAGAACATCAGTGACTCAGCGAGTTGTGGTTGTGGGGACGCAGGAAGTGCTGAGCTGGGTAAGTGTGTGGTTCCTATTGCACACAGTGACCCCAGCACGTGTGGTTCCTTACACTGAACCGTGTCAGCATCTGCAGGGTGTGTTAGAGGAAGGCGTGTAAAAATATCATCTAGATCAGGGGTGGCCGGACTTTCCTAACCCGTGATCTACTTTTTGTGCACTTACTCAGCGGCGATCTACCGGCGTTTCTCACTTCATAAAATATTCCCCTCCCACTGAATAACGGGGAGATGGTGGGTGACTGGCGAGGCTGGGGAGACGGGAAGATAGTGGGTGACTGGCGAGGCTGGGGAGATGGTGGGTGACCGGCGAGGCTGGGGAGATGGTGGGTGAACGGCGAGGCTGGGGAGATGGTGGGTGACTGGCGAGGCTGGGGAGACGGGGAGATAGTGGGTGACTGGCGAGGCTGGGGAGACAGGGAGATAGTGGGTGACTGGCGAGGCTGGGGAGATGGTGGGTGAAAGGCGAGGCTGGGGAGATGGTGGGTGACCGGCGAGGCTGGGGAGATGGTGGGTGACCGGTGAGGCTGGGGAGATGGTGGGTGACCGGCGAGGCTGGGGAGATGGTGGGTGACCGGCGAGGCTGGGGAGATGGTGGGTGACTGGCGAGGCTGGGGAGATGGTGGGTGACCGGCGAGGCTGGCGAGGCTGGGGAGATGGTGGGTGACTGGCGAGGCTGGGGAGACGGGGAGATGGTGGGTGACTGGCGAGGCTGGGGAGACGGTAGGTGACCGGCGAGGCTGGGGAGACGGGGAGATGGTGGGTGACTGGCGAGGCTGGGGAGATGGTGGGTGACCGGCGAGGCTGGGGAGATGGTGGGTGACTGGCGAGGCTGGGGAGACGGGGAGATAGTGGGTGACTGGCGAGGCTGGGGAGATGGTGGGTGAAAGGCGAGGCTGGGGAGATGGTGGGTGACCGGCGAGGCTGGGGAGATGGTGGGTGACCGGCGAGGCTGGGGAGATGGTGGGTGACCGGCGAGGCTGGGGAGATGGTGGGTGACCGGCGAGGCTGGGGAGATGGTGGGTGACCGGCGAGGCTGGGGAGATGGTGGGTGACTGGCGAGGCTGGGGAGATGGTGGGTGACCGGCGAGGCTGGGGAGATGGTGGGTGACCGGCGAGGCTGGGGAGACGGGGAGATGGTGGGTGACTGGCGGGGCTGGGGAGATGGTGGGTGACCGGCGAGGCTGGGGAGACGGGGAGATGGTGGGTGACCGGCGAGGCTGGGGAGACGGGGAGATAGTGGGTGACTGGCGAGGCTGGGGAGACGGGGAGATGGTGGGTGACCGGCGAGGCTGGGGAGACAGGGAGATAGTGGATGACTGGCGAGGCTGGGGAGACAGGGAGATAGTGGGTGACTGGCGAGGCTGGGGAGACAGGGAGATAGTGGGTGACTGGTGAGGCTGGGGAGACAGGGAGATAGTGGGTGACTGGTGAGGCTGGGGAGACAGGGAGATAGTGGATGACTGGTGAGGCTGGGGAGACAGGGAGATAGTGGGTGACTGGCGAGGCTGGGGAGACAGGGAGATAGTGGGTGACTGGGGAGGCTGGGGAGACAGGGAGATAGTGGGTGACTGGCGAGGCTGGGGAGACAGGGAGATAGTGGGTGACTGGCGAGGCTGGGGAGACGGAGATAGTGGGTGACTGGCGAGGCTGGGGAGACAGGGAGATAGTGGGTGACTGGCGAGGCTGGGGAGACGGGGAGATAGTGGGTGACTGGCGAGGCTGGGGAGATGGTGGGTGACTGGCGAGGCTGGGGAGACGGGGAGATAGTGGGTGACCGGCGAGGCTGGGGAGATGGTGGGTGACTGGCGAGGCTGCGGAGACGGGGAGATAGTGGGTGACTGGCGAGGCTGGGGAGACGGGGAGATAGTGGGTGACTGGCGAGGCTGGGGAGACAGGGAGATAGTGGGTGACTGGCGAGGCTGCGGAGACGGGGAGATAGTGGGTGACTGGCGAGGCTGGGGAGACGGGGAGATAGTGGGTGACTGGCGAGGCTGGGGAGACAGGGAGATAGTGGATGACTGGCGAGGCTGCGGAGACAGGGAGATAGTGGGTGACTGGCGAGGCTGGGGAGACAGGGAGATAGTGGGTGACTGGCGAGGCTGGGGAGACAGGGAGATAGTGGGTGACTGGCGAGGCTGGGGAGACGGGGAGATAGTGGGTGACTGGCGAGGCTGCGGAGACAGGGAGATAGTGGGTGACTGGCGAGGCTGGGGAGATGGTGGGTGACTGGCGAGGCTGGGGAGACGGGGAGATAGTGGGTGACCGGCGAGGCTGGGGAGATGGTGGGTGACTGGCGAGGCTGCGGAGACGGGGAGATAGTGGGTGACTGGCGAGGCTGGGGAGACGGGGAGATAGTGGGTGACTGGCGAGGCTGGGGAGACAGGGAGATAGTGGATGACTGGCGAGGCTGGGGAGACAGGGAGATAGTGGGTGACTGGGGAGGCTGGGGAGACGGGGAGATAGTGGGTGACTGGCGAGGCTGGGGAGACAGGGAGATAGTGGGTGACTGGCGAGGCTGCGGAGACAGGGAGATAGTGGGTGACTGGTGAGGCTGGGGAGACGGGGAGATAGTGGGTGACTGGCGAGGCTGGGGAGACAGGGAGATAGTGGGTGACTGGCGAGGCTGCGGAGACGGGGAGATAGTGGGTGACTGGCGAGGCTGGGGAGACGGGGAGATAGTGGGTGACTGGCGAGGCTGGGGAGACGGGGAGATAGTGGATGACTGGCGAGGCTGCGGAGACAGGGAGATAGTGGGTGACTGGCGAGGCTGGGGAGACAGGGAGATAGTGGATGACTGGCGAGGCTGCGGAGACAGGGAGATAGTGGGTGACTGGCGAGGCTGGGGAGACAGGGAGATAGTGGGTGACTGGCGAGGCTGGGGAGACAGGGAGATAGTGGGTGACTGGCGAGGCTGGGGAGACGGGGAGATAGTGGGTGACTGGCGAGGCTGCAGGGACAGGGAGATAGTGGGTGACTGGCGAGGCTGGGGAGATGGTGGGTGACTGGCGAGGCTGGGGAGACGGGGAGATAGTGGGTGACCGGCGAGGCTGGGGAGATGGTGGGTGACTGGCGAGGCTGCGGAGACGGGGAGATAGTGGGTGACTGGCGAGGCTGGGGAGACGGGGAGATAGTGGGTGACTGGCGAGGCTGGGGAGACAGGGAGATAGTGGATGACTGGCGAGGCTGGGGAGACAGGGAGATAGTGGGTGACTGGGGAGGCTGGGGAGACGGGGAGATAGTGGGTGACTGGCGAGGCTGGGGAGACAGGGAGATAGTGGGTGACTGGCGAGGCTGCGGAGACAGGGAGATAGTGGGTGACTGGTGAGGCTGGGGAGACGGGGAGATAGTGGGTGACTGGCGAGGCTGGGGAGACAGGGAGATAGTGGGTGACTGGCGAGGCTGCGGAGACGGGGAGATAGTGGGTGACTGGCGAGGCTGGGGAGACGGGGAGATAGTGGGTGACTGGCGAGGCTGGGGAGACGGGGAGATAGTGGATGACTGGCGAGGCTGCGGAGACGGGGAGATAGTGGGTGACTGGCGAGGCTGGGGAGACAGGGAGATAGTGGGTGACTGGCGAGGCTGGGGAGACAGGGAGATAGTGGGTGACTGGCGAGGCTGGGGAGACAGGGAGATAGTGGATGACTGGCGAGGCTGGGGAGACAGGGAGATAGTGGGTGACTGGCGAGGCTGGGGAGACAGGGAGATAGTGGGTGACTGGCGAGGCTGGGGAGACAGGGAGATAGTGGGTGACTGGCGAGGCTGGGGAGACAGGGAGATAGTGGGTGACTGGCGAGGCTGGGGAGACAGGGAGATAGTGGATGACTGGGGAGGCTGGGGAGACAGGGAGATAGTGGATGACTGGCGAGGCTGGGGAGACAGGGAGATAGTGGGTGACTGGTGAGGCTGGGGAGACAGGGAGATGGTGGGTGACTGGTGAGGCTGGGGAGACAGGGAGATAGTGGATGACTGGCGAGGCTGGGGAGACAGGGAGATAGTGGGTGACTGGTGAGGCTGGGGAGACAGGGAGATAGTGGGTGACTGGCGAGGCTGGGGAGACAGGGAGATAGTGGGTGACTGGCGAGGCTGGGGAGACAGGGAGATAGTGGGTGACTGGCGAGGCTGGGGAGACAGGGAGATGGTGGGTGACTGGTGAGGCTGGGGAGACAGGGAGATAGTGGATGACTGGCGAGGCTGGGGAGACAGGGAGATGGTGGGTGACTGGTGAGGCTGGGGAGACAGGGAGATAGTGGGTGACTGGCGAGGCTGCGGAGACGGGGAGATAGTGGGTGACTGGCGAGGCTGGGGAGACAGGGAGATAGTGGGTGACTGGCGAGGCTGGGGAGACAGGGAGATAGTGGGTGACTGGTGAGGCTGGGGAGACAGGGAGATAGTGGGTGACTGGCGAGGCTGGGGAGACAGGGAGATAGTGGGTGACCGGCGAGGCTGGGGAGATGGTGGGTGACTGGCGAGGCTGCGGAGACGGGGAGATAGTGGGTGACTGGCGAGGCTGGGGAGACGGGGAGATAGTGGGTGACTGGCGAGGCTGGGGAGACAGGGAGATAGTGGATGACTGGCGAGGCTGGGGAGACAGGGAGATAGTGGGTGACTGGGGAGGCTGGGGAGACGGGGAGATAGTGGGTGACTGGCGAGGCTGGGGAGACAGGGAGATAGTGGGTGACTGGCGAGGCTGCGGAGACAGGGAGATAGTGGGTGACTGGTGAGGCTGGGGAGACGGGGAGATAGTGGGTGACTGGCGAGGCTGGGGAGACAGGGAGATAGTGGGTGACTGGCGAGGCTGCGGAGACGGGGAGATAGTGGGTGACTGGCGAGGCTGGGGAGACGGGGAGATAGTGGGTGACTGGCGAGGCTGGGGAGACGGGGAGATAGTGGATGACTGGCGAGGCTGCGGAGACGGGGAGATAGTGGGTGACTGGCGAGGCTGGGGAGACAGGGAGATAGTGGGTGACTGGCGAGGCTGGGGAGACAGGGAGATAGTGGGTGACTGGCGAGGCTGGGGAGACAGGGAGATAGTGGATGACTGGCGAGGCTGGGGAGACAGGGAGATAGTGGGTGACTGGCGAGGCTGGGGAGACAGGGAGATAGTGGGTGACTGGCGAGGCTGGGGAGACAGGGAGATAGTGGGTGACTGGCGAGGCTGGGGAGACAGGGAGATAGTGGGTGACTGGCGAGGCTGGGGAGACAGGGAGATAGTGGATGACTGGGGAGGCTGGGGAGACAGGGAGATAGTGGATGACTGGCGAGGCTGGGGAGACAGGGAGATAGTGGGTGACTGGTGAGGCTGGGGAGACAGGGAGATGGTGGGTGACTGGTGAGGCTGGGGAGACAGGGAGATAGTGGATGACTGGCGAGGCTGGGGAGACAGGGAGATAGTGGGTGACTGGTGAGGCTGGGGAGACAGGGAGATAGTGGGTGACTGGCGAGGCTGGGGAGACAGGGAGATAGTGGGTGACTGGCGAGGCTGGGGAGACAGGGAGATAGTGGGTGACTGGCGAGGCTGGGGAGACAGGGAGATGGTGGGTGACTGGTGAGGCTGGGGAGACAGGGAGATAGTGGATGACTGGCGAGGCTGGGGAGACAGGGAGATGGTGGGTGACTGGTGAGGCTGGGGAGACAGGGAGATAGTGGGTGACTGGCGAGGCTGCGGAGACGGGGAGATAGTGGGTGACTGGCGAGGCTGGGGAGACAGGGAGATAGTGGGTGACTGGCGAGGCTGGGGAGACAGGGAGATAGTGGGTGACTGGCGAGGCTGCGGAGACAGGGAGATAGTGGGTGACTGGCGAGGCTGCGGAGACAGGGAGATGGTGGGTGACTGGCGAGGCTGGGGAGACGGGGAGATGGTGGGTGACTGGCGAGGCTGCGGAGACGGGGAGATGGTGGGTGACTGGCGAGGCTGGGGAGACGGGGAGATAGTGGGTGACTGGCGAGGCTGGGGAGACGGGGAGATAGTGGGTGACTGGCGAGGCTGGGGAGACGGGGAGATAGTGGGTGACTGGCGAGGCTGGGGAGACGGGGAGATAGTGGGTGACTGGCGAGGCTGGGGAGACGGGGAGATAGTGGGTGACTGGCGAGGCTGCGGAGACGGGGAGATAGTGGGTGACTGGCGAGGCTGGGGAGACGGGGAGATAGTGGGTGACTGGCGAGGCTGGGGAGACGGGGAGATAGTGGGTGACTGGCGAGGCTGCGGAGACAGGGAGATAGTGGGTGACTGGCGAGGCTGCGGAGACAGGGAGATGGTGGGTGACTGGCGAGGCTGGGGAGACGGGGAGATGGTGGGTGACTGGCGAGGCTGGGGAGACGGGGAGATGGTGGGTGACTGGCGAGGCTGCGGAGACAGGGAGATGGTGGGTGACTGGCGAGGCTGGGGAGACGGGGAGATGGTGGGTGACTGGCGAGGCTGGGGAGACGGGGAGATGGTGGGTGACTGGCGAGGCTGGGGAGACAGGGAGATAGTGGGTGACTGGTGAGGCTGGGGAGACAGGGAGATGGTGGGTGACTGGTGAGGCTGCGGAGACGGGGGGATAGTGGGTGACTGGCGAGGCTGGGGAGACGGGGAGATGGTGGGTGACTGGCGAGGCTGGGGAGACAGGGAGATAGTGGGTGACCGGCGAGGCTGGGGAGACAGGGAGATGGTGGGTGACTGGCGAGGCTGGGGAGACAGGGAGATAGTGGGTGACCGGCGAGGCTGGGGAGACAGGGAGATAGTGGGTGACTGGTGAGGCTGGGGAGACAGGGAGATAGTGGGTGACTGGCGAGGCTGGGGAGACGGGGAGATGGTGGGTGACCGGCGAGGCTGGGGAGACGGGGAGATGGTGGGTGACCGGCAAGGCTGGGGAGACGGGGAGATGGTGGGTGACCGGCGAGGCTGCGGAGACAGGGAGATAGTGGGTGACTGGTGAGGCTGGGGAGACAGGGAGATGGTGGGTGACCGGCGAGGCTGGGGAGACAGGGAGATGGTGGGTGACTGGCGAGGCTGGGGAGACAGGGAGATAGTGGGTGACTGGCGAGGCTGGGGAGACAGGGAGATAGTGGGTGACCGGCGAGGCTGGGGAGACAGGGAGATAGTGGGTGACTGGTGAGGCTGGGGAGACAGGGAGATAGTGGGTGACTGGCGAGGCTGGGGAGACGGGGAGATGGTGGGTGACCGGCGAGGCTGGGGAGACGGGGAGATGGTGGGTGACCGGCAAGGCTGGGGAGACGGGGAGATGGTGGGTGACCGGCGAGGCTGCGGAGACAGGGAGATAGTGGGTGACTGGTGAGGCTGGGGAGACAGGGAGATAGTGGGTGACTGGCGAGGCTGGGGAGACAGGGAGATGGTGGGTGACCGGCGAGGCTGGGGAGACAGGGAGATAGTGGGTGACTGGCGAGGCTGCGGAGACAGGGAGATAGTGGGTGCAGATAGCTAGTGACTGGGGAAGCTTGGGGGATGGAGATAGAGGGTGAGTGGGGAATCTGGGGTGATGAAAGGAATATATATATATATATATATATATAGCAGTATTTTGGCACTCCCGTAGACAGGTAAATAACTGCAGCCTGTTCCCCAACACATACTATCCATGGACTACAAGGGTGCAGCATAATCATAAATACACATATACACACACACACTATATTTAAAAAAAAAGGCTGCTCCACCACCCCGGCCTCCGTGACCCCTCCCCTTGCCAATTGTCTCCAATTGCTCCGTCCCCGACTGTCATGTCATATCCATGTTCAGTGCCCCAGCAGCAGACACTTAATTCAGGTCTGACTTTTCCGCTCCTGATCTGACCCAGCCGCCTGTTGTATTGCTCTGGGAGTAGCTTGCAGGTGGCATTGGCAGGAGGGCAGATCACTGGAGGCATAGGCAGGCGAGTGGACAGCACAGGCGGCATCGCAAGCAACAAGCACGCAGGTGGACGGCATAGGCAGGCGGGCGGGCAGGCAACGGAAGCGTGACGGTGCCATATGCAGCTGTGTAACCTGCTGGCCCTGCTTCCTGTTCTGCCGGAGCTGCCGCCGCTGACCTGTCCTGACAGCTCTGCTTACTGAATTAACATGCAGTGCGCAGGTGACCTAACGTCACCCACACACTGCGATCTACTGGCGAGAGGTCCACGATCTACCAGTAGATCGCGATTGACCTTTTGGCCACCCCAGATCTAGATACTGTGCCCAGTTCTGTATAGGTCACTGGTGCAGCCTCATCTAGATACTGTGCCCGGTTCTGTATAGGTCACTGGTGCGGCCTGATCTAGATACTGTGCCCGGTTCTGTATAGGTCACTGGTGCGGCCTCATCTAGATACTGTGCCCAGTTCTATATAGGTCACTGGTGCGGCCTCATCTAGATACTGTGCCCGGTTCTGTATAGGTCACTGGTGCGGCCTCATCTAGATACTGTGCCCAGTTCTGTATAGGTCACTGGTGCAGCCTCATCTATATCCTGTGCCCAGTTCTGTATAGGTCACTGGTGCGGCCTCATCTAGATACTGTGTCCAGTTCTGTATAGGTCACTGGTACCACCTCATCTATATACTGTGCCCAGTTCTGTATAGGTCACTGGTGCTTCCTCATCTAGATACTGTGCCCAGTTCTGTATAGGTCACTGGTACGGCCTCATCTAGATACTGTGCCCGGTTCTGTATAGGTCACTGGTGTGGCCTCATCTAGATACTGTGTCCGGTTCTGTATAGGTCACTGGTACGGCCTCATCTAGATACTGTGTCCGGTTCTGTATAGGTCACTGGTGCTTCCTCATCTAGATACTGTGCCCGGTTCTGTATAGGTCACTGGTGCGGCCTCATCTAGATACTGTGCCCAGTTCTGTATAGGTCACTGGTGCTTCCTCATCTAGATACTGTGCCCAGTTCTGTATAGGTCACTGGTACGGCCTCATCTAGATACTGTGCCCAGTTCTGTATAGGTCACTGGTACGGCCTCATCGAGATACTGTGCCCGGTTCTGTATAGGTCACTGGTGCTTCCTCATCTAGATACTGTGCCCAGTTCTGTATAGGTCACTGGTACGGCCTCATCTAGATACTGTGCCCAGTTCTGGATAGGTCACTGGTACGGCCATATCTAGATACTGTGCCCGGTTCTGTATAGGTCACTGGTGCGGCCTCATCTAGATACTGTGCCCGGTTCTGTATAGGTCACTGGTGCTTCCTCATCTAGATACTGTGCCCAGTTCTGTATAGGTCACTGGTACGGCCTCATCTAGATACTGTGCCCAGTTCTGGATAGGTCACTGGTACGGCCATATCTAGATACTGTGCCCAGTTCTGTATAGGTCACTGGTACGGCCTCATCGAGATACTGTGCCCAGTTCTGTATAGGTCACTGGTACGGCCTCATCTAGATACTGTGCCCGGTTCTGTATAGGTCACTGGTGCGGCCTCATCTAGATACTGTGTCCGGTTCTGTATAGGTCACTGGTGCGGCCTCATCTAGATACTGTGCCCGGTTCTGTATAGGTCACTGGTGCGGCCTCATCTAGATACTGTGTCCGGTTCTGTATAGGTCACTGGTGCAGCCTCATCTAGATACTGTGCCCGGTTCTGTATAGGTCACTGGTGCAGCCTCATCTAGATACTGTGCCCGGTTCTGTATAGGTCACTGGTGCGGCCTCATCGAGATACTGTGCCCAGTTCTGTATTGATTACTGGTGCGGCCTCATCTAGATACTGTGCCCAGTTCTGTATAGGTCACTGGTGCAGCCTCATCTAGATACTGTGCCCGGTTCTGTATAGGTCACTGGTGCAGCCTCATCTAGATACTGGGCCCAGTTCTGTATAGGTCACTGGTGCGGCCTCATCTAGATACTGTGCCCGGTTCTGTATAGGTCACTGGTGCGGCCTCATCTAGATACTGTGTCCGGTTCTGTATAGGTCACTGGTGCAGCCTCATCTAGATACTGTGCCTGGTTCTGTATAGGTCACTGGTGCGGCCTCATCGAGATACTGTGCCCAGTTCTGTATTGATTACTGGTGCGGCCTCATCTAGATACTGTGTCCAGTTCTGTATAGGTCACTGGTACGGCCTCATCTAGATACTGTGCCCGGTTCTGTATAGGTCACTGGTGCAGCCTCATCTAGATACTGTGCCCAGTTCTGTATAGGTCACTGGTACGGCCTCATCTAGATACTGGGCCCAGTTCTGTATAGGTCACTGGTGCGGCCTCATCTAGATACTGTGTCCGGTTCTGTATAGGTCACTGGTGCGGCCTCATCTAGATACTGTGTCCGGTTCTGTATAGGTCACTGGTGCGGCTTCATCTCGAGCACTGTGCCAGTTCTGTATAGGTCACTGGTACAACCTCATCTAGATACTGTGCCCGGTTCTGTATAGGTCACTGGTGCAGCCTCATCTAGATACTGTGCCCAGTTCTGTATAGGTCACTGGTGCGGCCTCATCTAGATACTGGGCCCAGTTCTGTATAGGTCACTGGTGCGGCCTCATCTAGATACTGAGCCCAGTTCTGTATAGGTCACTGGTGCGGCCTCATCTAGATACTGTGTCCGGTTCTGTATAGGTCACTGGTGCGGCCTCATCTAGATACTGTGTCCAGTTCTGTATAGGTCACTGGTGCGGCTTCATCTCGAGCACTGTGCCAGTTCTGTGTCTCTGTATTGTGTCACTGCCAGGTAATATATGTTTGTATGTATGTATCTGGGGGTCACAGTCTGTGTCACTGCTGGGCAGTATAGGTGCTGTGTCTGTATCTGGGGTCATAGTCTGTGTCTCTATAATGTGTCACTGCCGGCCAGTATATGTGCTATGTCTGTATCTGGAGTCACAGTCTGTGTCTCTGATGTGTCACTGCCGGGGAGTATATGTGCTATGTCTGTATCTGGGGTCACAGTCTGTGTCTCTGTGATGTGTCACTGCCATCCAGTATATGTGCTGTGTCTGATCTGGGGGTCACAGTCTGTGTCTCTGTAATGTGTCTCTGCCGGGCAGTATAGGTGCTGTGTCTGTATCTGGAGTCACAGTCTGTGTCTCTGTGATGTGTCACTGCCGGGGAGTATAGGTGCAGTGTCTGTATCTGGGGTCACAGTCTGTTGCTGGGTACACACCAGGACGACTAGGGCCCGATCCCCTCAATCTAGATCCAATTCCGACCAATTGGATGTAGATTGTGTGGTGATTGGGCCCTTTTCTGTCCTGGTGTGGACCGATACCGATCCGATGCGCAGTCCCGCGGGTCGGTCGGTCGTTATTGAGATCCTACCTGCTGCAGGTAGGATCTCAATGACGACCATACAGCCGGGTGCGGGTCGCCATCGGATCGGACACGCTCACGGTGCACATCGTGAGCGGGTCGTGCCCCCCCCCCCGCGTCACCGTGAGCGGGTCGGACGAGACACTGACGACCCGCTCACGATGTGCATCGTGAGCGGGTCGCCCTGGTGTGTACCCTACATGTGTCTCTGCCGGGCAGTATAAATGCTGTGTCTGTATCTGGGGTCACAGTCTCTGTGATGTGTTACTGCCGTCCAGTATAAGTGCTGTGTCTGTATCTGAGGTCACAGTCTGTGTCTCTGTGATGTGTCACTGCCATCCAGTATAAGTGCTGTGTCTGTATCTGAGGTTACAGTCTGTGTCTCTGTGATGTGTCACTGCCATCCAGTATAAGTGCTGTGTCTGTATCTGAGGTCACAGTCTGTGTCTCTGTGATGTGTCACTGCCATCCAGTATATGTTCTGTGTCTGATCTGGGGGTCACAGTCTGTGTCTCTGTAATGTGTCTCTGCCGGGCAGTATAGGTGCTGTGTCTGTATCTGGAGTCACAGTCTGTGTCTCTGTGATGTGTCACTGCCGGGGAGTATAGGTGCAGTGTCTGTATCTGGAGTCACAGTCTGTGTCTCTGTAATGTGTCTCTGCCGGGCAGTATAAATGCTGTGTCTGTATCTGGGGTCACAGTCTCTGTGATGTGTTACTGCCGTCCAGTATAAGTGCTGTGTCTGTATCTGAGGTCACAGTCTGTGTCTCTGTGATGTGTCACTGCCATCCAGTATATGTGCTGTGTCTGATCTGGGGGTCACAGTCTGTGTCTCTGTGATGTGTCTCTTCCCGGGCAGTATAGGTGCTGTGTCTGTATATGGGGTCATAGTCTGTGTCTCTATAATGTGTCACTGCCGGCCTGTGTAGGCGATGTGTCTGTCTCTGGGGTCACAGTCTGCGTCTCTATGATGTGTGACTGCCGGCCAGTATATGTGCTATGTCTGTATCTGGAGTCACAGTCTGTGTCTCTGTGATGTGTCACTGCCGGGGAGTATATGTGCTATGTCTGTATCTGGGGTCACAGTCTGTGTCTCTGTAATGTGTCTCTGCTGGGCAGTATAGGTGCTGTGTCTGTATCTGGAGTCACAGTCTGTGTCTCTGTGATGTGTCTCTGCCGGGCAGTATAGGTGCTGTGTCTGTATCTGTGGTCACAGTCTGTGTCTCTGTGATGTGACTGCCATCCAGTATATGTGCTGTGTCTGATCTGGGGGTCACAGTCTGTGTCTCTGTAATGTGTCACTGCAGGGCAGTATATGTGCTGTGTCTGATCTGGGGGTCACAGTCTTGTCCTCTCTCCATCCAGACAATACTACAAATCCTGCAAGACGGGGAACATGGACAAATCTCTATCTATCTGGTTTCTCTTAGGATGGTTGGCCGGGGACTCGTGTAATTTTGTAGGTGCATTCTTGTCCCACCAGCTCCCCATACAGGTAAGTCTGCACTGGCATCCTGCTGCGGTCTTCAGGGGGAGATGTGTCAAGCCTTCCATAGCAACCAGCCCTCTACCATTATAGGATGTACTTGCCATCTAGATGCTGATTGGTTGATTTGGGCACGGTTGAAGGCTCCATCTCCCCCATATTGCGATAACCTTATGGAATCTCCTGTTTCACCGGTGTCTCTCTTCCACAGACGTACACCGCGGTTTACTACGTGCTGGCGGACATGTTCATGCTATCTCTGTATCTGTACTATAAGTATCGGAACCAGGGACCCAGCAGTGAGTATAGTAGTTGTACACGTGGGGTCTGACATCTGATTATTAAGTTTTCTGCTGTTTCCTATGGAGTCAGGTGATCAGGGGGTATCGGGACGATTGTGCTGAGTTGTGTGAAGACTTTCTCCGTCCTGTATCCGCAGCCTCTCTGAGTATAAATGCCGTCTGTACCTTCGCTGTGTTCGGTACTGTGGTCGCTCTGCCTATGCTGAGGAGTCCGGTACTGGCCCCCCTGGACACACGCAGCCTGGTTGGCGGAAGACGCCTACTCTACACGGACAGCTCTGAATGCGAGGTGAGAACTGATGATGTCGTACCCCTCTCATTTCTGTTTTGTGTTATTCGGTCGCTCCTCTATTACTAAAATAGGGAAATCATCGTCCTCATCTTACTGCGCAATTCTGGTTAATTCTAAATCCCTGCATTTTCCCTGGTCCTTACGTCCCGTCCTCTTCCTTTTCCAGCCCTTCTCCACTCAGGAGATCATCGGAATTGCGATTGGTTCCGTATCCTCCTTGTTCTACCTCATCTCCAGGCTCCCGCAGATCATCACTAATGTAAGTGCATTGCCTGGCTGTAGGGGGCGCTGTGTGCGGGGCACCTGCAATAAGGGGACATTATATCTATTGATGCTCTTCTGTTTGTCGTTGGCAGTTCAGGAGAAGATCCACAGAAGGTCTATCTTTGTCCCTCTTTTTACTGATCGTACTGGGCAACCTGACCTACGGCCTCAGCGTCCTCCTGAAGAACCCGGACCAGGGGCAGTCTGAAGCCAACTACATTGTGCACCACGTGTCCTGGCTGATTGGGAGCTTGGGGGTTATGGCTTTGGATTTCATTGTATCCTTTGTCCTGTCTGTGTTGTTGATGTGTGTTTGCAGCGTTTGGTTCATTTACTGGTCCTTGCGCTTGATGTTGACAGTCGAAAGGCCGACCACACATGTGAAAAGGGTTGACATGGACAAAATGTTGACACATTGTAAAGGTTGACATGGTATAAGGTCGACATTAGTTTTTCATAATTTTTTAGACCGATTTGTTTATACTTTACCATCCCAGCGGCGAGCGCACACGATACACATATAAGGTTGACATGGACACAAAAGAAGTGAAAAACTCCACACCCATTATCTGTCCGGTATTGCACAGACACTTCCCTGCCGCCGTGTTCAGGTTCAAAACAAAACCTGCGATGGAACCTTCTCCGCCTGTTGGACTTGTTTGACGAGTTTTGCCGACTTAACTAGAATTACTAATTTCCGTCAAAAGATAAATAAGTGTTGGGCCTATGGAAGCCTCTTGCAGTGCGTTTATTGGGGCTTACGTTTGTGGGCTTTCTCCAGAGCTTAGCACCTGTTAGTGGTTTGCTGACGCTTTGTCTGTCCTACGAGAATTGATAATAGGCCCACCAGGAAGAGAATGCTCCGGCCTCCGCTACGAGGAAACCTGTAGACTACTCAGCATGGGTGGTGTACACAAAGTGATGTAGGGTCCCATAGTTACATGTTCCCTGTCCTCGGACATTTCTAGAGGTACCCCACGTACTAATGACATTGCATGGTTAAGTCATAACTGAAACGTGATACGTGAGCAGAATAACTGACATTTCCTGTAACCAATCCATCCACTTGTTACCACGGTTCCATACGTCTCTAAGAAGTGTGTTTCTCAGTTTTTAACAGGAGCTTTCCTGCAGAAGTAGTACTGCACGTAGAGGCAGCCATTGCAGTTGGTGCGCACACGCCGGATATAATTAATGATGTCAGCAGTGTTGCCAAGTAAATGTTCCAGCGCATACACACTGAATGATATTGTTCTGTGATGTCACCAGGTTCGCCTGCTGAGCGTACAATAATTTAATGTGATGTCACACTAGGTGATATTTTAAACGGTGCGTTCACACCTTTAAACTCGAATACCCTGCTTAAATGATTTTAATGAACATTACTTTAGCGGGGACATTTATTTAGAACTCTGTCAGATAAAATGTTCCTTCCAATACCAAGAATTACTTCTCCTGACTCTAGCACAGATAATCTTCCAGTTTTTCGTGTTTACCGTGCACAGTCGGAGTGTCGATGCGACAGGAGAAAGACAGCCTCTTCTGCACCCACCCACGAGTCCCACCGACACCTGAAAACCAGGCTCGCAAGTCTCATCCTCAACAGTCTTCCAAGCAGATGTGCGGTCTGCGTCCGGGGCAAACAACAGAACGATCAGAGAACTGTGACCCCCGTTTCTACTGGGACCTCCTGGCCTGGCCAAATCATGATGTCTTAATTGCCTAAATGGACCTTTATGTCCTCTCAAAAAAATGTTAAACCCCATTCACTTCCAAACGGAATATCTTACAGAAAATGGGAAATTTAGACAAGGGAAATCAGTTTTAAATGCTAATTTAAGATTTTGTTATGTAATCAGTTTTATAATTACTCGCTGCTTTCGTAGAAGGGGCTCTGTGTCGGAGCAGATCCCCTATTGCACATAAGGGAATCTAATATTTGAGTGTGTTGCTGTAGTTTATAGAGACTATTTCAGGACAGAGGTGCTCAGTCTGACCTGTTTTGCACTATAGGCTTAGGAAAGGGAAAGCTGACACTTTATAAGACACATGGTGCTTTTATCCGGTTCCAGTTGTGCTGCTTTATATAAGTGCTTATAACAAAGGAAGGGGGGGGGTGGGGTGGCTTGGAGATATGTTTCTGTGGTTCTTAGAGCCTCTTTCAGGGCACAAGTGCTCGGTCCTTGCTGCAGATCTGTTTTGCACAACAGACACAGAGAAGGGAAAGCTCCCACCGTGTATGACACGTGGTGTTTTATGGTCCTACAGGCCGATCCGATTCCAGTTATACTTCCCTATACTATGACTTATTGCTTACATAAAGGGACTAACTTTTATTAAAGAGAAAAAAAAAACCTGTTTGATTTGCTTGGCACTGGCATTGTTTCGCTCATAAACACAGGCCTGGAATAACTTTGAAGTTGAAATTCCACCTCTAGAAGCTGAACTGCTCTACTTGTTGTTCTTGGAATGACAGCAGATAATTGGCCATAAAAAAACTGAACCGCGCAGGGATTACTGGCAGAAATGTGACTCCAATTACAAAGGAAGTCATCAAACTTGTGGATAAAGCTGTCACAATATGGACGACCTGGGTGTTGTTTCACTGATAGTTTTGGTACTTGTTCTGGTGTGGTGTCTTACCGTATAAACCGTAGGTTCTGTCATTGTGCTGCTGTTTCCCCATAGCATGTTCCCGTCGGCAGCCTCAGGAGGGGAGGAATAGATCAGGGGACAGGGACTGCTGTGCGGGGCCCTTGTGGCGGGTCAGCTGTACCAAGGCAACACATTTGGGTACAGTCTACACAAATTGTATAATATAAAGGTAATGCCATGACACCACAGGCTGCTCCCTCTGTATAATAATAATGCCATGACACCACAGGCTGCTCCCTCTGTATAACCACAGGCTGCTCCCTCTGTATAATAATGCCATGACACCACAGGCTGCTCCCTCTGTATAATAATAATGCCATGACACCACAGGCTGCTCCCCCTGTATAATAATAATGCCATGACGCCACAGGCTGCTCCCTCTGTATAATAATAATGCCATGACACCAGAGGCTGCTCCCTCTGTATAATAATAATGCAATGACACCACAGGCTGCTCCCTCTGTATAATAATAATGCAATGACACCACAGGCTGCTCCCTCTGTATAATAATAATGCCATGACACCAGAGGCTGCTCCCTCTGTATAATAATAATGCCATGACACCACAGGCTGCTCCCGCTGTATAATAATAATGCAATGACACCACAGGCTGCTCCCCCTGTATAATAATAATGCCATGACACCACAGACTGCTCCCCCTGTATAATATAAAAGTAATGCCATGACACCACAGGCTGCTCCCCCTGTATAATAATAATGCCATGACGCCACAGGCTGCTCCCTCTGTATAATAATAATGCCATGACACCACAGGCTGCTCCCGCTGTATAATATAAAAGTAATGCCATGACACCACAGGCTGCTCCCTCTGTATAATAATAATGCAATGACACCACAGGCTGCTCCCTCTGTATAATAATAATGCCATGACACCACAGGCTGCTCCCTCTGTATAATAATAATGCCATGACACCACAGGCTGCTCCCTCTGTATAATAATAATGCAATGACGCCACAGGCTGCTCCCTCTGTATAATAATGCCATGACACCACAGGCTGCTCCCTCTGTATAATAATAATGCAATGACGCCACAGGCTGCTCCCTCTGTATAATAATAGTAATGCCATGACACCACAGGCTGCTCCCTCTGTATAATAATAATGCCATAACACCACAGGCTGCTCCCTCTGTATAATAATAATAATAATGCAATGACACCACAGGCTGCTCCCTACGTATAATAATAATGCAATGACACCACAGGCTGCTCCTGCTGTATAATATAATAATAGTAATGCTATGACACCACAGGCTGCTCCCTCTGTATAATAATAATGCAATGACACCACAGGCTGCTCCCTCTGTATAATAATAATAATGCAATGACACCACAGGCTGCTCCCTCTGTATAATAATAATGCCATGACACCACAGACTGCTCCCCCTGTATAATAATAATGCCATGACACCACAGACTGCTCCCCCTGTATAATAATAATGCCATGACACCACAGGCTGCTCCGCCTGTATAATATAAAAGTAATGCCATGACACCACAGGCTGCTCCCTCTGTATAATAATAATAATAATGCAATGACACCACAGGCTGCTCCCTCTGTATAATAATAATGCCATGACACCACAGGCTGCTCCCCCTGTATAATAATAATGCCATGACACCACAGACTGCTCCCCCTGTATAATATAAAAGTAATGCCATGACACCACAGGCTGCTCCCCCTGTATAATAATAATGCCATGACGCCACAGGCTGCTCCCTCTGTATAATAATAATGCCATGACACCACAGGCTGCTCCCGCTGTATAATATAAAAGTAATGCCATGACACCACAGGCTGCTCCCTCTGTATAATAATAATGCAATGACACCACAGGCTGCTCCCTCTGTATAATAATAATGCCATGACACCACAGGCTGCTCCCCCTGTATAATAATAATGCCATGACGCCACAGGCTGCTCCCTCTGTATCATAATGCAATCACACCACAGGCTGCTCCCCCTGTATAATATAAAAGTAATGCCATGACACCACAGGCTGCTCCCTCTGTATAATAATAATGCAATGACACCACAGGCTGCTCCCGCTGTATAATAATAATGCCATGACACCACAGGCTGCTCCCCCTGTATAATAATAATGCCATGACGCCACAGGCTGCTCCCTCTGTATAATATAAAAGTAATGCCATGACACCACAGGCTGCTCCCTCTGTATAATAATAATGCAATGACACCACAGGCTGCTCCCCCTGTATAATAATAATGCCATGACGCCACAGGCTGCTCCCCCTGTATAATATAAAAGTAATGCCATGACACCACAGGCTGCTCCCTCTGTATAATAATAATGCAATGACACCACAGGCTGCTCCCGCTGTATAATAATAATGCCATGACATCACAGGCTGCTCCCCCTGTATAATAATAATGCCATGACACCACAGGCTGCTCCCTCTGTATAATAATAATAATGCCATGACGCCACAGGCTGCTCCCTCTGTATAATAATAATGCCATGACACCACAGGCTGCTCCCGCTGTATAATAATAATGCAATGACACCACAGGCTGCTCCCGCTGTATAATAATAATGCAATGACACCACAGGCTGCTCCCGCTGTATAATAATAATGCAATGACGCCACAGACTGCTCCCTCTGTATAATAATAATGCCATGACACCACAGGCTGCTCCCTCTGTATAATAATAATGCAATGACACCACAGACTGCTCCCGCTGTATAATATAATAATAGTAATGCCATGACACCACAGGCTGCTCCCCCTGTATAATAATAATAATGCCATGACACCACAGACTGCTCCCTCTGTATAATAGTAATGCCATGACACCACAGGCTGCTCCCTCTGTATAATATTAATGCAGTGACACCACAGGCTGCTCCCGCTGTATAATATAATAATAGTAATGCCATGACACCACAGGCTGCTCCCTCTGTATAATAATCTACTACTTATGGGCCAGTGCTCTGGACTTGCCCCCCAAGCTTAAATTTGCCCCCCAGCCCCTGGTGTCGACCATAGTCATCACCCGGGTACCATATAAGGGTGTGGTCGAAGAATATTTATAGGACACATTTATGGATTTCCGGTCCTTATTCAGTTTTAACCCTTTGATTGCCAACATTTCAGCGACTGTTCTTTTAGTATAAATAAAAACAAATACAGCCAAGGCAATGATTTAGTTATAAATATTGCACCCAAAAAAGTCGCTAGCAGCCGCGCTGTCATTTGTAACGGATATTTTTGAGGATCTCACAGCGATGTCAGCACTCAATGGATTAATAAACCGGGTTGCTTGACAAGTTCCCTTAGTACTCAAAGGGTTCATCTGGCCAAATCCTGGGGCAGGTTCCATACGTGGTTAGTAACGGCCTAGCGCAGGACCTGGAGCAGTGCCCGGTGCTATCGGACATATGGGTCAGCTGGACATTGGTTGGCACCTGAATTATGGCTTTGCCAATCACGATTCCAGATTTGCGATGAGATTATTGATATATTTTACTTTCATTCCAAGCAAAGATGTCTTTCTTCATCAGGTTAATGTTCTCCAGCCCAACAGGAGGGAGGCTATATCGCATTCAGCGGTGGAAAGGGGAGGATACTCTGGTCTGTAGTTATCCCCACATGGCCACGCCCACCATTACAGGACGCTGTAGACATATCGGATCACTATGAATGAACACGCCTTCACATACACAAAACCTTGACGCGTTTCACCACAACACGTTTCCTGCAGCTATAATACGATGAGTCTGTTAGTTGTGACCTTATTAGTCACCATCCTGAATACATTCCCTTAATGTCCAGCTACATCGCCTCTTCCATACACTCCACTGTGCTACCTCCCAGCCTATCATTACGTAGCCAATGTTAAACCTGAGCCTAAAATTTCTATTGTCAGCAATTTGACTGTCTACATTTCATCCATTTACATTGTGTCAACTTTGAGATCAACCACAACCTGACTATAAATATCGTGGTCCGTGGGCTGTAACACTAGCGTGGATTGTTCGCCACCAGGTTGTCAGACTCGTGTTGGGGACTGAGACTAGTCCATGGTCCGTGTGGAAAAGCCAGTGATCCTGGGGGACACGTGACGAGGTTCCACAGTGGGGAATAGTCATTGTTATAGGAAAATCATGTCTGTAGTGTAGAGTCACGTGCGCTTTTGCAGAACATCAGTTTTATGAATGGGCTTCAGATCATGGTAATGTCCCGGATCATTCCGTGTGATATCGCAACGGATGTACACTTACAATGTATAAAAAGGGATTTTTGTAAGAACTTACCGTTCGAATCCCTTTCTCTGATATGGTCCTGGTGACACAGCTCAACACTGGGATGTAGGAGGGTCCGAAGGAGCCAGGCACCTATCCTAAAGCTTTAGAGGGTAGGCTCCTCCCCTACTGCATCCCTGGACTCTTCAGTTCAATCTTTCAAAGCCACTGGAATACATTAACTCAGTACAAACGCCTGCACATATTATATGCACATTTTTATAACAGAAACTGTTAACTTTTAACCATTTTAACATGAACATCATGAAACCTCTGGCATACTTACTGAGCGTAAGGGAGGGATCGCTGTGTCACCAGGACCATATCAGAGAAAGGGATTCGAACGGTAAGTTCTTACAAAAATCCCTTTTTCTCTTTCAATGGTCCTGGTGACACAGCTCAACACTGGGACGTTCCAGAGCCGGTCCTTTGGGAGGGTACGCTCAGGTCTGCAGCTCTCAGCACTGCTCGCCCAAATGATGCGTCCTCCGACGCGAACTCATGGAATCTATAGAATTTGGCAAATGTGTGAACAGATGACCAAGTGGCAGCTCTGCAAACCTGCTCAGCTGTGGCCCCATGTCGAACCGCCCAAGAGGTGGCAACAGACCTGGTGGTATGCGCATTAATTCTGGCCGGTACAGGCCTACCCGCTTTGGTGTATGCAAATGCTATCACAGATCGCAACCACCTAGCAATAGTCTTAGATGCAGGCCAACCAATTTTATGTACGTCATACAATACCAACAATGTGTCAGTCTTTCTGACACTCTTCACTCTGTCCACATATATGCGTAAGGCACGCACAACATCCAAAGTCTTCAACTTGTCCCTTTTCTTAGAACCCTCTGAGGGTTGAAACACAGGTAGAACTATCTCCTGATTTAAATGGAAGGCAGAGACTACCTTCGGTAAAAATTGAGGCACTGTTCTCAGAACAGCCCTGTCATCATGAAAAATTAAGAAGGGAGATTTACATGACAAGGCTCCCAACTCTGATACTCTTTTAGCAGATGCTACCGCTAACAAAAACACTAGCTTCCACGTGAGAAACTTAAAGTCCGCCGACCTTAAAGGTTCAAAAGTTGCCTTCTGAAGGCAATCCAAAACCAGTGACAGGTCCCAAGGCGCTACTGGTTGCTTGTAAGGGGGTTTCAATCTAGATACCCCTTGTAAAAAGGTTTGAATCTCCGGCAAAATGGCTATCCTTTTTTGGAAATAGATGGACAAGGCCGAAATCTGTACCTTCAATGATTGAAGGCTTAGGCCTGATGAAAAACCATCTTGTAAGAACTCCAACATTCTTGCTAACTTGAAGTGAGATGTGTGAGCCTTTCGCCTCTCACACCATCTGATGTACGTTTTCCAGACTCTATAATAATTTGCCGAGGATACAGCCTTCCTGGCTTTAATCATAGTCTGTACTACCGCCTCAGAAAATCCTTTTCTTTTAAAAATGGCGGCTTCAATAGCCAGGCCCTCAAAATCAATCAATCGGAATCCAGGTGATTGAATGGACCCTGTCTTAGCAGATCTGGTCTCAGAGGCAGACGCCACGAGTCCACAGACAACCTCTGAAGCCTGGAGTACCAGGACCTCCTTGGCCAATCTGGGGCCACAAGAATCACCGGAACCTTCTGGTCCTGTATTCTTTTCAAAAGCCTTGCTAACATTGGTACTGGAGGAAATGCATAAAGAAGATCCCCCTGCCATTGAGAAGTCATGGCATCCACTGCCTCCGCTAGTGGATCCCTCATTCTGGAATAGAACCTGGGCACCTGATGATTGAACCTGGATGCCATCAGGTCCACATCCGGGGTTCCCCATTTCCAAGTGATCTGTTGAAACACCTGCGGGTGTAGGCTCCATTCCCCTTCCTTGAGCTCCTCCCTGCTCAGGAAGTCGGCTTCTATATTCTCTACTCCTGGAATGAAAATAGCCGATACAGCTGGAACATTCTGTTCCGCCCATAGGAAGATTCTGGAGACCTCCCACATGGCCAATTTGCTGCGCGTACCTCCCTGGTGATTCAGATACGCCACAGCTGTGGCATTGTCGGTCTGAATCCTCAAAGGGAGATTCCTTAATCTGTCTCCTGCCAAGGAAATCACTTTCCAGACAGCTCTCAGCTCCAAGATGTTGATTGGTAACGCTGATTCCTCTGCCTTCCACAGGCCCTGTAGCCTGAGATCCAGGACTACTGCTCCCCATCCCCTGAGGCTGGCATCGGTAGTTACTACCAACCAGTCCCAGGTCTGTAATGACCGACCCCACTGAAGAGAGTCTACTTCTGTCCACCATTTCAAGGAGTCTCGAGCGTCCGAAGACAGCACTATCATTTCGGACTTCATGGTCAGAGTGTTTCCTGACCATGCTGACAAAATGTTCCATTGGAACTTCCGAGAGTGGAACCTGGCAAATTGAAGCGTCTCGAATGACGCCACCATCTTCCCCAGGAGCTTGAGGCACCTCCAAACCGAAATGCTCCGAGCCCTGAGAATCTCGTGGACTAAGGTGACCAGGTCCCTGGCCTTTTCCTCCGGGAGAAATACCCGATGTAGATGGGTATCCAGTATGACTCCCAAGAATTGGAGCCTCTGTGATGGTACTAACTGAGATTTTTGCAAATTTAAAATCCAGCCGTGAGCCTGCAAAAAACTGATGGCCTCTGTCAAGTGCCTCTGAAGCATGGCAGCTGACTCTGCTTTGAACAGGAGATCGTCCAAATAGGGTATTACTGTGATTCCCCTGAGCCTCAGCCCCGCCGCCATTACTGACATTATCTTTGTGAATACCCTTGGCGCGGTTGCTAGCCCAAAGGGTAACGCCCGGAATTGTAAATGCAGGTCTCCTATGGCAAACCTCAGCAAGGTCTGATGTTCCGGGTGTATAGGAACGTGCAGATATGCGTCCTGGACATCCATGGACGCCAAAAATTCCCCCTGGTCCAGACTCAGGAGTACTGACCGTAAGGACTCCATTTTGAAGTGGTCTACCCAAAGATGAACATTTAGGGATTTCAGATTTAGTATTGGTCTGAAAGACCCGTCTGGTTTGGGCACCAGGAACAGCGTGGAGTAAAAGCCTTTTTTCCACTCTGCCCTGGGGACTGGAGTAACCACCCCTTTTTCCAACAGGGAATGAGCCGCTCTCTCAAGAGCTGTGCGAAGAAGCGCTAGCTTTGGCAAGGATGTGGGGATGAACCTCTTCGGAGGCGGCCCTCTGAAAGGGATTTTGTAACCCTGTGTTATAATATCTAACACCCAGGCATCCTGGTCTAGAGAAGCCCAAGTGTCCCTGAAGAGTGTGAGACGCCCCCCCACTTTTATCACTGTCGGGCGAAGCCCCTGACAGTCATGCGGAGGGTTTGTCCTCTCCTTTTGCGGCAGGCTTCTTGTGAAAAGAGCCAAATTTGGACTTTTGTGTCTTTCCTCTAGAGGACTGAAACCTTCCCCTGAAAGACTGTCCTTGAAAGGACGCACCACCTCTAGGGGAGGGCCGAAAGGACGGCCTAAAGGCAGAAAATCTGGACGTCTGTTTTGCCGAGGAGGCCGGCAGAAATGTACTTTTGCCGCCCGTGGCCTGTTTTATAATCTCCTCTAATTCAGTACCAAAGAGTACCTTTCCTTTGAAGGCTAATGTTTCCAAAGCCTTCTTGGACTCATTGTCTGCTTCCCAGGCTTTAAGCCAAAGCACTCTCCTGGCATTAATGGAGACTGTGGACACTCTGGTCGCCATTTTAATAGCTTCCTCCTCTGCTTCCACTGCATATTCTGCAGCAGCCTTAATCTTTTCTGCAAGCAGTAATGCACCAGGATCAGCCTGCAGCATGGTGCATAAATCACCAGCCCACTCTATCATGGCCTTAGAGACCCAGGCTGAAGCAATAAGGGGCCGTAAGGTAAACCCCACCCCTTCAAAGATAGCCTTGAGGTTACCCTCCAGCTTTTTATCCACAGAATCTTTGAAAGCTGCACCGCCCTGTACTGGTAATACAGTAGCCTTGGACAAACGTGCCACTGAAGCGTCCACAACTGGGACCTTTTCCCAGAGCTCCGCATGAGACTCTGGCATGGGGTACAGACTAAGGAATCGCTTAGGCATCTGTAGCCTCTTATCAGGAGTTTTCCAAGCCCCTTCTAACAATTCCTGTAACCCCTCATCTGAAGGAAAAGTAACAGCCTCCTTCCGCTGTCGTTTAAAAACACCTTTAACAGGGGTCTTATCCTCCACAGACAGCTTTAAAGCCTGCTTCACAGCTACAATGAGATCCTCTATACCAGCAGCAGAGGTCTCTTCCAAATCATCACCCTGATCCCAGGGGATGTCAGTATACTCTCCTTCCTCTTCATCTACCACAGTAGTTAAAGCATAAGACCTTCTAGGGGTCCCTGCCACATCATCCATTTTGTCCAGCATTTCACTGAACCTGTTGATCCCCTTAGCAGTATCCTGCATCACCTGAATCAGCGCAGGATCTGCCTGGGTAAGAGGCAAGGAGCCAGACGACTGCTGAGATGATGGCATAGGTCTCTGTGATTCTACCAGCCCATCACTCTGCCTGTCCAAAAGCTGCACCAAAGCGTTTACTGACCTGCCTAGGGCCCTGGCCCACGCAGGTTCCATCTGCTCTGCCCTATGGTGTTCACTGCCCATGGGTCTCACATCAGCGCAAGTAATACATAAGCCCCCCTTGGCCATCTGCTCAGGGACAAACTTTTGTGTGCAAACATTGCACGCGCTCAGTGCACTAAGGGCTCCCTCCCCCAAAACCACAGTCTGATGCTCAGACATGATGTAAGTGATAAATGTATATCTATCAGTATACACAGTGCAAACAATGTACCAGCGTTTATACAGAGGCAATGCACCCAGTCACTTAGCTGTCTGTTGGTTTCAACTGCGGGGAAGCGATGCCCAGGAAATCCAAGTCACTCTGCCAGGATCAGTAAGCCAGCTCAGCTCCGCTGCAAGCGTTCTGAAAGGCGCCAAAGTCATAGTCTTAGAAGAGACTGTAAGCGCTGCACAGGGAGACCAGACAGTGTCTCCCCTGTGCACAGTGAGCTGACAGGACGCGCTTCTGTCAGCTCCTGCTGCGCTAGCAGTGTGAGGATTCACTATGAGAATCCTCACACTGTGCCTACCTAGCTAGGGTAAAAGTTAATAAAACAATAAAAATCCCCTAACTACTCTAATTCTTCGGCTGCTCCTGCAGCCCTTTAGAATAGCACCCACTCCAGTGGGCACCTAACACGAACTGAAGAGTCCAGGGATGCAGTAGGGGAGGAGCCTACCCTCTAAAGCTTTAGGATAGGTGCCTGGCTCCTTCGGACCCTCCTACATCCCAGTGTTGAGCTGTGTCACAAGGACCATTGAAAGAGAAATATCAGTATAGCAGAGATACTGCAAGGCCAGTGGTTTGTGTGTGGGGGTGACAACCGTGACCCGACCAATCACTGCAGCCCTGAGAACCCACAAGCCCAAGTAAGGCACAGTTCAGCCACAATGAAGGAATCCACACGTGGAGCTCAGAACATGAAACCATATACTACAATGGACAGGTGGCCTCGTATATCTGCAAGACACTTACACATGCGACCTGCCACCAGAAGTACTATGCAGCTTATAGATCGTCCTGGGCTTATTCTAGAACGGGCATGTCCAAACAATGGCCCTCCAGCTGTTGTGAAACTGCACGTCCCATCATGCCTTGCCAGTTTTGCTATTAAGGAATGCTATAACTATGGCAAGGCATGCTGGGATGTGTCATTTCCCAGCAGCTGGAGGGCCACGCCCAGTGGCGTAGCTACGTTTTGGGCGCCCCCCCCGCCGTTAGGGGGGGGGGCGCCCCCCCCCCCTGTCGAGCACCCCTACCCCGCCGCCCATGCAAACCCCCCCTCAATCCCCCACAGCCTTACCTATCACGCTGGTCCCGGCGGCTCCGTTCTTCTGCTGAGGACCACCAGAAAATGGCCGCCCCCATACAGCAGACAGTTTCAGAGAACTGTGTGCTATATGGGGGCGGCCATTTTGTGGTGGTCCTCAGCAGAAGAACGGAGCCGCCGGGACCAGCGCGATAGGTAAGTGACAGTCTGCGGGGGATTGGGGGGGTTTAACTATAGCACCGCAGCCCCCGGCGCCCCCACATGCACAGCGCCCCCCCCGCGCGGTGGCTGCGGTACTATAGTTACACCCCTGGCCACGCCCACTTCTATACCCTAACCTGCGCACAAATGCTTTAATAAGTAGTATATTTTAGCCGCCGGCACCAGATCATGAGCGATGGATGGTTGCGCTGGGACTCGCTGAGTAGGCGATGATCAGCCATACAGGAAGCAGACAGACCCGCCAGATATTTAGAACCATTTTATTGTTAGTACAGGAAGGCTCATATAGAAGACTTAAAGCTTTACAAAAAATATATATATAACAAAACGAAGAAAAGAAAAAAAAAATACCCTAAGCATTCCCAGACGTTCACCAAAAAATAAAATAAAAAATAAAAATGGGCAAAGAGTCGGGGTCAGGGATCCGGTGATCGAAATAAAGTCTTTTCTTCCAATTAAGGACCCATCTTTACTCCGACAGGAGGCAGCCGATGTTGGCGCGGTGGGCATTAATCAGTATGTGCAGTATAGAAGGGAACACAGGGGCCAGGCAGGGGTTCGGGAGAGGGAAATGAGTTAAGCACAAAAAAAGTGAGGCGAGGGCAGGAGGGGGGGGTGACTCTGGAGTAAAAGACCCCCTCCAGACTGTGAAAGATTCACACAGCTTTATTTAATAGGAGCAGGCTGCGTTCAATGGCTATGGGCTATGTACGTGATGCAGACGGACTTACCGAACAAAAAAAAAAAGGGGGGCAATGACGGACAGGGATTCGGGATGAGACCTTGTAAGAAATGAAAAGGGGGTACAGGTCGGAGAGGGGGTGGGAGAACATCTAACTTTGCTGCTTTCTCTTCAGAGCCTCCACTAAGTCATTCTTCAAAGCCTCCTGTTTTGATTTGTCTGCAAATGTCTGAACGGACCTGGATGGAGAGAGAGAGAGACAGTGAGCGGCGAGTGCACTCAGCGAGAGGACAACAGCTGAGGACGCCTTGGGTGCGTACAGAAGAAAACCCACCATCATGTACCTGGAACATTGTTCCCCCAAAAGGATTGGCTCAGTACTCTGTCGCCGCCCTACTGACCTAACATACTCCTGGCAGGGCCTGGCCAGAGTCTCCCCACTCCATTCCGGGAGAGTCACCTATACAGACTACCGCTGAACCAAGATGTGATGTCATCGCATGATCTACATCACAATCCTCCTTGCTTACGATTGGTCGATCAGTAGGAATGCTGGTTGGGCTGCCACAGGCCAGCTACCGGCACAGTGTGCAAAAGGCTCCTCCCCAGATCTCTTCTTTATCCAAAATATGTAACTCCTACAAACTCTGCTTGTGCCCAGAGACCCGCTAAGGGTTACCGGCTCCATAGGACAGAGGAGAGTAACCACATGTGGGCCTGTGGGGGATAACTTACCTGTTTGGGGGGCCCAGGATGGGCTGAGCTATCATAATGAGAACCACACTACTCTCCAGATATACAGACACCCATGTCTCCCGGTAGAAGTACTGCTTGGTGTATGATTCACCAACATTTTACCAGCGCCGAACCTCTGGGGCCGAGATCACACATCCAAGGGATCAGTCACTGCTCCCTTACTATGCCTATTGCAAAGAAGGGGTTGGCACAGAGTTACCTGTACCCGGGATCTGCAGATAATGAAGCCTCTTCATTGTTACTGGTTTAGTATGCAGGGAGAAAGCGATGGGGTTCAGCAATACATGTGATGGGGCTGGGGAGGTTCCTCAATGCGACTTAAATCAGACACCACAAGCTCCTACTGTAGACTACAGGATATTTTGGTTCCATCTACTTGTTTATGTAGCCTGATGCCACGCACGCACGCACGCACGCACGCACGCACACACACACACACACACACACACACACACAGAGGTCACCTCCTGACTATGGCCTGTAAATACTCACGTATCTGACGGATCAGAATGTATAGTACATTCAGCGAGACACAAATCTCAGCGATTACACAATCTAGTCTCCAACATAGGCCACTGATTGATAATATAGTAGATTTACTTACACAACAGCTGCCGCCGGGTACAATCTCCGGCCCACACTTCTGTCCCTTCTCATTATATTAATCACAAAGCATGTGACTCTTCCCCATACAGGTTGTTAGATTGCATGCTGTTCAGTAAACTCCACGCCGGGATTAGTCATTTCATGCAGCCAGCCCCCCCCATCCCACGCGTTTCTAGCCCTCCCCACACACCAGCATATGGCTCGGCATTGGCCGAGAAAACGATGCAGAGAGTTATACGGCAATACATTTACGTAGCGGAGGGTTGTCAGCTGCTCAGCGGATTCCAGTGAAAATTCCATGCGCGCTAAGTGTAAACCGCATCGGGTTTCCGCTTAGTGATGCTGTATATTTTCAGCAGATACCCGCCACTTGTGGGCAGCTTACACCGGCCGCGGCTTCGCAAACATAGAGCTTTGTATCTATCACTTGGCTGGAAGGAGAGGCGGTAGCGGTCACCAAAACACAGAGCAGATGCTGCAACATCGGGAAGCGAGTAATGGCCTGATGTGTATAGAACTTGTGCTGAGCCACCCAGGACATCCACCTACTGGCCCAGCACATGGATAGGTCACCTCTCAGCTGGTGCTGCGGAACTCTACATGCACCACACACAGGAACGCCAGTGCTGCCGCAGCGGTACGGAGCCATGCTGTTGTGAGAAGGGGGAGGGGGGTGTGCCTCCCACACACGCACACCATGCAGTCACCACCGGCCCACATCAGGAGGGTGGCAGTGGTCTGGCACGCAGGGGTGCTGGGTACCTGGACTAGTTATCTGGCTGCAGGTAGATCTGGCGTTGTGTCAGCACCTGAGACAGCTCTCGCTGGAGTTGCCTAAACTTAACGTTGTCAGGGATTGCGTCTATTGATCTACACAGAGGAGTGCGGAAAGGAGGAAAGAGAGGTGAGAAGAAGCTGGGATCAGACAGGACAGGACGAGCGGAGGGAGACACGATGGTGGATACAGGGGGAGATGGAGTACGGGATGTGGTCTAGGGCTGGGAGAGCATAGACAGGACAGAAGACAGGACGGACGGAGGGAGACAGGACGGTGGATACAGGGGGCGTAGGAGACGGAGTACGGGATGTGGTCCAGGGCTGGGAGAGCACGGACAGGACAGAAGACAGGACGAGCGGAGGGGGACAGGACGGTGGATACAGGGGGCGTAGGAGACGGAGTATGGGATGTGGTCCAGGGCTGGGAGAGCACAGACAGGACAGAAGACAGGACGAGTGGAGGGAGACATGACGGTGGATACAGGGGGTGTAGGAGACGGAGTATGGGATGTGGTCCAGGGCTGGGAGAGTACGGACAGGACAGAAGACAGGACGAGTGGAGGGAGACATGACGGTGGATACAGGGGGTGTAGGAGACTGAGTATGGGATGTGGTCCAGGACTGGGAGAGCACGGACAGGACAAGCGGATGGAGACATGACAGTGGATACAGGAGGCGTAGGAGACGGAGTATGGGATGTGGTCCAGGACTGGGAGAGCACGGACAGGACGAGTGGAGGGAGACATGACGGTGGATACAGGGGGTGTAGGAGACGGAGTATAGGATGTGGTGCAGGACTGGGAGAGCACGGACAGGACAAGCAGATGGAGACATGACAGTGGATACAGGAGGCGTAGGAGACGGAGTATGGGATGTGGTCCAGGGCTGGGAGAGCACGGACAGGACAGAAGACAGGACGAGTGGAGGGAGACATGACGGTGGATACAGGGGGTGTAGGAGACGGAGTATAGGATGTGGTGCAGGACTGGGAGAGCACGGACAGGACAAGCGGATGGAGACATGACGGTGGATACAGGGGGCGTAGGAGACGGAGTATAGGATGTGGTCCAGGACTGGGAGACCACGGACAGGACAAGCGGATGGAGACATGACGTTGGATACAGGGGGTGTAGGAGACGGAGTATGGGATGTGGTCCAGGGCTGGGAGACCACGGACAGGACAAGCGGATGGAGACATGACGGTGGATACAGGAGGCGTAGGAGACGGAGTATGGGATGTGGTCCAGGGCTGGGAGACCACGGACAGGACAAGCGGATGGAGACAGGACGAGCGGAGGGAGACATGACAGTGGATACAGGGGGCGTAGGAGACGGAGTATAGGATGTGGTGCAGGACTGGGAGAGCACGGACAGGACAGAAGACAGGACGAGCGGAGGGAGACATGACGGTGGATACAGGGGGCGTAGGAGACGGAGTATGGGATGTGGTCCAGGGCTGGGAGACCACGGACAGGACAAGCGGAGGGAGACATGACGGTGGATACAGGGGGCGTAGGAGACGGAGTATGGGATGTGGTCCAGGGCTGGGAGAGCACGGACAGGACGGACGGAGGGAGACATGACGGTGGATACAGGGGGCGTAGGAGACGGAGTACGGGATGTGGTCCAGGGCTGGGAGAGCACGGACCACAGGCAGGACAGAATATTACCTTAGCCCGTTGACTATGTCCTTGGTTTTCCCAAAGTAGATCTCATTAAGAGTGCTGCGGATTTTGTTCTCCATGTCCTTGAAAATAAAAACATAATTACACAGGGAATCAGGACACAAACAATGTTTTCTAATGTACGATGGGATCTGGTCCTGTGGTGAGAGAACGGACCAACCTACTGAGGTTACATTAGTCCCAAGCATTGTGACCCAGCCGCCAGGAGTATTACTAACACGTTATGTCAGTAAGCTGCTCATATAGCAGGGTAGAGGCGTACCCCTACAAAGCACACTTACCTCTACCAGCCGTCCAATATTTGCTATGTGCGGGGAGGAATCGCTCACGGTCTCATCCTTCTCCATCTGAAACAGATCCCGTAAGAAGTAGAACTGAGACTGGGGACACGGCTACACAAGCATGGCAGTAATACACCAATAACCGCACTGACAGCCACATAAAGGAGGTACCTGTCGGGTAAGACTTCCCCCTAGGTTCATTGTCCCCGATCCAGTCTTGTTTGTCTGCAGCCACAGCATCACAGTAGAGGTCAGTTTGTAATGGGCAGTGCGGCCGCTCGACTTCTCCTGCAACGAGACGCAGGTTAGCAGAAATGTGCGCGAGGCTCATGTGTAACACCAGAAAGATACAAGCTGTCCCTTGTTGCCTAATGAGCCCTACATAAAGAATCATTATGCCATAGGTGTCGAGAAGGCTGGTCCTATGCTAACTCCACCGATATCCAGTATCCTGCACAACTCAAGTGCTCTTACGGCTTGTGGCCACAAGGGGGAGCCCTTACCTGTACTTCCACTACGTGGATGGAGTCCCAGCAGCCTTTGATCTTCTTGGAGCCATCGCCAGCTTTTTTGATAAGGATCACTCCGGCGAAGCCGTGGTCCAGATCCCAGAGGTACACGGAGGAGACGCCTCCTTCAAAATACCTGGAAGCAAAACAGAGATTATACATTATGCTAGTAAGGCAGAAGCCACCAGCACAGCAGCAGCCTGGCCTAGCGCAAAGTCTGACAGCTCGGGGAACGGACTTGCCTCGGGTCACCCCAAGCACCCAATAGGAAGGGTACAACGGAGGCTCCAATAGACCATGGCTGTGTCCTCATACATAAACACTGAATATGAGCAGCCCCCAAGGTTACAGCGACACTGAGCCGGTCATACAGGATAACCTCATTGCTCAGTATTGCAGCGCCCATGCCTGTATATTATAAGTAGGTAGCACGTTATACACCTGAATCCCCTTTGCTGCCCAAGGGACCTGACCGCCATTACCTCTGCAGCAGGAATGAACGTGGGCATAGGGTGGATGTAGTGTGTCCGCCTGCCAAGGGACACACTACATCCATCCTACCTGACTGCTTGATACAGCATGGAACGAACAGGCTGCTGTGGGGTGGGGGGGGGGGGGGCAGGGACAGCGCCGCAGGTTTGATGTGGTGGAGCCTGATGAGTTTTTACGTAACAGCTTTTTGTGGGTATTTGAAGAATGTGCTAAAACGATGTCTGAAACCACACAAAGTCCCTTGAGAGGAGAAGGTCTGCCAGATCTAACCGTAACCACATGGCAAGACCGGCCCGGGCGCTCAGGGCGGGAGGCTGCACTTCTTGCCCACACCCAGCAAGGGGTTAATGAAACGCAAGACAATTGCTGGTAAATACTTTCTACAACACGTTCCAGGCGCAGTACCACAGTCATCGCACAGAATGACCCAGCCGTGTGATAGTATTGCAGATTCTAAAATACCAGGCGGCAGCAGCAGTGACGCAGGTGGCAGCAGCAGTGACGCAGGCGGCAGCAGCAGTGACGCAGGCGGCAGCAGCAGTGACGCAGGCGGCAGCAGCAGTGACGCAGGCGGCAGCAACAGTGACGCAGGTGGCAGCAACAGTGACGCAGGTGGCAGCAACAGTGACGCAGGTGGCAGCAGCAGTGACGCAGTCGCGCAGTTATATATTTACTGCTTATTCCTTCACCCCAACACGCATGTACCCCAAGTTATACTCTATATTACACACACAGCTTGGAGAGGGTCCCAACTCATACAAAGTGTCTCCTACACCCCTCGCTGTGACCTCGCTCAGCCGCATCACACCGTCTGGCCCAGTAAAGGTCTGGAAATAGCAATATGACTAATGGTGCGGAATAGAGAGATCACCGCTCGGAACCGCAGGAGAGGAAACATTCCGTCACCATGACAAATAAACATCCTCACTAAGTTATCCGCAGGTAACGCGTCTGGCTGGGGTAAGCTGGCCAGTGGCACTACAAGTCTCAGCATGCCTTGCCAGGGGCTGAAAAGCCTCCATAATACTATACAGGCACTGTAGCACAACAAGTCCCAGCAGACTCAGACATCTCTGCTCAAAGGGTTAACAGAGACTCATGCTGGGACGTTTAGAGTCACAGTAAGTTAGATCCAGGTCCTGAGGTGGTCTCGGGCTATTAAATACTTCCCCAGGGTAACCGTAGCTCCTGGACACCCCCCTCCAGACAGACCCAGGCACAGCTGTTACTAACCGCAGCAGAATTGGCACGCCCAAAATGGCCGGCTGCAAACAGGTATGTGGGCGAAACGGTATCCAGGCTGCACAGGTGCGGGATCCTCAGCACACATGCCAAGTTTCTCATGTCACAGCGGGACCCACGCCAGATACATCTGCATATCCCAGCAAGGCTGGAGGAGTGAAACCTGAGCAGTGTTCAGTGTCCCCAGCTCACACTGAGCACAAACCTTGTATATCCTCTGCAATGTCTGAGGCCAGAGGCTCCAATATGTCTGCCTACAGGCTACATACATCCCCCAACACCCTCACTATGGTGCTCCGCCCCAAAAACCGCACTTGTGCCGAAACGTGTACACAGCACTGTATACACTGTGATGTCATTGGGGGAGGGGCTGAAAGATGGGACAGGTAGCAGTGTGCATATCGTAACCAGATGGGAGGGGAAGGAAGATGGGATGCAATGGTGCATATGTCACCGGGGGAGGAGCCAACAGCAGTATGCACATGATGTCACTGGGGGAGGGGCTGAGACACGACAGAAACTCTCTTGTATGTATGTGGGGGGTTTCTAAGCTATTAATACAATTACTAGACTCTGAAATCTAGACCAGAGCCAGACAATCTATCACTATTACAGAACTAAAAGGTGGATATGAAAGCAGAAGATAAAATCTCTGGTTCATAGTCATCATGTTACCTGCGACACGAGGAACAGAACAGGCCGAGCGTTTGGTACCGGGAGGGATAAATAGGCCTCGCACCCTCTATACCCACACACACCGGCTTCAGTAACCTCGCCAGCCATGTGCCGATCCCTAACCACGGCTTGTGCTCACATCTCCATAGGAAATGAAAAGGGAAAAAAAAAAATAGAAGCTGTCCCAAAATCCCCGTCCAGTTCCCTGGGGCTCAGCGCTCTGCCCAGACAGCTGGAGAAATGCTTGGGGATAAAAGGAGAATGATGCAGAGACCGCACTCACTGATGAGAGCCATGACCTCATCATTACATCACACTGTCTGCGCTCTATCCAAGCCCAGCACTCTAGGTTGCCCTGGTGCAGAGGTCCAAACAAAGGAATCTGGAATTAATCATCATCATCCCACACACTGAGCTCTGCTCTTATAGAACACAGACCCTCCAGCTGCTCCGAGACCTCCTCCCAACTACAGCCCCTGCGAGAGAGAGCGAGAGAGAGAGAGCGAGAGAGAGAGAAGGAAGGGTAACCCACAGGTCTCTGTACTGGTCGAAGGCATTGTTGGCTTCCACCTCCAGCTTACGCAAACGAGCGGACGGCATGGCTCCATCTTCCAAAGGGGGATCGTACTTATTACTCCACGGTGACCTGTGGGGGTAAGAAGAGAGTCATGTGACCTGTTCTAACAATATATTCCACTATGAAGGTCAAGTTCCCATTTAAGGGTATCCGGGTGGGATACATACGATATCCTGGCGGGGGGCGCAGCCTAACCCTTTCTCCCCATAGCCTCCTCCACTAACCCCCCCCCCCCCTTCTGCCGGCAGTCAGGATGTCAGCGTTAGTATACTGAATGCCGGCATTCTCACTGCATCCCCTCCGGATATGTCGACTGTCGACATGGCAATGGTCTATATGCACTAGGTCGAGTAAAGTAAAAAATTGACATGGCAATTGTCGACAAATAAAAAAGGTCAACATGAGTTTTTCCCGATTTTTGGGACATATTCATGCTTTAAACCATGTCAACATTTTGGCTCCCTGTTTGCTGTGAGGTCGGAGACTAGGACCCGTGGGCATGCACTCATACTGGGGAAGAGAAGCTTCCGTACCCTTAGCAGGAAAGGCTTGGTTATGGTCAGGCCAGTATTCCTTCCGGTAGAGGTGGTGTCGGCACACACAACAGAGATATTTAGAGCTAAGTTGGGCAAAAACATTCAGGGGTACGACCCGTAATTCCGTTCTAGCCCAAAGCTGAAATCCAGTAAATAAATTCAAAATGGGGCTATCGCATCTAGACCACACATCTAACGGGTCCTGGAAAAGGGATGAACTTGATGGGCGGACGTCTTTATTCAACCTCAAATACTATGTTACTATGGTGTGCTGCAATTCCATCACTGCCATTGTCTACATGAATTGGGAGGGGCTCATAAAACTAGCTGACCAATCAGAGCCAAGTGTAATGATGCGAGTCACCCATCGCCCTGACGCTGGAGGACATCTCTGATATACAGGGACTGTGTGGAAGCATCTATACCGCTACCAGGTCTGTCGTCTGTAAATGTAACGATTAGTCATATACTAGGGCAGAAGCAGCAGATCCGGGCGGTTCTGCTTCACAGTCCGTGTTTTCTCCCGGTGCTGCTTTAGTAAAAGCCTATCTGGGGATTGGTTGGTCCCTGACCCAATAACATGCAACACTATGGTGAACGCTGTGTTCTGTGATGGGACGCAGGCGGCAATGATTATGGGCGTAGCGGATGTGGGGCTCACCTGTACGAATCGCCATCTCTGTTATAGTCACACAGCAGGTAGTCTTTCCCCACCACCTTGTCTCGGGCGATCTTCAGAGGCTGGTCCACCGAGGACAGAAGGTCTTCACAGAGACTGGGTACCTGGATGGGATGAGACCACCTCAGTCATACACAACGGTCACATGACAATGTAGAAGATTTATGGTACTCTTACCCAATGAGGGGGGGCAATGGTTTTACAGCATGGAGTGGCTAATACGTCCCTTTCCTATAGGATAAGCTCACTGTGAACAGATCGATCACCCCCATCTGGTTTCTTTACACGTGACACATTGGTGCAACCATGCGGACACCTGACCACAGCCGTAGGGCAATTCCCCAGAAAATTGGGCAAATAAAGCAGGAAGGAAAGGGAGTGGGTCTAGCTGGAAGCTGGGTCCGTGGTGAGAAGACTTATTTATAGCCCCTGCAGACACACCGCACACGCTCCCTATAACAGAGGAATCAGCGCTGCGCACATTCCTCTCCTACGTCCCATCCAGGGCAGATACCTGGAGAAGGAGGGCGGACAGTTCACCCATTCATACTAGTAATGCCGCCTGATTTTAGACAGAACGCCACTTCAAAGAAACTTGTGTCTAAATCAGCGACCTCATCCCTAAAGTACCCTGAACAGGTCATGTATTGAGGATTGGCCTTTGCGTATATTTACAGACTCTGCAAAAAGGATTACATGGTCTGTGCCTGATCCAGAAAACATGTCCTGCTATTGGTACCTGGGGACTGGAGTTGAGAATCCCCGTTTACAGAAAAAAAGCTCAGATTCCCAGTCCCCGCCTGCCATAGGTGTCACTGCTGCGGGGACTCTAAATACGCATGGTCAGCAATATTGGAGTAAGTTGGCTTAAGGGACCGTTCTATGCCCCAATGTCAGATCTTGTAGGGTGGACGGTGACTGCCACGGCTCCCAGGTGGCTCAACAGCGGGCACAGAAACCGGGAGTATCTATAAGGGGAGGGCGGTCTACAAGGTAATGTCTGCAGAACACAGCCCATTTTCACACATCCCGACGGACAGAACTCTCAGGACGTGCACAGTACAACATTGCACAGAACTGAGCACAAGGTAATTACAAGCAAACTTGTCTAACTGTTATTTCTCAGGGATGGAAACTTTTCAGGCCATCGGTAAGGGGCGTTCGGCCATCTTGCACAGAGACCATGATGATGGAGGAGAGTGAATGGAGGACAGTGGTCTCCCTGTGATGCTCTTATGTCAGAGTCCTCACGCTTGGGTGGGCTGCATCAGCTATCAGCACTGATGGGTGGTAGAAGTGCAGAAGTCTCCGGAAGACGTTGGGAAAGGGGGGGGGTAACAATGAAACTTCAGAAAGTCTTTAGGGGACATTCAAGGAGGTTGAGCACAAAGAGAAGACAAATTGAAAGAAGTTAATGAGATTCTGATAAGCGTCTCTGGAACAAGGTTCCTCTTGTAGTACCTGGGACCCCTACCTCACTCAACCTGCTATCTGAACAAACTTAATTAAACTTAACCACTTGCAAACCAACCGTACAAGACTGCGGTCTTTGTCCGAGCAGAAACCAGATACCGGTGGTGATGGCCAGCTGGGCTTCAGACCAAGAGGGAAATGAAAGCATCCAGCCCGTCACGGGCTGACAGGTGGGAAGTGGAGAGGAGGTAAGAACATGGCTCCCTGTATCGTCTTACATCAGAACCCCAGAGATTCCTTTCAATCGCTCCCCTCCTACAGCATTTAAGTACAGTATTCCTGTAACCGGATCGCCCCCTTCCTGCAAAACACACTTTCCAACAGGTTCTCAGTGCCAGGCCTGTAAAACTAGCCGGTGACGTAGCAAGGCCCGTGGATAAAGCAGGGGTGGGTGGGCCGGGAGGCCCCGTGGATAAGCAGGCAAGTGTGGGCTGATAGGCCTGTGGGTAAGCAGGGGAGGGTGGGCCGGCAGGCCGGTGGGTAAAGCAGGGGAGGGTGGGCCGAGAGGCCCCGTGGATAAAGCAGGGGAGGGTGGGCCGAGAGGCCCCGTGGATAAAGCAGGGGAGGGTGGGCCGAGAGGCCCGTGGATAAAGCAGGGGAGGGTGGGCCCGAGAGGCCCGTGGATAAAGCAGGGGAGGGTGGGCCTGAGAGGCCCGTGGATAAAGCAGGGGAGGGTGGGCCGAGAGGCCCATGGATAAAGCAGGGGAGGGTGGGCCGAGAAGCCCGTGGATAAAGCAGGGGAGGGTGGGCCGAGAGGCCCGTGGATAAAGCAGGGGAGGGTGGGCCGAGAGGCCCGTGGATAAAGCAGGGGAGGGTGGGCCGAGAGGCCCGTGGATAAAGCAGGGGAGGGTGGGCCCGAGAGGCCCGTGGATAAAGCAGGGGAGGGTGGGCCCGAGAGGCCCGTGGATAAAGCAGGGGAGGGTGGGCCGAGAGGCCCATGGATAAAGCAGGGGAGGGTGGGCCGAGAAGCCCGTGGATAAAGCAGGGATGGGTGGGCTGACAAGCCCATGGATAAAGCAGGGGAGAGTGGGCTGATAGGCCCGTGAGTAAGCAGGGGAGGGTGGGCCGGAAGGCCGGTGGGTAAAGCAGGGGAGGGTGGGCCGAGAAGCCCGTGGATAAAGCAGGGGAGGGTGGGCCAAGAGGCCCGTGGATAAAGCAGGGATGGGTGGGCTGACAAGCCCATGGATAAAGCAGGGGAGAGTGGGCTGATAGGCCCGTGAGTAAGCAGGGGAGGGTGGGCCGGAAGGCCGGTGGGTAAAAGCAGGGGAGGGTGGGCCGAGAGGCCCGTGGATAAAGCAGGGGCGGGTGGGCCGAGAGGCCCGTGGATAAAGCAGGGGCGGGTGGGCCGAGAGGCCCGTGGATAAAGCAGGGGCGGGTGGGCCGAGAGGCCCGTGGATAAAGCAGGGGAGGGTGGGCTGACAAGCCCATGGATAAAGCAGGGGAGGGTGGACTGGTTGGCCCCGTGGGTAAGCAGGGGAGGGTGTGGAAGTGGGAAGATGCTGTGAGGCCCTGTGGGTAAGCAGGGGAGGGTGGGCTAGGAGGACCCATGGATAAAGCAGGGGAGGGTGGTCTGGGAGGCCCCGTGGGTAAGCGGGAAACGGTGGGCTGCGAAGCCCCGTGGGTAAGCAGAGGGGGGGGGGGGGGCTGTGGATAAAGCAGAGGAGCAGAGAGGGAAAGGCCTGTGAAGTAAACATTACATATCATCTTAGAAGTAGCCACCCAAGTACTCTACTGAGCTCCAGATGGTAAATTACACTTGTATCTATATTTATGGCCAATGAAGCTGATTGGTTTGATCACTTTATAAAGTACAGGTGGCAGATCAGCTGTCCCTAGCTGCCAGGCGTGGGCCGTTCTTATTACAGGATAACCGTATAAGGTCAGGTGATGAGGATCACATTCCCTGCCCCACAAGTAACAGCCGGTTATGGCAGAACACGAGCCCTATATCATTCCCATCTGCCCCGTCGTCGTGCCGCACACCCAATGTGACCTGTAGTGAGGCAGTGTCAGGAAGCAGCTGGTACCAACACATCTGACGCCTATACCAAAACTAGGCCCCTATATCTCCTGTATGGCTGCAACCTACAGCAAGTAGGGCGCCCTTCCACTGTGACCCGGCTCTCATGGGTTAGATCCCCCGAGCCCCCCCCCCCCAGGATGAATGCCACAATCCCCAGCATCACTAATAGGATATGAATGAGTGCGCTAGGCTTAGTCTCTGTCCGTCTCCAGACTGGCTGCAGATCACAGGGCTCCTGACTGACAGCTCTGCTAATGAGGGCTAACAGGATGGCGCTGCATGCCACCCCTCCCACCACCTCCTGCATTGTGAAGGGCAGAACAGGCCAGATCTTGGTGCTGCGAATACTCTGGGGCAGCACAGGGTAAACGATGGTTCTTACCAGGTCAATGAGATCACTGAGGTTCTTCTCGATCTGTTGCGGAGGGAGACGCCTCATTAAGTCCAAGGCACAATCCAGCTGCTGGTCACTCTGTAACAGACAAGGGGACACGGAAATGGTCAGTCACATTAACACCAGGTAGCCACCCGCTTCCCAGCAACCCTGCACTGGTTATTACACCTGTGCCTCTTTCCAGGAGATCCTGAAAACATATCAGGGTTGACCAGAGCACAATGCCTAATAAATGGCAATAGGAAAACCCACAATTACTAGTGCACAGATTGTTCTATGAGACAGACAAACCCTGTACAATGCTGGGCGGTCCTCCCACCCACTCCTCACAGTCTTCCTCTACTACTTCTATTACATATCATCCCTTAGGTTTGTAACACTGATAAAACTTGTTCTGAAGCATCCCCTACACACACCTGCTGCCCCTGCATCTTCCAGCAGGGGGAGCTAGTTTCCTGCCAGTGGTCTGTGTAGATAAGCTGGGAACATTTCCTGCCAGAAGCACACCCTGTTGTATTCGCACACTACATGACTGGCTGGCTGGCTGGGCTCACTCAGTGTAACAGAGCATCTGTGCTTGGCTGCTTCCACGTTCTTTGTCTGAACGTTCCTCCTCGTGCAGAAGCCACCATTATTAATACTGGATTAGTGAGAGCACATTAAGTCAGAGCCAGCGTGTGACCGCGCAGCGCCTGCAATCAGTACACAGACACCGCCGCATAAGCCAGCACCTAACCTTATTGCGCACCTCCGCGGACAGATGGTGCAACACAACGCAAGTGCAGAGCCGATACAAATGACAACATATGCCACGGATTTGATACAATCCCCACTGAGGCACGAGGCTCGGCCGTTAGGATTCAGTGTGTACAACTTCCTGGGCAACTTTTTGAACCTGTGGCACCTGTGCCATTAAGACGTCACATGTTATCCCAATTATTATATTGTTTATATAACCCAATCACAAATCTCCAACCCCCCCCCCCTCCCCATAGAAGACAACGCGGATATAGGATTACACCAAAACTTTTATAGAATCGTTGCGGATACCATAAAGCGAGTAATATAGAGGGGCCCCACAAAACTCCCAAAATAAAGTGTAGGGTCCCCGCTAATAATGAGGTCCTAGAACAATGATGGTAATAACATCCCCTGCGTGGAGTCACAGGCCCCATACAGAGTTCTGTCCCGGCTTTTAGTACAGGGTCTGGCGGAGATCAGGAAACTGGGACGGCTCCTAACACAGCTGCAAGAACATTGTTTTTGGATCCCAGGGGCCCCGACCAGACCCTGTGAAGCTGGAGGCGGCCCGATATTAGAGCGTGGGAATGCTGGGAGGTTCAGTTTGCACATTGTAACCTCCGGAGATACACGGGTGGACGGGACGAGGCCCTGAGAGCGCCGACAGCAGAGCATCGCAGTACACAGAAGGTTCCCTGCGCTTCTCTATGGGCGGCAGGGATAACAGCATTAGGGTGACATACATTGTGCCGACAGGGTTGGAAGGTCAACAATAGGAACGTCGGCAAGATGCCGCACATACAGGTAACGGGGAACACCTGGGCAAGGTGATAGGACAGAAGGTCCACCGGTGCTGCCAAGCAAGTATTACAAATACAATCACAGCTGAATTTAATACATACCATGATTGTGCCGGCCACCCCACAGCACATGCAAGCTCACACACACACACACACACACACACACGTTCCCTCATACAGACAGGCTTGCTGCTACAAGGATAAAATATGCAGTCAAGCCTGTGGCCTTGTGAGGCAGGAATGCAGCCCACGCAGCACCAACAGGTAACGATCCCATACCGGAGGGGGTCCTTGCACAGAAGGGGTTAGGTGTTAGTGAAAGCTCCATCCACCACTTAGGAAGAAAGAACACAAAGCAGGGTTTGCTGAATTGCTACAAGGCCCAGCACAGAGACGCCACCATCGCTACGTCCCACCACAAGGGGTAACCCAGCACAGAGACACCACCATCGCTAAGTCCCACCACAAGGGGTAACCCAGCACAGAGACACCACCATCGCTAAGTCCCACCACAAGGGGTAACCCAGCACAGAGACACCACCATCGCTAAGTCCCACCACAAGGGGTAACCCAGCACAGAGACACCACCATCGCTACGTCCCATCATAAGGGTAACCCAGCACAGAGACACCATCATCACTAAGTCCCCACGACAAGGGGTAACCCAGCACAGAGACACCACCATCGCTAAGTCCCACGACAAGGGGTAACCAAGCACAGAGACACCACCATCGCTAAGTCCCACCACAAGGGGTAACCCAGCACAGAGACACCACCATCGCTAAGTCCCACCACAAGGGGTAACCAAGCACAGAGACACCACCATCGCTAAGTCCCACCACAAGGGGTAACCCAGCACAGAGACACCACCATCGCTAAGTCCCACCACAAGGGGTAACCCAGCACAGAGACACCATCATCGCTAAGTCCCACCACAAGGGGTAACCCAGCACAGAGACACCACCATCGCTAAGTCCCACGACAAGGGGTAACCAAGCACAGAGACACCACCATCGCCACAAGGGGTAACCCAGCACAGAGACACCACCATCGCTAAGTCCCACGACAAGGGTAACCCAGCACAGAGACACCCCCATCGCTAAGTCCCACCACAAGGGGTAACCCAGCACAGAGACACCACCATCGCTAAGTCCCACCACAAGGGGTAACCCAGCACAGAGACACCACCATCGCTAAGTCCCACGACAAGGGGTAACCCAGCACAGAGACACCACCATCGCTAAGTCCCACCACAAGGGGTAACCCAGCACAGAGACACCACCA